>NC_135233.1:142974086-143309801 GCF_051348905.1 Ranitomeya variabilis | reverse complement strand
TGCAGAGCTTTTTGAGGGACTATCCGGATCTTGATGCACTGCTGCACAAGGTCCGCCTAGAGTGTGCTCACTTGCGGCGTTCCAGCACGGCAAAAGCGCGCATTGCGGCTCTGCAGTGCCGACACCGCCTGCCGGAACATCGCATCATATGTGACCTACCTACCAGGTGGAATTCCACGTTACATATGTTGGAGCGGTTGTGTGAGCAGCAGCAAGCTGTAATGGAGTACCAGCTGCTTCAGGCGCAAAAAAGTCGCAGTCAGCGCCGTACAGACTTCACAACCACAGAGTGGGCCACTATGAATGACGTCTGCCAGGTTTTGCGTCCCTTTGATTATTCCACGCGGATGGCGAGTGCAGATGATGCACTAGTCAGCATGACTGTCCCCCTTATCTGCCTGCTTGAAAAATCACTGCAAGCGCTAAGGGATGATGTTGTGGAAGAGGTGGAGGATGAGGATTCACCATTTCCATCATCTTCTGGACAGTCAGCGCCACGTGGTTCCTCACAAACGCGTAGGCAGGGGACAGTTTGTGAGGAGGATGAGGAGGAGTCAATGGAGGAGGAAGACGTCCGTCCAGAGGAGGGAGTTACCGAATTGTCCAGTACTCAGTGTGTACAGCGAGGGTGGGGTGATGACGAGCAGGCAGAGATCACGCCTCCAGCAGGGGACAGCGTTTCTTGGGCAGTTGGCAGTCTGCAGCACATGGTGGATTACATGCTGCAGTGCCTGAGAAACGACCGCCGCATCGCCCACATTCTCAACATGTCTGATTATTGGGTGTTCACCCTCCTCGATCCTCGCTACCGGGACAACGTAGAAAGCCTCATCACACCGTTGAACCGGGAGCGAAAAATGCGGGAGTACCAAGACACACTGGTCAATTCCATCATCTTCTCCATTCCAACTGAGAGAAGTGCTGCTAGTGCATTACAAAGCAGCTCAGTGCGTCCAGGCAGTGGAGGAGGCTCTGCACAAAGAGGGAGCAGAAGCAGTGCCTCTGCCCAAGGCAAGACCAGTATGGCCCAACTGTGGCACAGTTTTCTGTGCCCCCCACAAAAGTCTACACCATCACAGACGGCTCCAGTCAGCAGGAGGCAACGGTTCCGTCAGATGGTGACAGACTACATGTCTTGCCCTCTTGCTGTACTCCCAGACGGCTCTTCCCCTTTCAAGTTTTGGGTCTCAAAGCTGGATACATGGCCAGAGCTAAGCCAGTATGCATTGGAGGTGCTGTCTTGCCCTGCGGCCAGTGTATTATCGGAACGTGTCTTTAGTGCTGCAGGTGGTGTACTAACTGACCGTCGCATGCGACTATCCTCCGATAACGTTGACCGGCTTACTTTCCTGAAAATGAACAAGGCCTGGATCTCGCAGGAATTTGCCACTCCTCCTCCTGATTAAATAATTAGGTCACTGTATACGTTATCCAGGTCTCCTGTTGTGTTCATCTTTCTACCACCTGAACTTAAATTCCTGTGCTCCAACACCGCCAGTTGAGGCTCAGAAGTGCCGTCTGCACAGTCAAAACATACGACCCAGTGTTATTGGGTTTCAGTAACGTCAGCTGATCCCCAGCTGTGTAGCCGGCAATGTGTCATGCGACCGCCACGCTGACACAACAACTGAAATGTAAGGGAATCTGTCCCCCCCCCCCAAGGCGTTTGTTACTGAAAGAGCCACCTTGTGCAGCAGTAATGCTGCACAAGGAAAAGGTAGCTATTTTTGTTTAGCTCCTTGCACACGCAGAACTTAACACTTATAAAATGTGTCCACTGATACCGTAAAACCGTCCCGGAGGTGGGACTTTCCTTCGTAATGTGACGCAGCACAGCCGTCATTCCTACCCCCACGGCGCCGCGCACCGGCTCCTCAGCGTTGTTTTATTCCGTCCCGGAGCCTGCGCTGTTATGTTATCCCGTGGCCAGGCACACTTAGCGCTGTGTTATGACCCCAATGGCGAGGGTCTCAGAGGAACGTGGAAGTCTGCAGAATACAAAAATCCAGCTCATAGGGCAGTGGTAACTGGGTTGACCATATATCTACTCCTAACGCCAACACTAGAAGTAGCCGGGGATCATTCCTACGTTGATTCTAGATGACACGCGCCAGCCGGAGAATCTAGCTACCCCTAGCAGAGGAAAACAAAGACCTTTCTTGCCTCCAGAGAAGGGGACCCCAAAGCTGGATAGAAGCCCCCCACAAATAATGACGGTGAGGTAAGAGGAAATGACAAACACAGAAATGAACCAGGTTTAGCACAGAGAGGCCCGCTTACTGATAGCAGAATAAAGAAAGGTAACTTATATGGTCAACAAAAACCCTATCAAAATCCACACTGGAAATTCAAGAACCCCCGAACCGTCTAACGGTCCGGGGGGAGAACACCAGCCCCCTAGAGCTTCCAGCAAAGGTCAGGATATAGATTAGGAACAAGCTGGACAAAAATACAAAACCAAAACAAATAGCAAAAAGCAAAAGGCAGACTTAGCTGATATAACTGGAACCAGGATCAGTAGACAAGAGCACAGCAGACTAGCTCTGATAACTACGTTGCCAGGCATTGAACTGAAGGTCCAGGGAGCTTATATAGCAACACCCCTAACTAACGACCCAGGTGCGGATAAAAGGAATGACAGAAAAACCAGAGTCAAAAAACTAGTAACCACTAGAGGGAGCAAAAAGCAAATTCACAACAGTACCCCCCCCTTAGTGAGGGGTCACCGAACCCTCACCACGACCACCAGGGCGATCAGGATGAGCGGCATGAAAGGCACGAACTAAATCGGCCGCATGAACATCAGAGGCGACCACCCAGGAATTATCCTCCTGACCATAGCCCTTCCACTTGACCAGGTACTGAAGCCTCCGCCTGGAGAGGCGAGAATCCAAGATCTTCTCCACCACGTACTCCAACTCGCCCTCAACCAACACCGGAGCAGGAGGCTCAGCAGAAGGAACTACAGGCACAATGTACCGCCGCAACAAGGACCTATGAAATACATTGTGAATAGCAAACGACACAGGAAGATCCAGACGAAAAGATACAGGATTAAGGATTTCCAATATCTTGTAAGGCCCAATAAAACGAGGTTTAAATTTGGGAGAGGAGACCTTCATAGGAACAAAGCGGGAAGAAAGCCATACCAAATCCCCAACGCGTAGTCGGGGACCCACACCGCGGCGGCGGTTGGCAAAGCGCTGAGCCTTCTCCTGTGACAACTTCAAGTTGTCCACCACATGATTCCAGATCTGCTGCAACCTATCCACCACAGAATCCACCCCAGGACAGTCAGAAGGCTCCACATGACCCGAAGAAAAGCGAGGATGGAAACCAGAGTTGCAGAAAAAAGGCGAAACCAAGGTGGCGGAACTAGCCCAATTATTAAGGGCAAACTCAGCCAACGGCAAGAATGTCACCCAATCGTCCTGATCAGCAGAGACAAAACACCTCAAATAAGCCTCCAAAGTCTGATTGGTTCGCTCCGTCTGTCCATTAGTCTGAGGATGGAAAGCAGACGAAAACGACAAATCAATGCCCATCCTACTACAAAAGGATCGCCAGAACCTGGAAACGAACTGGGATCCTCTGTCTGACACAATATTCTCAGGGATGCCGTGCAAACGAACCACGTTCTGGAAAAACACAGGAACCAGATCGGAAGAGGAAGGCAGCTTAGGCAAAGGAACCAAATGGACCATCTTGGAGAAGCGATCACATATCACCCAGATAACGAACATGCCCTGAGATAGCGGAAGATCAGAAATGAAATCCATGGAGATATGTGTCCAAGGTCTCTTCGGGACAGGCAAGGGCAAGAGCAAACCGCTGGCACGAGAACAGCAAGGCTTAGCTCGAGCACAAGTCCCACAGGACTGCACAAATGACCGCACATCCCTTGACAAGGAAGGCCACCAAAAGGACCTGGCCACCAGATCTCTGGTGCCAAAAATTCCCGGGTGACCTGCCAACACCGAGGAATGAACCTCGGAAATGACTCTGCTGGTCCACTTATCCGGGACAAACAATCTGTCAGGTGGACAAGACTCAGGCCTATCAGCCTGAAATCTCTGCAACACACGTCGCAGATCCGGAGAAATAGCTGACAAGATAACTCCATCTTTAAGAATACCAACAGGATCAGCGACTCCAGGAGCATCAGGCACAAAGCTCCTAGAAAGAGCATCGGCCTTCACATTCTTTGAACCTGGTAAATACGAGACAACAAAATCAAAGCGGGAGAAAAACAATGACCAGCGGGCCTGTCTCGGATTAAGGCGTTTAGCAGACTCGAGATACATCAGATTTTTGTGATCAGTCAAGACCACCACACGATGCTTAGCACCCTCGAGCCAATGACGCCACTCCTCAAATGCCCATTTCATGGCCAACAACTCCCGATTGCCCACATCATAATTTCGCTCGGCAGGCGAAAACTTCCTAGAGAAAAAGGCACAAGGTTTCATAACAGAGCAACCAGGGCCTCTCTGCGACAAAACGGCCCCTGCCCCAATCTCCGAAGCATCCACCTCAACCTGAAAGGGAAGTGAGACGTCAGGCTGGCACAAAACAGGCGCCGAAGTAAACCGGCGTTTCAACTCCTGGAAAGCCTCCACGGCAGCAGGAGCCCAGTTAGCTACATCGGAGCCCTTCTTGGTCATATCCGTCAAAGGTTTCACGATGCTAGAAAAATTAGCGATAAAACGACGGTAGAAGTTAGCGAAGCCCAAGAACTTCTGAAGACTCTTAACTGACGAGGGCTGAGTCCAATCAAGAATAGCTCGGACCTTGACTGGGTCCATCTCCACAGCAGAAGGGGAAAAAATGAAGCCCAAAAAGGGAACCTTCTGTACACCAAAGAGACACTTTGAGCCCTTGACAAACAAAGAATTTTCACGCAAAATTTTAAAGACCAACCTGACCTGCTCCACATGCGAATCCCAATTATCAGAAAAAACCAAAATATCATCCAGATAAACAATCAAAAATTTATCCAGATACTTCCGGAAAATGTCATGCATAAAGGACTGAAAAACTGAAGGCGCATTGGAGAGCCCAAAAGGCATCACCAAGTACTCAAAATGACCTTCGGGCGTATTGAATGCGGTTTTCCATTCATCACCTTGCTTAATGCGCACAAGGTTGTACGCACCACGAAGGTCTATCTTGGTGAACCACTTGGCACCCTTAATCCGGGCAAACAAGTCAGACAACAGCGGTAAAGGATACTGAAATTTGACAGTGATCTTATTTAAAAGCCGATAATCAATACAAGGTCTCAAAGATCCGTCCTTTTTTGCCACAAAAAAGAATCCCGCACCAAGAGGGGAAGAAGACGGACGAATATGTCCTTTCTCCAGAGACTCCTTGATATATGAACGCATAGCGGTATGTTCAGGTACCGACAGATTAAACAGTCTTCCCTTAGGAAATTTACTGCCCGGGATCAAATCTATAGCACAGTCACAGTCCCTATGAGGAGGCAGTGCACTGGACTCAGACTCACTGAAGACATCCTGATAATCAGACAAATACTCCGGAACTTCCGAAGGCGTAGAAGAAGCAATAGACACAGGCAGGGAATCCCCATGAATACCACGACAGCCCCAACTTGAGACTGACATAGCCTTCCAGTCCAGGACTGGATTATGGGTCTGTAACCATGGCAGCCCTAAAACAACCAAATCATGCATTTTATGTAAAACCAGGAAACGTATCACCTCGCGGTGTTCAGGAGTCATGCACATGGTAACCTGTGTCCAATACTGCGGTTTATTTGCTGCCAATGGTGTAGCATCAATACCCCTAAGAGGAATAGGATTTTCTAATGGTTCAAGAGTAAACCCACAGCGCTTAGCAAATGAGAGATCCATGAGACTCAGGGCAGCACCTGAATCTACAAACGCCATGACAGGATAAGATGACAGTGAGCAAATCAAAGTTACAGACAGAATAAATTTAGGTTGCAAATTACCAACGGTGACAGGACTAACAACCTTAGCTATACGTTTAGAGCATGCTGAGATAACATGTGTAGAATCACCACAGTAGTAGCACAAGCCATTCCGGCGTCTATGAATTTTCCGCTCATTTCTAGTCAGGATTCTATCACATTGTATTAAATCAGGTGTCTGTTCAGACAACACCATGAGGGAATTTGCGGTTTTTCTATCACATTGCACCGAATTAGGTGTCTGTTCAGACAACACCATGAGGGAATTTGCGGTTTTGCGCTCCCGCAACCGCCGGTCAATTTGAATAGCCAGTGCCATAGTATCATTCAGACCTGTGGGAATGGGAAAACCCACCATAACATTCTTAATGGCTTCAGAAAGGCCATTTCTAAAATTAGCGGCCAGTGCACACTCGTTCCAATGTGTCAGCACGGACCATTTCCGAAATTTTTGGCAATACACTTCAGCCTCGTCCTGCCCCTGAGACATAGCCAGCAAGGCCTTTTCTGCCTGAATCTCAAGATTGGGTTCCTCATAAAGTAAACCGAGCGCCAGAAAAAACGCATCAAGATCAGCCAATGCCGGATCTCCTGGCGCCAGCGAAAAAGCCCAATCCTGAGGGTCGCCCCGTAAGAACGAAATAACAATTTTTACTTGCTGAGCAGAATCTCCAGATGAACAGGGTCTCAGGGACAAAAACAACTTACAATTATTCACGAAATTCCTAAACTTAAACCTGTCTCCGGAAAACAGTTCAGGAATCGGTATTTTAGGTTCTGACCTAGGATTTCTGATAACATAGTCTTGTATGCCCTGCACACGAGTAGCCAGCTGGTCCACACTTGTAATCAAGGTCTGGACATTCATGTCTGCAGCAAGCATAGCCACTCTGAGGTAAAGGGGAAGAAGAAAAAAAAAAAAAAAAAAAAAAAACTCAGAATCTTCTTTCTTATAATCCCTCTTCTGCAATGCATTAAACATTTAATACTGGCCTGGCAAACTGTTATGACCCCAATGGCGAGGGTCTCAGAGGAACGTGGAAGTCTGCAGAATACAAAAATCCAGCTCATAGGGCAGTGGTAACTGGGTTGACCATATATCTACTCCTAACGCCAACACTAGAAGTAGCCGGGGATCATTCCTACGTTGATTCTAGATGACACGCGCCAGCCGGAGAATCTAGCTACCCCTAGTAGAGGAAAACAAAGACCTTTCTTGCCTCCAGAGAAGGGGACCCCAAAGCTGGATAGAAGCCCCCCACAAATAATGACGGTGAGGTAAGAGGAAATGACAAACACAGAAATGAACCAGGTTTAGCACAGAGAGGCCCGCTTACTGATAGCAGAATAAAGAAAGGTAACTTATATGGTCAACAAAAACCCTATCAAAATCCACACTGGAAATTCAAGAACCCCCCGAACCGTCTAACGGTCCGGGGGGAGAACACCAGCCCCCTAGAGCTTCCAGCAAAGGTCAGGATATAGATTAGGAACAAGCTGGACAAAAATACAAAACCAAAACAAATAGCAAAAAGCAAAAGGCAGACTTAGCTGATATAACTGGAACCAGGATCAGTAGACAAGAGCACAGCAGACTAGCTCTGATAACTACGTTGCCAGGCATTGAACTGAAGGTCCAGGGAGCTTATATAGCAACACCCCTAACTAACGACCCAGGTGCGGATAAAAGGAATGACAGAAAAACCAGAGTCAAAAAACTAGTAACCACTAGAGGGAGCAAAAAGCAAATTCACAACAGCGCTGCCCGTCTTCTGGCATCATTTGGTGTCAGGATGGCTGCGCCTGTGCGGCCGCGCTGGCAGAGAGCCCGCCTCGCAGTGTCTTCTGATTTAATCCCACTGGGGGCCTGGGATCCATGGACATGCGCAGTGCATATCTGAACCTCCACCTCTCACTCATTTCCCTATGGCTTCTTCAGACTGTTCGGTGTCAGCTGGTCCCTAATAGCATGCCACGGCCGTGACACCGCACAGTCTTAAGAAGCCGTAGGGAGGGGAGTGAGTGGCGAGGATATGCACTGCGCATGTCCATGGATCCCAGGCCCCCAGTGGGATTAAATCAGAAGACACTGCGAGGCGGGCTCTCTGCCAGCGCGGCCGCACAGGCGCAGCCATCCTGACACCAAATGATGCCAGAAGACGGGCAGCGCTAAGTGTGCCTGGCCACGGGATAACATAACAGCGCAGGCTCCGGGACGGAATAAACCAACGCTGAGGAGCCGGTGCGCGGCGCCGGGGGGGGTAGGAATGACGGCTGTGCTGCGTCACATTACGAAGGAAAGTCCCACCTCCGGGACGGTTTTACGGTTGCAGGGGACACATTTTATAAGTGTTTAGTTCTGTGTTTGCAAGGAGCATGATGAAAAGAGCCACCTTTTCCTTTTGCATCTTTTGTGCTGCACAAGCTGGCTCTTTCAGCTACAAACGCCTTGGGGGGGGGTTAAAGGTTCCCTTTCGACTTTCTCAGGCTTCGGCCTACATTGTGTTCCTCTGCTTTTCCACCTGTCCCTGGGCTCCAACACCGCCAGTTGCCGTCCAGAAGTGCTGTACGCACAGTCAACAGTCGCTCCTCTGTTATTGGGGTTCAGTAACGTCAGCTGTTCCCCTGCTGTGTGTGTGGCAATCCCTCCTACCTCCTCCAACCTCCTCCTCCTCCACCTGCCCCTGGGCTCCAACACCGCCAGTTGCCGTCCAGAAGTGCTGTACGCACAGTCAACAGTCCCTCCTCTGTTATTGGGGTTCAGTAACGTCAGCTGTTCCCCTGCTGTGTGTGTGGCAATCCCTCCTACCTCCTCCAACCTCTTCCTCCTCCACCTGCCCCTGGGCTCCAACACCGCCAGTTGCCGTCCAGAAGTGCTGTACGCACAGTCAACAGTCGCTCCTCTGTTATTGGGGTTCAGTAACGTCAGCTGTTCCCCTGCTGTGTGTGTGGCAATCCCTCCTACCTCCTCCAACCTCCTCCTCCTCCACCTGCCCCTGGGCTCCAACACCGCCAGTTGCCGTCCAGAAGTGCTGTACGCACAGTCAACAGTCCCTCCTCTGTTATTGGGGTTCAGTAACGTCAGCTGTTCCCCTGCTGTGTGTGTGGCAATCCCTCCTACCTCCTCCAACCTCCTCCTCCTCCACCTGTCCCTGGGCTCCAACACCGCCAGTTGCCGTCCAGAAGTGCTGTACGCACAGTCAACAGTCCCTCCTCTGTTATTGGGGTTCAGTAACGTCAGCTGTTCCCCTGCTGTGTGTGTGGCAATCCCTCCTACCTCCTCCAACCTCCTCCTCCTCCACCTGCCCCTGGGCTCCAACACCGCCAGTTGCCGTCCAGAAGTGCTGTACGCACAGTCAACAGTCGCTCCTCTGTTATTGGGGTTCAGTAACGTCAGCTGTTCCCCTGCTGTGTGTGTGGCAATCCCTCCTACCTCCTCCAACCTCCTCCTCCTCCACCTGCCCCTGGGCTCCAACACCGCCAGTTGCCGTCCAGAAGTGCTGTACGCACAGTCAACAGTCCCTCCTCTGTTATTGGGGTTCAGTAACGTCAGCTGTTCCCCTGCTGTGTGTGTGGCAATCCCTCCTACCTCCTCCAACCTCCTCCTCCTCCACCTGTCCCTGGGCTCCAACACCGCCAGTTGCCGTCCAGAAGTGCTGTACGCACAGTCAACAGTCCCTCCTCTGTTATTGGGGTTCAGTAACGTCAGCTGTTCCCCTGCTGTGTGTGTGGCAATCCCTCCTACCTCCTCCAACCTCCTCCTCCTCCACCTGCCCCTGGGCTCCAACACCGCCAGTTGCCGTCCAGAAGTGCTGTACGCACAGTCAACAGTCCCTCCTCTGTTATTGGGGTTCAGTAACGTCAGCTGTTCCCCTGCTGTGTGTGTGGCAATCCCTCCTACCTCCTCCAACCTCCTCCTCCTCCACCTGCCCCTGGGCTCCAACACCGCCAGTTGCC
This sequence comes from Ranitomeya variabilis, assembly GCF_051348905.1. Taxonomy (NCBI): domain Eukaryota; kingdom Metazoa; phylum Chordata; class Amphibia; order Anura; family Dendrobatidae; genus Ranitomeya; species Ranitomeya variabilis. The sequence continues at coordinate 143,299,888 of NC_135233.1, read as the reverse complement.
GTCCAGAAGTGCTGTACGCACAGTCAACAGTCCCTCCTCTGTTATTGGGGTTCAGTAACGTCAGCTGTTCCCCTGCTGTGTGTGTGGCAATCCCTCCTACCTCCTCCAACCTCCTCCTCCTCCACCTGCCCCTGGGCTCCAACACCGCCAGTTGCCGTCCAGAAGTGCTGTACGCACAGTCAACAGTCCCTCCTCTGTTATTGGGGTTCAGTAACGTCAGCTGTTCCCCTGCTGTGTGTGTGGCAATCCCTCCTACCTCCTCCAACCTCCTCCTCCTCCACCTGCCCCTGGGCTCCAACACCGCCAGTTGCCGTCCAGAAGTGCTGTACGCACAGTCAACAGTCGCTCCTCTGTTATTGGGGTTCAGTAACGTCAGCTGTTCCCCTGCTGTGTGTGTGGCAATCCCTCCTACCTCCTCCAACCTCCTCCTCCTCCACCTGCCCCTGGGCTCCAATACCGCCAGTTGCCGTCCAGAAGTGCTGTACGCACAGTCAACAGTCCCTCCTCTGTTATTGGGGTTCAGTAACGTCAGCTGTTCCCCTGCTGTGTGTGTGGCAATCCCTCCTACCTCCTCCAACCTCCTCCTCCTCCACCTGTCCCTGGGCTCCAACACCGCCAGTTGCCGTCCAGAAGTGCTGTACGCACAGAGCCAAACACCTCGCCAATGTGTTAGTGGGGTTCAGCACCGCCAGCTGTTCCCCTGCTGTGTATACGGCAACGTGTACTGCGACCGCCACACAGGCACAACAAGTTAAATTTAAGGGAACCTGTCCCCCCCCCCCAGGCGTTTGTTACTGAAGGAGCCACCTTGTGCAGCAGTAATGATGCAAAGGGAAAAAGTGCCTCTTTTCGTGGTGCTCCTTGCAGATGCTGAACCTAACACTTATGAAATGTGTCCCCTCACAGCGTTCAACCGTCCGGTAGGTGGAACTTTCCTTTGTCATGTGACGCAGCACAGCCGTCATTTTTACCCCCTTGTCGCCGTGCGCCGCCTCCTCAGCGTTGTTTGAATCTGTCAGCTGATCCCTAATAGCATGCCACGGCCGTGACACCGCACAGTCTTAAGAAGCCGTTGGGAGGGGTGTGAGAGGCGAGGATATGCACTGCGCATGGACACGGATCCCAGGCCCGCGGTGGGATTACATTAGACGACACCGCGAGGCTGAATCTCGGACAGCGCACCCGCACAGGCGCAGCCAGCCTGACAGCAAATGATGTCAGAAGACGGGCAGCGCAAAATGTGTGCATGGCCAAGGGGTAACCTAACAGCGCAGGCTCCGGGACAGATTCAAACAACGCTGAGGAGGCGGAGCACGGCGACAAGGGGGTAAAAATGACGGCTGTGCTGCGTCACATGACAAAGGAAAGTTCCACCTACCGGACGGTTGAACGCTGTGAGGGGACACATTTCATAAGTGTTAGGTTCAGCATCTGCAAGGACCATAATTAAAAGAGCTAAGTTTACCTTTTCCAGCATTAGTGCTGTACACGATGGCTCTTCCAGCTACAAACGCCTGGGGGGGGGGTTAAAGGTTTCCTTTCAACTTGCTCCAGTGCAGGCTTCGGCCTACACTCCGCTCCCCCTGCTCCTCCTGCTGACCCTGGGCTCTAACACCGCCAGTTGGGGCCCAGATGTGCTAGCTGCACAGAGAAAAACACCTCGCCAATGTGTCAGTGGGGTTCAGCACCGCCAGCTGTTCCCCTGCTGTGCAGCCGGCATCGTGTCCTGCAAAAGCCACGCAGACACCAGAACTGAAATTGAAGGGAACCTGTCCCCCCTCCCCCAGGCGTTTGTACGTTTTTAAGGCCACCTTGTACAGCGGTAATGCTGCATGTGTGCAAGGTGGCTCATAAACGTATTCTCCTCGCACATGTGGAACGGAAAACACGTCTAAAATGTGTCCTCTGTGTGACCATTTAACCATCCCGGTGGTGTGACTTTCCTTTGTAATGACACGCTGCAACCCCCTTGGTAGCGCTGCCCGTCTTCTGGCATCATTGTTTGGCTGCCTGCGCCTCTGCGGCCGCCCTGACCCACACAACGCCCCTCGGTGTCTTATTTCTTGGGACTGCGAGGGTGTGTTTGATGGGCATGAGCAGTGCATCAGTTCGCCTGTCCCTCATCTCCTTCCGCCTTCTTCAGACTGTGCGGCTTCATGGCCGTGGCATGCGATAAGGGATCAGCTGATGCCACATAGTCTGAAGCAGGTGTAAGAACCCAAGCGAGAGGCGAACATATGTACTGCGCCAGGCCATGAATCCCAGCCCCGCAGTGTTTTAACTATGTCAATACACTGCGGGGCTGTGATTCATGGGCATCGCGAACCGCACCAGCCAACATTAAATGAGGTCAGAAGATGGGCAGCGCTAACAGCGCTAGGCCAGGGGATAACACGACAGCGCAGACTCTTGTACAGCAAATAACAACGCTCAGGAGGCTGCACCCAGCACCAAGGTGGGATTCTTGACATCTGTGCTGCGTCTCATTACAAAGGGAACTCGCGCCTCCAACACAGTTTGACTGTATAAAGGGCTAAATGTTATACGTGTTCCATTCAGCGTGTGCAAGGAGCCAAATTAAAAGAGCAACCTTTGACTTGTGCACCACTACTGCTGCATAAGCTGTGGCTCTTCTACTTTGTAACCCCTGAGGGGGGGTTAAAGGTTACCTTTGAAATTGGTTCGATTAGGCTTCGGCCTACACTCTGCTCCCCCTACAGAGCCCGGGCTCCAACACCGCCAGTTGGGGCCCGGTACTGCTAGCTGCACAGAGAAAAACACCTCGCCAATGTGTCAGTGGGGTTCAGCACCGCCAGCTGTTCCCCTGCTGTGCAGCCGGCAACGTGTCCTGCAACAGCCACGCAGGCACAACAGACCCAAAGCTGCCGCCAGTGCAGGCTTCGGCCTACACTCTGCTCCCTCTCCTCCTCCTGCTGACCCCGGGCTCCAACACTGCCAGTTGGGGCCCGGTACTGCTAGCTGCACAGAGAAAAACACCTCGCCAATGTGTCAGTGGGGTTCAGCACCGCCAGCTGTTCCCCTGCTGTGCAGCCGGCATCGTGTCCTGCAAAAGCCACGCAGACACCAGAACTGAAATTGAAGGGAACCTGTCCCCCCTCCCCCAGGCGTTTGTACGTTTTTAAGGCCACCTTGTACAGCGGTAATGCTGCATGTGTGCAAGGTGGCTCATAAACGTATTCTCCTCGCACATGTGGAACGGAAAACACGTCTAAAATGTGTCCTCTGTGTGACCATTTAACCGTCCCGGTGGTGTGACTTTCCTTTGTAATGACACGCTGCAACCCCCTTGGTAGCGCTGCCCGTCTTCTGGCATCATTGTTTGGCTGCCTGCGCCTCTGCGGCCGCCCTGACCCACACAACGCCCCTCGGTGTCTTATTTCTTGGGACTGCGAGGGTGTGTTTGATGGGCATGAGCAGTGCATCAGTTCGCCTGTCCCTCATCTCCTTCCGCCTTCTTCAGACTGTGCGGCTTCATGGCCGTGGCATGCGATAAGGGATCAGCTGACGCCACATAGTCTGAAGCAGGTGTAAGAACCCAAGCGAGAGGCGAACATATGTACTGCGCCAGGCCATGAATCCCAGCCCCGCAGTGTTTTAACTATGTCAATACACTGCGGGGCTGTGATTCATGGGCATCGCGAACCGCACCAGCCAACATTAAATGAGGTCAGAAGATGGACAGCGCTAACAGCGCTAGGCCAGGGGATAACACGACAGCGCAGACTCCTGTACAGCAAATAACAACGCTCAGGAGGCTGCACCCAGCACCAAGGTGGGATTCTTGACATCTGTGCTGCGTCTCATTACAAAGGGAACTCGCGCCTCCAACACAGTTTGACTGTATAAAGGGCTAAATGTTATACGTGTTCCATTCAGCGTGTGCAAGGAGCCAAATTAAAAGAGCAACCTTTGACTTGTGCACCACTACTGCTGCATAAGCTGTGGCTCTTCTACTTTGTAACCCCTGAGGGGGGGTTAAAGGTTACCTTTGAAATTGGTTCGATTAGGCTTCGGCCTACACTCTGCTCCCCCTGCAGAGCCCGGGCTCCAACACCGCCAGTTGGGGCCCGGTACTGCTAGCTGCACAGAGAAAAACACCTCGCCAATGTGTCAGTGGGGTTCAGCACCGCCAGCTGTTCCCCTGCTGTGCAGCCGGCAACGTGTCCTGCAACAGCCACGCAGGCACAACAGACCCAAAGCTGCCGCCAGTGCAGGCTTCGGCCTACACTCTGCTCCCTCTCCTCCTCCTGCTGACCCCGGGCTCCAACACCGCCAGTTGGGGCCCGGTACTGCTAGCTGCACAGAGAAAAACACCAGCCAATGTGTCAGTGGGGTTCAGCACCGCCAGCTGTTCCCCTGCTGTGCAGCCGGCATCATGTCCTGCAAAAGCCACGCAGACACCAGAACTGAAATTGAAGGGAACCTGTCCCCCCTCCCCCAGGCGTTTGTACGTTTTTAAGGCCACCTTGTACAGCGGTAATGCTGCATGTGTGCAAGGTGGCTCATAAACGTATTCTCCTCGCACATGTGGAACGGAAAACACGTCTAAAATGTGTCCTCTGTGTGACCATTTAACCGTCCCGGTGGTGTGACTTTCCTTTGTAATGACACGCTGCAACCCCCTTGGTAGCGCTGCCCGTCTTCTGGCATCATTGTTTGGCTGCCTGCGCCTCTGCGGCCGCCCTGACCCACACAACGCCCCTCGGTGTCTTATTTCTTGGGACTGCGAGGGTGTGTTTGATGGGCATGAGCAGTGCATCAGTTCGCCTGTCCCTCATCTCCTTCCGCCTTCTTCAGACTGTGCGGCTTCATGGCCGTGGCATGCGATAAGGGATCAGCTGACGCCACATAGTCTGAAGCAGGTGTAAGAACCCAAGCGAGAGGCGAACATATGTACTGCGCCAGGCCATGAATCCCAGCCCCGCAGTGTTTTAACTATGTCAATACACTGCGGGGCTGTGATTCATGGGCATCGCGAACCGCACCAGCCAACATTAAATGAGGTCAGAAGATGGGCAGCGCTAACAGCGCTAGGCCAGGGGATAACACGACAGCGCAGACTCCTGTACAGCAAATAACAACGCTCAGGAGGCTGCACCCAGCACCAAGGTGGGATTCTTGACATCTGTGCTGCGTCTCATTACAAAGGGAACTCGCGCCTCCAACACAGTTTGACTGTATAAAGGGCTAAATGTTATACGTGTTCCATTCAGCGTGTGCAAGGAGCCAAATTAAAAGAGCAACCTTTGACTTGTGCACCACTACTGCTGCATAAGCTGTGGCTCTTCTACTTTGTAACCCCTGAGGGGGGGTTAAAGGTTACCTTTGAAATTGGTTCGATTAGGCTTCGGCCTACACTCTGCTCCCCCTGCAGAGCCCGGGCTCCAACACCGCCAGTTGGGGCCCGGTACTGCTAGCTGCACAGAGAAAAACACCTCGCCAATGTGTCAGTGGGGTTCAGCACCGCCAGCTGTTCCCCTGCTGTGCAGCCGGCAACGTGTCCTGCAACAGCCACGCAGGCACAACAGACCCAAAGCTGCCGCCAGTGCAGGCTTCGGCCTACACTCTGCTCCCTCTCCTCCTCCTGCTGACCCCGGGCTCCAACACCGCCAGTTGGGGCCCGGTACTGCTAGCTGCACAGAGAAAAACACCAGCCAATGTGTCAGTGGGGTTCAGCACCGCCAGCTGTTCCCCTGCTGTGCAGCCGGCATCGTGTCCTGCAAAAGCCACGTAGACACTTGCTCTTGTACCTTCTGCTCCCCATCCTGGTTCCAGTACCGTCAGCTGGTTCCGGGCAGAGCCTTTGGCTTAGGTGCCTCCCTCTGGGTATCCGAGTTCCACCAACGTCAGGTGGTCCTTGGTAGTGCTTTCAGGCACGGGTACCTCCTGCTTAGTAACCGGGTTCCAGTAACGTCAGCTGGTCCTCGGTAGTTCCATTGGCTCTTGGACCTTCGGCTACCCATCCGGGTTCCAGCACCGTCAGCTGGTTCTCGGCACTGTCTTTTGCTCTTGTACCTTCTGCTCCCCATCCTGGTTCCAGTACCGTCAGCTGGTTCCGGGCAGAGCCTTTGGCTTAGGTGCCTCCCTCTGGGTATCCGAGTTCCACCAACGTCAGGTGGTCCTTGGTAGTGCTTTCAGGCACGGGTACCTCCTGCTTAGTAACCGGGTTCCAGTAACGTCAGCTGGTCCTCGGTAGTTCCATTGGCTCTTGGACCTTCGGGTAGCCATCCGAGTTCCAGTTCCATCAGCTGGTTCTCGGCATTTTCTCAGCCTTCTTGTACCTTCTGCTACATTTCCAAGTTCAAGAGACTAAACACGATGACCCGGAAGAACACCCCTAAGATGACGACGACACCAGAGACGACAACCACCGTGATGACGACGACCCTGGAGACGATGACCCTGAAGACCACCGTGATGATGACGACCCCGGAGACGACGACCCTGAAGACCACCCCGATGACGACGACCCGGGAGACGACGACCCTGGAGACGACGACCCTGGAGACGATGACGACCTGGAAGACCGAGAAGCAGAAGAACAAGAGGCTGCAGAACAAAGAGCAGAAGAACATTAAGCATAACACTAAATATCAGAGCAAAAAATATTATCTAAATTATAAGCAGAAGAAGACTAAGCAGTGTATGGGGGTGAGTCCGTTCCTCCTCGTGGTGCCCCTGGATAAAGCCTGATGCTGCAGGCCAAACTGAACGCGGACAAATGTAACTGTTTTGTGACAGGCAGAACGGAAGGTGTAATCTTCAAACTTTTATAGATAACAACTACAGGAATGCCTGTCACAAATAAGAATATGATGAAGAAGTAGAATATGATGAAGATAATAGTAAAATAAAAAGAATATGAACAATGTAACGCAAAAAATAATAGGTAGAAGATGAAGAAGAAGATGAATAAGGTGAAGAAGTTGATGTCAAAGAAGCTGATGATGAGGATAATGAAGAAGAAAGCGTGGGAGAAGAAAAAAAGAAGGTGAAGGGCGTTGAAGTAGTGAAACATCAATATGTGGCATAAAAAAAAAAAAAAATTAACATAGTCAAATTCTTTCTAACGCCGAACGTCATCCAAAAAAAAAAAAAACCTGCTATTCTATTACATTGGGCTAAACCTCTGTGCCTTTAATGTCTCCGCCATGTCCCCCAATACATCCTACATTATTCTTAGTTGTTTTCCTTCATGTAGAATGAACCTACAAGTGTATAAAGGGTTTATTTTAATTCCGATATTTTCGTCCCATTGACTTGCATTGGGATCGGGTATCGGTATCGGATTGGATCCGATATTTTGACGGTATCGGCCGATACTTTCCGATACCGATACTTTCCGATATCGGAAAGTATCGCTCAACACTACTCAACACTATTCTTCCCTTTTCTTACTATTGCATCAACAGTTGTCTCCTTCTCACCCAGCATCTTACTTATGGTTTTGTAGCACATTCCAGCTTTGTGCACCTCTATGATCTTGTCTCTGACATCCTTTTAAAGCTCTTTGGTCTTGTCCATGTTGTAGAGGTTAGAGTCTGACTGATTAATTGAGTCTGTGGACAGGAGTCTTTTATAAAGGTGACTATGTAAGACAGCTGCCATTAATGCAGGTAACGAGTTGATTAGGAGCATCTAACTGGTCTGTAGGAGCCAGAACGCTTAATGGTTGGCGAGGGATCAAATACTTATTTCTCACTGCAAAATGCAAATACATTTATATAATTTATACAATGTGATTTTTTGGGATTTTATTTTTTTATATTCTATCTCTCAATGTTAAAATTAACCGACCCTTAAATTATAGACTGTTCATGTCTTTGTCAGTGGGCAAACTTACAAAATCAGCAAGGGATCAAATACTTTTTTCCCCAGTGTATGCGTGCTTACACACTTGGGAACACACACAAGCATGCTCACACGCATAGGAAAACACACATGCATGCTCACATGCATAGGAAAACACACATACTCACATACTCAGGAAAAGGCCAGAATAACACTACTATAGAAAACATTGCATATCACTCAGCCCGGTGTTAATCTATTGGGCAGCTCACATCGGCATTTTTTTCCTCATGCGTATTCGATGTGCGCGTAAAATTGCAGCAGGCTACGATTGGCACAGAGACTTGGCCGAGACTCGCCAATGCAAGCCTATGGCTGCGAGAAAAAAGAAAAAAAGAAATCGCACAGCAGTCAGACTATGCGAGTGCTGTCCCCTTTTTATACACACCGATGTCCTTTGAAAAGCCGGTAATTCATCTGCCGTATACAGTAAAATCACTGAGTGACAGGTTAGAATAGAATACATAGATGTATACACATAGAATAGATAGATATAGAGTGGTCAGTGACACACACATATATATATATATGTATATATATATATATATATACACTCACCGGCCACTTTATTAGGTACACCATGCTAGTAACGGGTTGGACCCCCTTTTGCCTTCAGAACTGCCTCAATTCTTCGTGGCATAGATTCAACAAGGTGCTGGAAGCATTCCTCAGAGATTTTGGTCCATATTGACATGATGGCATCACACAGTTGCCGCAGATTTGTCGGCTGCACATCCCAAAGATGCTCCATACAAGGCAGGATGGATCCATGCTTTCATGTTGTTTACGCCAAATTCTGACCCTACCATCCGAATGTCGCAGCAGAAATCGAGACTCATCAGACCAAGCAACGTTTTTCAAATCTTCTACTGTCCAATTTCGATGAGCTTGTACAAATTGTAGCCTCAGTTTCCTGTTCTTAGCTGAAAGGAGTGGTACCCGGTGTGGTCTTCTGCTGCTGTAGCCCATCTGCCTCAAAGTTCGACGCACTGTGCGTTCAGAGATGCTCTTAGGCCTACCTTGGTTGTAACGGGTGGCGATTTGAGTCACTGTTGCCTTTCTATCAGCTCGAACCAGTCTGCCCATTCTCCTCTGACCTCTGGCATCAACAAGGCATTTCCGCCCACAGAACTGCCGCTCACTGGATTTTTTTTCTTTTTCGGACCATTCTCTGTAAACCCTAGAGATGGTTGTGCATGAAAATCCCAGTAGATCAGCAGTTTCTGAAATACTCAGACCAGCCCTTCTGGCACCAACAACCATGCCACATTCAAAGGCACTCAAATCACCTTTCTTCCCCATACTGATGCTCGGTTTGAACTGCAGGAGATTGTCTTGACCATGTCTACATGCCTAAATGCACTGAGTTGCCGCCATGTGATTGGCTGATTAGAAATTAAGTGTTAACAAGAAGTTGGACAGGTGTACCTAATAAAGTGGCCGGTGAGTGTATATATTACATTCATAGATAGAAGAGCAGCAGCAGGCAATTCAGCCTCCACATATTGTAAAATCACAGCAGGAGCCGACAGGATAGAGAGATGGATTACATACAGTAAATACACATTGAATAGATGCAGGGGCGGACACAGACAGCTTAGGGCCCCTGTGCAAGAAATGTATCTGGGCCCCCCTCCTTTCATCACGACCAAGCTACAGATATACATATTTTTTTTACAGTCTCCTCTCATATATATTGCCGCCCCTTATTACACAGTGCTCTCTCTTTATGTATAACACCGTCCCGTATCATATAGTTCCCTCTTGTTATGTACAGCACCATCCCTTACATATCAGATTCTCATTATTTTTGTTATTTATACCTCCCTGTTCTTTATTACATATCATCCACTCCTGTTAGATATAAACTGAAATGATGGCTGATGGAGCATGGGAAAGCTTCTTTTGTGATGGATGCGGCTGATGGACTGGTCTTCTGGTCAGATGCTGCCCCCTCAGCAGTCATTGTACATTTTACAGGAGAGGACACCATGCAATAAAGAGAAGACGCTGTGAATAACAAAAATAATGAGAATACTCAATGTAAGGGATGGTGCTGTAGATGGCAAGAGATGATACTGGGTAATAATGGACGGCGCTCCACATAACAGGACGCTGTTAGTGATGAGCAAATATTCTCGTTACTCGAGATTTCCCGAGCACGCTCGGGTGTCCTCCGAGTATTTTTTAGTGCTCAGAGATTTACTTTTTCTTGCCGCAGCTGAATGATTTACATCTGTTAGCCAGCATAAGTACATGTGGGGATTCCCTAGCAACCAGGCAACCCCCATATGTACTTAGCCTGGCTAACAGATGTAAAACATTCAGCTGCAGCGAAGAAAACTAAATCTCCGAGCACTAAAAAATACTTGGAGGACCCCAGAGCGTGCTCGAGAAATCTCGAGTAACGAGTATACTCGCTCATCACTAGACGTTATATAATAAAGGACGGCACCATACATAAATAGGATGTTACGTAATAAGGGAAGGGAGGGTACCGATACCGCAGATGCGATTTCAGGATACAGTCACCGCCGAAGCAGTCACAGGAAGCAAGCACTAATAACAGTAAACAGGGTATGGGATATGGGATACTATATCAGACTAGGGATGGGGGACCTGGCAACATACAGTTGTATACACACCAACTACCTAACATACTGTAACTATAGGGATTGCTCAGGCACCTCCCTACTGAGGAGGGTGCTTTTTATACAAGATGTCTCCACGCTTTTGGCTGGGAGACACGTTGCAAGTGAACACACATTTAACTAAATGCCTCCCAGCTGAGCATTTACCATGTGTACGTGCTGCCCCTTTTAGAACAGGGGAGTACGCACAGATGCACCCTAGGCACCCCATCGGGACACAGTGCAGCATGCATAGTGGAGGTAGAAGGCAGGAGCATGCTGGAGACAGTGCCATGGGCCGGTGAGTAAGCTGGTGTCCCTGCGTAGAGGGAGGAGGGGATACCATGTCAGGCATAGTGCTACATGCCCCTTTCTGAATTTGTCTTGTTCTTCTGCAACACATGGAAAAAAACTCGATTCTACTCACCTTTCTCCGCTCCCATGCCACACGGCGTCCTCTTCTGCAACCGGCGCAAGAGCCGCCAGCTGACTTGTCGTCACTGCCATATGCCCCCCAGTCATGGACACACCAAGGTCATATGCTGGATTCAAATTGGTCAGCGGCGTGCACTGCAGCGGAACTGGCGGATCACCGGCGCTGCAGTATATTTCAGCTGAATGTGCGTCCAAGGATGCAGATCGAGCTGAAATATTCGCTGGTGTCAGTGGCCGCACTCCACTTCTGGGCCCAATGCAGCTGCGACTTGTCTGGCCCCGGGAATGCCCCGCTAAAGGGAACCTGTCACCAGGTTTGGCAGATATAAGATACAGCCACCACCTTTCAGGGCTCATCTACAGCATTCTATAATGCTGTATATAAGCCTCCGATCCGACCTGTAAGAGAAGAAAAATAAGTTTTATTATACTCACCCGGGGGCGGTCCGGTCTGATGAGTGTCACAGCTCCGGGTCCGGCGCCTCCCATCTTCTTATGATCGCCGCCGTGCTGCTTGCATCATGGCTCCCCGGCATTGCGCTCCTGCGCAGTCGTACTTATCTGTGCATAGTACTGCAGTGCGCAGATGCCAGGAAAGGTCAGAGAGGCACAGCGCCTGTGCACTGCATGACTTTGCTCTGCCCTCAACAGGACAGATAAGTACGCCTGTGCAGGAGCGCGATTCCGGGGAGCCATGAAGCAACAGGAGGACAGCATCACAAGAAGATGGGAGGCCCCGGACCCTGAGCTGCGACACCCATCGGACTGGACCGCCCCCCAGGGGAGTATAATAAAACTTATTTTTCTTATCTTTCAGGTTGGATCGGGGGCTTATCTACATAATTACAGAATTCTGTAGATAAGCCCTGAAAGGTGGTGGCCGTAAAACTGCTGACATGTTCCCTTTAAGTGATATTTACCTTTACACTTACTACCTACTGTGTCTCAGATACTAATATATATATATATATATATATATATATATATATATATATATATATATATATATATATACAGTATATTGTACATACATGCATAGATAACCAAAGTACACATCGATACATGAAAACACTTTTGGCCATGACTGTGTGTATGTGTGTGCATTATATGTAGCATAGTTCTAATACACACACATACATATATATATATATACATATATATATATATATATAGTGTACTGTGATTATCTTTGTGTCCCACAGATACATATGAGCACTGTGCATAGGTACATATACATACACTAGATGATGGCCTGATTCGCATCGGGTATTCTAGAATATGCATGTAGTGCGACGTAGTATATAACACAGGCCACGTAGTATATTGCCCAGCCACGTACTATATTGCCCAGCCACGTAGTATATTGCACAGCCACATAGTATATTACCCAGTCACGTAGTATATTGCCCAGTCACGTAGTATATTGCCCAGCCACATAGTATATTGATCAGCGACGTAGTATATTGCCCAGTCACGTAGTATATTGCCCAGCCACGTAGTATATTGCCCAGCCACGTAGTATACAGCACAGAGCCACGTAGTATATTGCCCAGCCACGTAGTATATTGCCTAGTCACGTAGTATATTGCCCAGCCACGTAGTATACAGCACAGAGCCACGTAGTATATTGCACAGCGACGTAGTATAAAGCATGGAGACATGTAGTATATTGCCCAGCTACGTAGTATATTGCCCAGTCACGTATGTCACAGGTTAAAAAATAAAAAATAAACATACTCACCTTCGGATCCGAGGGCCCCTTGTAGTTCTAACATACTCACCATTCTCGTCGCTGCTCCTCAGCGTCCCGTCTCTCCGCCTCCTGGGATCCAACGGCGCTGTGCCGATGGGCGCAAAATCTTCCGTTCCTAGTGAGACCGCTAGGTCTTCTGGGTAATTTCGCAAAGCATCGCTGGGAAAGGAAGATGGCGGCAGGCGCGAGCGGACAACGGAGGGTGAGTATAGCAGGTTTTTGTTTTTTTTAACATTACTTTTTTTTATTATTGATGCCGCATAGGCAGCATCAATAGTAAAAGGTTGGGGACACACAGGGTTAATAGCGGCGGTAACGGAGTGCGTTACCCGCGGCATAACGCGGTCCGTTACCGCCGGCATTAACCCTGTGTTAGCGGTGACCGGAGGGGAGTATGGAGCGGGCGCCAGGGACAGTGACTGCGGGGAGCATGGACCGGAGCGCCGGGGACAGTGCGGGGAGTATTGAGCGGAGCACCGGGGACACTGCGGGGAATATGGAGCGGAGCGCCGGGGACACTGCGGGGAGTAAGGAGCGGCCGTTTTCTTCCAGACTGTGCCTGTAGCTGATTGGTCGCGGCAGCCATGACAGGCAGCTGGCAAGACCAATCAGCGAATGAATAACCGTGACAGAAGGACAGACAGACGGAAGTGACCCTTAGACAATTATATATACATATATATAGATACTTATATAGAGACTTTTACAAACAGGTGCACAGAAGTATGGTAATACACATAGGTGATAGTAAGTCTGTACACATTTTGTTACTTACACGTGCCGTCCCTCTGGCAGGTGCATTCTTCCATCTCCAGCAGCTCCATCCTGGAGGTCTTCAGTCCTCCATCAGCACTTACTGGCCAGATCTCCAGCTCTCGCCAGTCCTCCTGCCTCTTCACTACCTCTGATAGCTGCAGTGTTCTCCCCGTAGTCAGTGGATCTGAGACTTCTTCCTCCTGAGAAGTTCTGTCAGGTGCCTGACCCATGTGAACATCGGCCATCACATCACCCTCCCCTCCCCCCGTAGCCACTTACCAACCCTGTACTGAGGGGTCTTTACTGGGCTGCACTGGCCACTCTTCAGCATTCACACTGCAGCTCCTGCATCTGAATGGGCCAGTGCCGCAGTTTTCCAATAAAGCCCCCTCGGTACAGGAGGTGGAGGTAGCTACAGGGGGATTGATGTGATCTCTCATGTGAACATTCATCAAGCAGTTCAGTTGTCAGAACTGCTCAGGAGGCAGCAGAGGTTACAGATGTACTGACTGCTCAGAGGCTGTTCCCAGCAGCAGTCAGAGGCAGTGAGGAGGAGGCAGGAGACAGGACTGGCTGAGATCAGCCATACTTACCAGGCCTGTTCCTGCCTGCACCAGGAAGAGAAGCTGGGGGCGTGTCCAAGGATTCCAGGGGGCGTGTCCAGGGATCCCGGGCTCCTTCATCATATCAAAAAGCCAGCGGCAGCATCAACTCAGAGGAGAGGAAGAGGCCCCTCTCTGACAGCAAAAGACTCGGGTACGGCCCCTTCCTCTCCTCTTAGTGTAGATGCAGCCGCTGGCTCTATGAGAGAGTAAGATATTTGAGCAGCTGATCGGGCCCCCTGTCCTCCTGGGCCCCTGTGCAGCTGCAGAGGCTGAACATGCGGTGTGTCCGCCCATGAATAGATGGATATGCAAATGACAGTGACATATACAATTAGTGCAGTTTGCATGCAGCTTGCTGTACATGTATTTAGTTAATGTTAGGGCTGGCGGAACGCACCAAATAAATATAAAGATAGTAATATGGTGCATTCACAGCCCGGGGTCCACCGTGCAGAGATGGAACCTACTGCTAGGTAATGGCATCACTATATGGCGGTACTACGCCAGAATAAACATGGGTCCCGTCACCCAGTATGAACTGATGCAAACTCTGTTGCTTCATAGAGTCGCAGGGAAACAAAGGAAATGCTGAGCCCTGTTAGCAGTCACAGGGTGCAGCAGATGGACGCTAGTGGAATCCCTGAAATTCACCCCCACTATGCTGGTGATTGATCTCGCTCTGACCCTCGGTGGCTTTTGAGCCCGCGCCTGAGGACGCCCTGAGTCAGATGCTGAGATCAAGCGGGAGTTCCCACCCTACACTGACCAGTTGTCAGGACTAATTAAAGATTTACCGCACAGAGTGTGCATGGTGCCGCACTGACGGTCGCTGCAAATTGACGCAGTAAACTCGTGCCTGGTGCTGGATGGCACAATCTGGCGCTATGAAGCTCAATCACTCAAGTACATTCAACAACACTAGGAATGGGTATGATTCGGAGCTTTCACCAGATATATACAGTATATATATATATATATATATATATATATATATATATATATATATATATATATATACTGTATATATATATACTCACACACATGCCATTTTTTTCAGAAACATTATCTTTTATTTATTAAAGACATGTACTGTAAGCTGCACACCAACTGTACTAATTATATATGTCACTTACATCTGTATATCTATCTATTCTATGTGTACATACTGTATGTAATCCATCTATACTGTCAGCTGCTGATGTGATATTACAGTATGTGGCTGCTGAATTGCCGGCTTTCCTTCTATCTATGTAATCTATTTATATACTTACCTTGCAATGTATTCACATCCTGTTCCGTCCAGATGTGTCCGGATCCCAGAATTCCAAGCAGCGGAAGTTCATCGACCTCCATATTGGGACACCCAAGTGATGGGTGTCTCAATATGGAAACTGCTGGTGGTACCAGCCTCTTGCGCGGTACCACCAGCAGAACACTGTCACACACACACTGTATACGCTGTACGCACCACACACACACACACACATTGTATACGCCATATGCACCACACACACACACAGTATATGCCGTATGCAGCCTCTTGCACGTTACCACTAGGGTTGAGCGAAACGGATCGTTCATTTTCATAAGTCGCCGACTTTTTGTAAAGTCGGCGTCTCATGAAACCCGACCCGATCCCTGTATGGGGTCGGCCATGCGGTACGCGATCTTGGCGCCAAAGTCGCGTTTCGTATGACGCATTTAGCGCCATTTTTTAAGCCAATGAAGGAGCGTGGGCAGAGTGATGACATAGGGGTTAGGGCGTGCACGCCCATCATTTTATCGCTTGTGCGCAGTAGCGATTTGGAATGTGTAAAACGAAATTTCCTGGGCTGGGACGGAGGGGGGGAGAGAGAGAGAGAGAGAGAGAGAGAGAAAAAAAAAAAAAAATCCCCATTGACGTGCATAGGGTTTCGTGTTCCGGCCGATCCTCGACTTTGCGCTGTAATCGGCCGATTTCGCCCGACTCGACTTTTCCAACAGTCGGGTTTCGCGAAACATGACTCGACCCTAAAAAAGTCAAGGTCGCTCAACCCTAGTTACCACCAATGGAACACCGTTGCGAACACACCGCCACCGGGATCAGCCGAATGATTCACTGATTGCAGCCATCTTTGTACAGGAGGAGAGCAGGGGGAGACAGCTCAAACGAGAGAACGCATGAGGGAAGAAGACAGCACAGTGGTGGAGAGAGAGAGCAGACAAGGGGGAGAGCACATGGGGTACATAGGTCAAAGGAGAGATGACATGAGAGAAGAAGACAGCAGATGAGGACAAGAGAAAGCACACAGGGGTGAGAGAGACAGAGCACAAGGGGGGAGACAGCTCAAATGGGACAGCACATGAGGGGAGAACATAATACAGGAAGGAGAGAGACAGCAGACAAGTGGGATAGCACATTGGGTACACAGGTCAAAGAAGAAAGTACAGACGGCAGAAGTCAGCACGTGGGGAAAGAGAGAGTAGATAGGTGGGTGAGCACATGGGGGAGAGATTCTCAATGCTGCAAAGCCTGCCTCCATTGTGACATTACCTCCCTCCCGATGTGTTAGCCCTCCATCTAGTCTATGTATATATACATATATGTGTGTGTCGCTGACAGCTTTATATCTATCTATTCTGTGTGTATATATCTATTCTATCTATTCTATTCTAACCTGTCACTTTGTGATTTTATTGTATGTGGCAGATGAATTGCCGGCTCTTATTGCATCTATTATATATACAGTATATGTGTTGAAGAAAATTTCCTTTGAAAATGATGTGTAAATTACAGAGAATTACTCTATGTAAAAGCTCATGTTAAAATCGCATTGCAGTCGGATAGCAATCACACTGCATTCAGATGTAAATCGGATGCTAGGTGTGAAAAATTGGATTGTACTTGCATGACACTCGCATGACACTTGCATTACACTCGTGCGACTCTCGGCAGTGAGAATCGGACCAATTTTTTTATATGTTTAGTGTGACTCTAGCCCAAGGGCTCATATCCATATGCGAGACAAAAAACGGTATGATTTTCGGACCGAAAAAATGGACGAGTACTATGCGAGTGTCATGCAAGTGTCATGCGGGTACAATGCGATTTTTAAACAAAACATCCGTATGACATCTGTATGCAATCCATGTGCAATGTGATTTTAACATGAGCTTTTACATACAGCAGTTCTCTGTCATTTACACATCGTTTTAAAATGAAATATTCTTCAAAACACACACATATATATATATATATATATATATATATATATATATATATATATATATTAGATATATAGTCAAAAGGTCCCATACAATTGCAAACTTTATTAAACAATTAAAACAATGTATAAAGCAGGTACAATGGCATGATTGGAGAGATGAATAGTGCCCACAGTGGTCGTAGGCAGAAAAAGAGGGCAAAATTGGCCACGGACTCCAGCATAATCAGAGATCTACACCAAACTATGGCACATAGTCACTTTCCAAAAAAATAGTAATGCAGATATATATCAAAAACAATAACGGGGTACAACCTCATAGTACATACCTATGGAATGCAGGAGTGGGAGGCCAAAAGCCCAACCCCGACGCGTGTTTCGGAGTGGCAAAGACTCCTTCCTCAGGGGGCATATGCCATTGTACCTGCTTTATATATTGTTTTAATTGTTGTTTAATAAAGTTTGCAATTTTATGGGACCTTTTGACTGCTCTTTTTGTGGGTTTGTTTGGTGTATATATATTTGCAGTTGGGCCCTATTTGGTCTGTACTTACATGTAGATTATAGAGTATATATTATGTAAATTTGGTATTTTGCTATTTAACCCCTTCTGGGGCATTCTACATGTAGTATGCTTGCTACAACTATTTTCTGTTATATTAGATATATAGGTAGATAGAGAGATAGATTAAAAGCTGGCAAATGATCTGCCGCGTACAGTATAATCACAGAGTAGCAGGTTAGTATAGAATAGTTAGAATAGATATATACACATAGAATACACATATACCTGTATATATATATTTATATACAGTATATATATATATATATATATATATATATATATATATACATGTCAGTGACACACACACATATACATATGTATTTATGTTGCACAGAAAGATAGATAGAAAAGCCGGTAATTCATCTACCGGCCTCTGTGAAATCACTGCAGGAGCCGACAGGATAGAAGAGATGGATTACATACAGTAATTACATATAGAATAGGTAGATATATAGATGTCAGTGGCAAATACAATTAGTACAGTGTATGTGCAAATTACTGGAGATGTATTTACAGTAATTAACAAACGATTATTTATCGGAAAAAAATGGCGTGGGCTCCAACGCAATTTTCAAAAACCAGCAAAGGGAAAGCCAGCGACTGGGGGCAGATGTTTATAGCCAGGGAAGGGGGTAATACCCACAGAGCTTCCCAGGCTATTAATATCAGCTCACACCTGTATACTTAGCCTTTACTGGCTATTAAATGGGGGACCCCCCAAAAAAGCGTTTTTTCTTGCATCCATTGGCTTGCTGTAACAACTGTGACAACGACGGAGATGCAAAGAAGGTACGAAGGGGTGGACCCACTGGACCGTGACAACGATCCTCCCATGGGCGAGCTGACCAGATGGAACTGCCCCCTATACAGGGAACGTTAGGGGCAGACCCATGAAAGACTATCGCCACGGCAGCTGGAAGGCAGAGTGAGAGGGCTAGAAATAGGAACCAGGAGGGTATACAAGACTAAGAGAGATAAGACAGGATGGAGAGGTGGTACAAGAGAGCAGCACGAACCGGAAGGTAACTGAGGTCAGGCCAGCGAGTGAAGCAAGGACGGTGCAGTGGAAACAGACAAGCAGGCAGGACAACGTGGAGGTAGGCTGGATGAGGAACTAGGACAGGACCTAGGGAAATAATGAAAAAGCACAAGGTCAGGTATAAGAGACGCTGGACAATAGTGCGGCCAAAGTCAGCTGCAAGCACAAATGAACACAAGGCAAGGTTAGGAGGAAGAGGCAGAATAATAAGGCCAGCGCTGTGAGGACTTCCAGGTTGGAGTCCTCCAGGGGATAGAGAGGAGAGGATGGAGTGGCAGGGACACTCTCAGAGATGTACGTTGGCAGCGCTGAACCAAGCGTGCGCACGCAGCCGGCGAGAAGAAGAGTCCGGGAGCACACGCAGAGGAGAGGATGCCGGACAGGAACCCGCAGCAAAGGAGGCGCACCGAGGCGCCGAAGACAGGTGTGTGCAAGAGGGAGCAGGGAGCCATGGTTGAAGCAAAGATGTGACAGTACCCCCTTCTTTATGCCCCCCTTGTTTTAGGCTAGAAAGAAACCTAGCCAAAATTTGAAGAGCCTGGATGTTCTCCCGAGGCTCCCAGGACCTCTCCTCAGGACCGAAACCCTTCCAATTCACCAAAAACATAGTTCTACCTCTAAGTCTTTTCATAGCGAGAATATCTTTTACCTCAAAGACATCATCAGCAGACGCAGGAGAAGGAGAATGAAGAACTGAAGCATGGTACCGATTAAACACCACTGGTTTTAGAAGAGTAACATGAAATTCTTTGGGAATTCGAAGAGAGGAGGGTAACTTTAGCTTGTAAGAGACTTCATTAATGTGAGTCAAAACCTTGAAAGGGCCAATATAACGAGGACCCAGCTTACAAGAAGGAACTTTAAGACGGATATATTTAGAAGATAACCACACCTTATCACCTGGTTGATATAAGGGAGGATCCAGACGCCTTTTATCTGCATGTCTCTTCATCCTATCCTGTGCTAATTCAAGAGCAGACTTGGTCTCCTGCCAGACCCTGGAGAACTCTCTAGACAGAAGATCAGCTGCCGGTACAGTAGAGACAGGAGGAACCGGTAGAGGAAGACCAGGATGCTGACCATAGACGATAAAAAATGGTGACTTGGAAGAAGCTTCGCTGGTATGATTGTTATAAGCAAATTCTGCCCACGGTAGTAGATTTGACCAGTTGTTCTGATGAGCATTGGAGAAATGATGAAGATAAGTCACCAAAATCTGATTCGTGCTCTCCACTTGACCATTAGTCTGCGGATGGTAGGCCGAAGAAAAGTCAAGTGAGATGTTCATAGATTTGCAGAGAGCTCTCCAGAAGCGGGCAGTGAATTGGACTCCTCTGTCAGAAACAATATGTTGTGGTAATCAATGAATACGAAAAATATGGTGAACACAAATCTTCGCCAACTCAGGTGCCGAGGGTAGACCTGGAAGAGCGATGAAGTGAGCCATCTTAGAGAAACGATCCACAACCACAAGGATGATGGTGCAAGCAGAAGAACAGGGGAGGTCAGTAACAAAATCTATTGTGATGTGTTGCCACGGATTGGAAGGAACCGGAAGAGGACGAAGACGACCAGAAGGTAATTGCCTAGGAACTTTGTTCTTGGCACAAGAGGGACACGAGGATACAAAGCTTCGGACATCCTGTGGAAGAGACTGCCACCAGTAATAGCGGGACACCAGGATGAGGGTCTTTTTGAGATTGGCATGACCTGCCAACTTGGAGGTATGGCCCCATAGCAAGACTCGTCGCCTGTTCTTCATAGACACAAAAGTCTTACCCGGAGGCAGCGAGGTAAGATTAACTGGGGCGACTGTGATGACCTTAGAGGGATCGATGATATGAGTGGGCTCCTCCTCGTTATCTTCCAACAAGAAGGACCTAGACAATGCGTCAGCCTTGAGATTTTTATTACCGGGTTGAAAACGAAGCTCAAAATCAAAACGTGCAAAGAACAGAGCCCACCTGGCCTGTCTAGGATTAAGTCTGTGCGCAGAACGAATGTACGCCAGGTTCCTATGATCCATATAGATCAAAAAGGGATGCACGGCTCCTTCGAAAAGATACCTCCACTCCTCCAGTGCCAATTTGATGGCCAAAAGTTCTCTGTCTCCGATGGAGTAGTTCCTCTCGGCTGAGGAGAAGGTCTTGGAAAAAAACCACAAGGATCAAGGCGACCGGTAGAAGACCTCTGAGAAAGAACTGCTCCGGCCCCTGTAGCGGAGGCATCGACTTCTAGAATAAAAGGTTTATTAGCTTCTGGATATTATTATTATTATTATTTATTGTTATAGCGCCATTTATTCCATGGCGCTTTACAAGTGAGGAGGGGTATACATAATAAAAACAAGTACAATAATCTTAAACAATACAAGTCATAACTGGTACAGGAGGAGTGAGGACCCTGCCCGCGAAGGCTCACAATCTACAAGGGATGGGTGAGAATATAGTAGGTGAGTATAGGAGCTGAGGCAAATGATTGCTTAAGAGATAGCAAGGCCTTCTTGGCATCAGTTGACCAGTGGTGTGGATTAGCCCCTTTTCTTATTAGAGCAGAGATGGAAGTGGACAAAGCCGAAAAGTTAGGGATAAACTGCCGGTAATAATTCTCGAACCCCAGAAATCGCTGAATTGCCTTGACTCCAAGCGGATGCCGCCAGTTGAGCACAGCAGAAACTTTTCCCAGATCCATGCGTAAACTGGAATCGGAGACGATGAAACCCAGGAACGGGAGAGACGACTGCTCAAAAGCGCACTTTTCAAGTTTGGCGTACAGACGATTCTCCCTAAGACGCTGAAGTACAAGTCGAACATGGCTTCTATGCGAAGGCAGATCGAGAGAGAACACAAGAATATCGTCTAGGTAGACCACAATGCAGGTATACAGTAGATCCCGAAATCTGTCATTCACAAACTCCTGGAAGACAGCGGGCGCATTGCACAAACCAAATGGCATAACCAAGTACTCGTAGTGACCGTCTCTGGTGTTAAAGGCAGTTTTCCACTCGTCTCCTGAGCAGATAAGGATTAAATTGTATGCACCTCGGAGATCCAGTTTAGAGAATATTCGTGCACCACACAGACGATCAAAGAGTTCAGGAATGAGGGGAAGTGGGTACTTGTTCTTGATCGTGATGTTATTGAGACCCCGGTAATCAATGCAGGGACGAAGAGAACCATCCTTCTTTTTGACAAAGAAGAAACCTGCTCCTGCTGGTGAAGAGGATTTATGAATAAAGTCCCTCGCCAGGTTCTTTGGTATGTACTCAGACATGGCTTGAGTCTTGGACAGAGATAGAGGATAGATACGACCTCTGGGAGGAGAAGAACCTGGAATGAGATCGATCGAACAATCATATGGTCGATGTGGTGGTAAAGTCTCTGCCTCTTTCTTGTCGAAGACATCCGAAAAAGAGCAATAAGCAGAAGGCAGATTCGCAGATTCTGGAGCAGACCGCGAGGATCTAGCGGGCTGAATGGGAAGCAGATACCTATTCTGACAAGAATGTCCCCAACGTAGAACGTCACCGGTGCGCCAGTCCAAGGTGGGTTCGTGACTTCTTAACCAAGGAATTCCCAGAAGGAAAGTGTGAGACAACGAAGGCAGAACGTAGAAAGCCAACCTCTCTCGGTCTAAAGCTCCAATTTGAAGTTCCAGTTCTTCGGTAACCAAGTTGATGGTCTCCCGCAAAGGCTGACCGTCCACTGAAGCTACTTGCCAAGGAGTCTCCAAGGGTCTGACAGGTATCCCAAGTCTCTCTACTGCCTCAAGTTGCACAAAATTCCCTGCCGCTCCCGAATCAATGTACGCCTCCAGAGAAAAACGACTGGAACCCAAATGCAATAAAATGGAAAGAGTCAAAGGGGGAGAGGATTCATGGTTACCTATGAAGACCTCTCTTACCTGTCCTAGGCGGAGGCGTTTCCCGGCTTCTGAGGGCAAGAACGCAGAAGATGAGAGGCGCTGCTGCAGTAGAAGCAAAGGCCCTGTGCGAGTCTCTTCTTGCGGCAAAGTTCTGGGGGCTTGAGACGATCTACCTGCATGGGCTCAGGAGAGGAAGAAGAAGGTACAGAAGTGGGTTGGGAGTAAGAAGAACCTCGCACAGCAGAGGACAAACGAAGAGGTCTTCTCTCTCTGGTGACCTCGCGAGAACGCTCTTGGAAGCGTAAATCTATGCGAGTAGCCAAGGAAATCAGGTCTTCCAATAAGGTGGGAGTATCTCGTCCTGCCAACTCATCTTTTATACGAGGAGATAGTCCTCGCCAAAAAGCCCCCACCAAAGCCTCATTGTTCCAACCCAAATCTGAGGAGAGCGTGCGGAACCGAATGGCATATTGACCTACAGTACTAGTGCCCTGGTGAAGGTTGAAAAGGGATTCAGTCATAGAGTCCAGACGACTGGGTTCGTCGAATACCTTACAAAAGGTGACCAAGAAGGGAGTGAGTTGAGAGACTAGAGAGTCGTCACGTTCCCAGAGAGGATTAACCCAAGCCAACGCCTCACCCTCCAAATGGGAGACCACAAAGGCCACCTTAGCGCGGTCAGTAGGGTATAGTAGTGGTGACAGTTCAAAATGTAGTTGGCACTGGTTGAGAAACCCACGGCACAACTTAGGATCCCCACTATACCGCGGAGGTCTGGCCAAACAGGGTGAGGAATGCGAAGGAGGGGCTTGGACAGGAGCGGAGGTGGAGCTCTGTTGAGAGAGAAGCCGGTTATCCACCAAGGTCATGAAATTCAGAATATGAGACTGAGTGTCTCGTTGCTGGGCAAGCTCTTGCTGGAGAGCAGCCAACTGGGAAGCGTTACCAGGATCGGTGGTCTGTAGGGACGAGAGACGGGACTCCATAGTCTTTAGAAAGGACATAATCCTGGTCTGGTTTTCTCGTAGGAAAAGTAGCTCCTTTTGAGTAGTGGAAACACCAGTGGGGTCCATGGCCTTGTGCTACTGTAACAACTGTGACAGCGACGGAGATGCAAAGAAGGTACGAAGGGGTGGACCCACTGGACCGTGACAACGATCCTCCAACAGGCAAGCTGACCAGATGGAACCGCCCCCTATACAGGGAGCATTAGCGGCAGACCCGTGAGAGACTATCGCCATGGCAGCTGGAAGGCAGAGTGAGAGGGCTAGAAATAGGAACCAGGAGGGTTTACAAGACTAAGAGAGATAAGACAGGATGGAGAGGTGGTACAAGAGAGCAGCATGAGCCGGAAGGTAACTGAGGTCAGGCCGGCGAGTGAAGCAAGGACGGTGCAGTGGAAATGGACAAGCAGGCAGGACAATGTGGAGGTAGGCTGGATGAGGAACTAGGACAGGACCTAGGGAAATAATGAAAAAACACAAGGTCAGGTATAAGAGACGCTGGACAATAGTGCGGCCAAAGTCAGTTCCAAGCACAAATGAACACAAGGCAAGGTTAGGAGGAAGAGGTGGAATAATAAGGCCAGCGCTGTGAGGACTTCTGGGTTGGAGTCCTCCAGGGATAGAGAGGAGAGGATGGAGCGGCAGGGACACTCTCAGAGATGTTCGTGCAGTGCTGAACTGAGCGTGCGCACGCAGCCGGAGAGGACGCAGAGTCCGGGAGCGCACGCAGAGGAGAGGACGCCGGATGGGAACCTGCAGCAAAGGAGGTGCACCGAGGCGCCGAAGACAGGTGAGTGCAAGAGGGAGCAGGGAGCTGCGGTGGAAGCAAAGATGTGACACTTGCATTGGTGAGTCTCATCCGAGATATGCAGCAAATCGCAGAATGCTGCGATTTTTTTCTCAATCCGATTTCAGCTGAGGAAAAAAATCGCAGATGAGATGTCACCCATTGAATAACATTGGTCCGAGTGCAATCTGATTTTTTATCGGATTGCACTCGTCCGTTTTTCTCGCAAATGGGTATGAGCACTTACACTTATACTCTAACCTGCCATATTTAATTTGTCAAATGCCCCATTCCCACATGCTCACTTCTCCTCCTCAGTTGGATTTCAGAGTACCAGAGGAACTGCCCCAGTATTAGGCACATGAAATATGAAGTTATACATCCAGAAATCCTATTTTACTATTTAATCATCTACAATTTATTACGTGTACTATTTACAACTAACTTAGGGAGGGAAGTGAGAGGGTGCTGTCGTGAACTCATAAAAAGAGCATTACCGGTAAGTAATCCGGCTTTTTACCCTTTACCACGACAGCACCCACTAGAGAGATTTCTAGAGATCCATCACCTGGGAGGGACCACCATGCTGAGTACAGCTCTGCCAAAGGCTAGGTCAGAAGAGGATGAAAGATCGAGTCTGTAGTGATTATAGAAAGTAGACGGAGTCGACCATGTAGCATCCTTACATATAGTCAATTGGAACGTCTGCTCTCTCAGCCCAGGAAGATGCCATGGCTTGAGCTGAATGCGCTCTTATACCCTCCGGGGGACTTTCATTTTTTGCGGCGTAAGCCAGGTAAATCGTATCCCTGATCCAGCGAAATAAGTTGCCCCTCGTGACTCCATACCCTTTTTTATGGCCCTGAAAGGATATAAACAGAGCCCTGTGCTGTCTCCATTCCCTAGATCTATCTATGTACTTCAAGACTGCTCTTTTCACATCTAGGGCATTAATTTTTTTTTCTTCTGGAGTGTCGGGATCACTAAAGAAGGAGGGAAGAAAGATATCTTGAGATTTATGAAATTTCGCTGCCACCTTAGGGAGATATGAGGGATCCAGTTTAAGTATTAAACTATCCTGGGATATTAATAAAAAAGGTGGGTCTATGGATAGCGCCTGGATATCACTAACCCTTCTGGCCGATGTCAGCGCTACTAGAAGTGTTGTCTTTAGAGATAAATATTTTAGTGGAACTGAGTCTAATAGTTCAAAGGGGGGTCATGCCAGGGCCTCCAGGACTAGATTCAAGTCACAGGAAGGAATACGAGATATGTGGACCAAATTCATACGTTCACACGCTTTGATTAACCGAGATATCCACCTATCTCCTGCTACATTATGACCGTAAAGAGCCCCTAGAGCAGATACCTGGACTTTTAAGGTATTAGCAGACAGGACTAAATCTCTATCTCTTTGCAGAAATTCTAAGAGAGGTGTTATCGGAACATCCCTGGAGCAGGTGTCTGTATAGAAACCTAGGAATTTTCGCCATATGTTGGAGTAAATTTTTGTTGTGGAATATTTCCTGTTATGATCTGGTGGCCTAAGAGCAGCATGAGACGTACTCTGGAGAAGGTGGTACCTGTACTGACCGCAGACCCTGAACTTAACACCGCAACTAGAAGTAGCCGTGGAATGTACCTAACACTCCCTGGACATCTCGACACAGCCGGAGGACTAATTACCCCTAGAGATAGAAAAGGGAAAACTATCTTGCCTCAGAGAAAATCCCCAAAGGATAGACAGCCCCCCACAAATATTGACTGTGAGAGGAGAGGGAAAAACATACACAGACTGAAATCAGAATTTAGCAAAGGAGGCCACTTCTAGCTAAATAGAAAGGATAGGACAGAGTACTATGCGGTCAGTATTAAAACACTAGAAAATATCCACCACAGAAAATACAAAATCTCCACAGATAACTAAAGATATGGAGGGTATATCTGCATCTCCAGAGATACCAGCTTGGCTAAACAAATCCTTATACAGACCAAGCTGGACAAGAAAAAAAACATGAAAAAGAACTGAACAATAAGGCCACAGCATGTGGACAGCAAAAATCAAGGCCAGAACTTATCTTTGTTGAAATGAACAGCAAAGCAGGAGAGACCAGGAAAGGATGTGAATCCTCCAGGAACAATGGACAACTGGCACTGACTAAAGGGTCAAGTGTTGTGAATTCCGTTCTCGGACTCCCTCCTGTAGTCATGAATGGTACTTTGGTTAGTTCTGCTCTTGGACTCCCTCTGGTGGCTTCGAGCGGAACTGCTGGTCACTGAGGTTGGCTTTATCAGCTGCTCTCGTTTATTTCTATGCTGGCTTCCTATTTAACTCCACTCAGATCGTTACTTCATACCAGCTGTCAATGTTCCAGTATTGGTTCAGATCTCTCTTGGCCTTCTCTGAGGACCTGTCTACTCCAGCAGAAGCTAAGTCTTTGCTAGTTCATTTGTTGTTACTGCTTCCTGAATATATTTCTTAGTACTGCTATTTCTAGTCCAGCTTGCTATCATGATATTCCTTTGCTAGCTGGAAGCTCTGGGGTGCAGAGTGGCACCTCCACACCGTGAGTCGGTGTGGGGAGTCTTTTTGCTTACTCTGTGTGGTTTTTTGTAGTCTTTTGTGCTGACCGCATAGTTCCCTTTTCTATCCTCTGACTATTTAGTGAAATCTGGCCTCCTTTACTAAAACCTGTTTCATTCCTGTGTTTGTGACTTTCCTCTTAACTCACAGTCAATATATGTGGGGGTCTGCCTTTACCTTTGGGGAATTTCTCTGAGGCAAGGTAAGGTGTTATGATCCTTGGTGGTTGAGGATCACAAAATACTCCAGCTAAGTAACAAACATAGGACAAGCTCTAGGGAGGTGGCAAACTGGACTGACCGCAAATCTAAACCTATCCAAACACACTAGAAGTAGCCGGTGAACGTGCCTAAAAATCCTAGATGTCTCGAGCCAGCCTGAGGAACTAACTACCCCTAGAGAGAAAGAAAGACCTCTCTTGCCTCCAGAGAAATAATCCCCAAAGATATAGAAGCCCCCAACAAATAATAACGGTGAGGTAAGAGGAAGGCACATACACAGGGGTGAAAGTAGATTCAGCAAATGAGGCCCACTAATACTAGATAGCAGAAAATAGTAAAGGGGTCTGTGCAGTCAGTAAAAAACCCTTACAAAATATCCACACAGATTTCAAGAACCCCCGCACCAACTAACGGTGTGGGGGGAGAAACTCAGTCCCCTAGAGCAACCAGCAAGCGAGGAAATCACATTTTAGCAAGCTGGACAAGAAACATGATGACTGCTGATGATCAAAAAATAAACAAACAAAAACTTAGCTTGTCTTGGAGAGACTGGGAGCAAGGTAGTCACAAGGAATCTGAAGAGCACTGAATACATTGATAGCAGGCAAGGAACTGAGTATCCAGGTGAGCTAAATAGGAAACCAACCAAGGATAACGAACCAGCTGATGCTGTCAACCTGCAGAAAGACAACACTACACAGTACCGCTTGTGACCACTAGAGGGAGCCCAAAAATAGAGTTCACAACAGTACCCCCCCTTGAGGAGGGGTCACCGAACCCTCATCAAGACCCCCAGGGCGATCAGGATGAGCCACGTGGAAGGCACGAACCAAATCGGCCGCATGAACATCAGAGGCGACAACCCAGGAATTATCCTCCTGACCATAGCCCTTCCACTTAACCAAATACTGAAGCCTCCGTCTAGAGATACGAGAATCCAAAATCTTCTCCACCACGTACTCCAATTCGCCCTCGACCAGCACCGGAGCAGGAGGCTCAACAGAAGGAACCACAGGTACCACATACCTCCGCAACAAAGACCTATGGAACACATTATGAATGGCAAACGATGCTGGGAGATCCAAACGAAAAGACACCGGGTTAAGGATTTCCAAGATCTTATAAGGACCGATGAAGCGAGGCTTGAATTTAGGAGAGGAGACCTTCATAGGAACATACCGAGAAGACAGCCACACCAAATCCCCAACACGAAGTCGGGGACCCACACCGCGGCGGCGGTTGGCAAAACGCTGAGCCTTCTCCTGTGACAACCTCAAATTGTCCACCACATGGTTCCAAATCTGCTGCAACCTATCCACCACAGAATCCACCCCAGGACAGTCAGAAGGCTCAACCTGACCCGAGGAAAAATGAGGATGGAAACCAGAATTGCAGAAAAAAGGCGAAACCAAAGTAGCAGAACTAGCCCGATTATTAAGGGCAAACTCGGCCAATGGCAAAAAAGTCACCCAATCATCCTGATCAGCAGAAACAAAACATCTCAAATAAGTTTCCAACGTCTGATTAGTTCGCTCGGTTTGGCCATTAGTCTGAGGATGGAAGGCCGACGAAAAAGACAAATCAATGCCCATCTTAGCACAAAAAGTCTGCCAAAACCTGGACACAAACTGGGATCATTCTGAAAAAATAGAGGAACCAAATCGGAGGAAGAAGGACACTTAGGCAAGGGCACCAAATGGACCATCTTGGAAAAACGATCACACACCACCCAGATGACAGACATTTTCTGAGATACAGGAAGATCCGAAATAAAATCCATGGAAATGTGCGTCCAAGGCCTTTTCGGAATAGGCAAAGGCAAAAGCAAACCGCTGGCACGAGAACAGCAAGGCTTAGCCCGAGCACAAATCCCACAAGACTGCACAAAGGAACGCACATCCCGTGACAAGGAAGGCCACCAGAAGGACCTAGCCACCAAATCTCTGGTACCAAAAATCCCAGGATGACCCGCCAACACCGAAGAATGAACCTCGGAAATAACTCTGCTGGTCCATCTATCCGGGACAAACAGTCTCTCTGATGGACAACGGTCAGGTCTATCCGCCTGAAATTTCTGCAGCACTCGTCGCAAATCTGGGGAAATGGCAGACAAAATCACTCCCTCTCTGAGAATACCAGCCGGCTCAGAAACTCCCGGAGAGTCAGGCACAAAACTCCTAGAAAGTGCATCAGCTTTCACGTTCTTCGAACCAGGCAGATATGAGACCACGAAGTTGAAACGGGAGAAAAACAACGACCAACGAGCCTGTCTAGGATTCAGGCGCTTGGCAGATTCAAGGTAATTCAGATTTTTGTGATCCGTCAAGACCACCACACGATATTTAGCTCCTTCGAGCCAATGTCGCCACTCCTCAAATGCCCACTTCATAGCCAACAACTCCCGATTACCAACATCAGAATTCCGCTCGGCAGGCGAAAACTTTCTTGAAAAGAAAGCACATGGCTTCATCACAGAGCCATCAGAGCTTCTCTGCGACAAAACAGCCCCTGCTCCAATCTCAGAAGCATCAACCTCGACCTGGAAGGGGAGAGAGACATCTGGCTGACATAAGACTGGAGCTGAAGAAAACCGGTGCTTCAGCTCCCGAAAGGCCTCCACGGCCGCAGGAGACCAATTAGTCACATCCGAACCCTTCTTGGTCAAATCCGTCAAAGGTTTAACCACGCTAAAAAAATTAGCGATGAAACGAAGGTAAAAATTAGCAAAACCCAAGAACTTCTGAAGACTCTTAACAGACGCGGGCTGAGTCCACTCATGAATAGCCTGGACCTTGACTGGGTCCATCTCCACAGTAGAGGGAGAAAAAATAAAACCCAAAAAGGAGACCTTCTGTACTCCGAAGAGGCATTTTGAGCCCTTCACAAATAAAGCATTAGCACGCAGGACCTGAAACACCATCCTGACCTGCTTCACATGGGACTCCCAATCATCAGAAAAGACCAAAATGTCATCCAGATAAACAATCATAAATTTATCCAGATATTCTCGGAAGATGTCATGCATGAAGGATTGAAACACAGAAGGAGCATTAGAGAGTCCAAAAGGCATCACCAAGTACTCAAAATGGCCTTCGGGCGTATTAAATGCTGTTTTCCATTAATCTCCCTGCTTAATGCGCACAAGGTTATACGCACCTCAGAGATCTATCTTGGTAAACCAACTGGCACCCTTCATCCGAGCAAACAAATCAGACAATAGTGGTAAAGTATACTGAAATTTGACTGTGATTTTATTCAGAAGACGATAATCTATACAAGGTCTCAAAGAACCGTCCTTCTTGGCCACAAAAAAAAAATCCTGCACCAAGAGGGGAAGAGGATGGGCGAATATGTCCCTTCTCCAAAGACTCCTTTATATAACTCCGCATCGCGGCATGCTCTGGTATAGACAAATTAAAAAGTCGTCCCTTAGGGAATTTACTACCAGGAATTAAATTTATAGCACAGTCACAATCCCTATGAGGGGGCAGGGCACTGGACCTGGGCTCATCAAATACATCCTGGTAGTCAGACAAAAACTCAGGGACCTCAGAAGGAGTGGAAGAAGCAATAGACACCAACGGAGCATCGCCATGAATTCCCTGACAACCCCAACTTGACACAGACATAGCTTTCCAATCTAAAACTGGATTATGAGCCTGCAGCCATGGCAGACCCAAAAGACAACATCATGCAAATTATGCAGAACGAGAAAGCGAATCACCTCCTGATGTACGGGAGTCATGCACATGGTCATTTGCGTCCAATACTGAGGCTTATTCTCAGCCAATGGCGTAGCATCAATTCCCCTCAGAGGAATAGGAAATTCCAAAGGCTCCAGGACAAAGCCACAGCGCCTGGCAAACGACAAATCCATCAGATTCAGGGCAGCACCCGAATCCACAAAAGCCATAACCGAGTAGGACGACAAAGAACAAATCAAAGTAACAGACAAAATAAATTTAGGCTGCATAGTACCAATGGTGACAGGTTTAGCGATTTTTTTTAAGCGTTTAGAGCATGCTGAGATAACATGAGTAGAATCACCACAGTAAAAGCACAACCCATTTTGACGTCTATGACTTTGTCGCTCAATTCTGGTCAGAGTTCGGTCACATTGCATAGACTCAGATCTCTGTTCAGAAAATACCGCCAAAGGATGAGCAGATTTGCGCTCCCGCAAACGCCGATCAACCTGAATGGCTAAAGCCATAGAATCACTCAGACTTGTAGGAGTGGGAAACCCCACCATAACATTCTTAACGGCCTCAGAAAGACCTTCTCTGAAATTTGCAGCCAGGGCACACTCATTCCATTGAGTAAGCACCGACCATTTCCGAAGTTTTTGACAATACACCTCTGCTTCATCCTGACCTTGAGAGATAGCCAGCAACGCTTTTGCTGCCTGATTCTCAAGATAAGGCTCCTCATAAAGCAGTCCAAGAGCCAGAAAAAATGCATCTACATTAAGCAATGCAGGATCTCCTGGCGCCAGAGAGAAAGCCCAATCTTGAGGGTCGCCACGCAACAAGGAGATAACAATTTTAACTTGCTGAGCGGAATCACCAGAGGAACGAGGTCTCAGAGATAGAAATAACTTACAATTATTCTTAAAATTTAGAAACCTAGATCTATCTCCAGAAAACAACTCAGGAATGGGTATCTTTGGTTCTGACATAGGGCTATGAATAACAAAATCCTGAATACTTTGCACCCGTGCAGCAAGATGATCCACACTAGAAGTCAGAGTCTGAACATTCATGTCTGCAGCTGAGCTCAAAACCACCCAGAGTTCAAGGGGATGAAAGAAGCTAAACAGACTGCAGCAAAGGAAAAGCGGGAGGGGAAAAAAAAATGTACTCAGGTCTTCTTTTTATCCCACTTCTGCGATGCATTAAACACTTTTTTTTTTTTTGGCCTGCTATACTGTTATGATCCTTAGTGGTTGAGGATCACAAAATACTCCAGCTAAGTAACAAACATAGGACAAGCTCTAGGGAGGTGGCAAACTGGACTGACCGCAAATCTGAACCTATCCAAACACACTAGAAGTAGCCGGTGAACGTGCCTAAAAATCTTAGACGTCTCGAGCCAGCCTGAGGAACTAACTACCCCTAGAGAGAAAGAAAGACCTCTCTTGCCTCCAGAGAAATAATCCCCAAAGATATAGAAGCCCCCAACACATAATAACGGTGAGGTAAGAGGAAGGCACATACACAGGGGTGAAAGTAGATTCAGCAAATGAGGCCAAATAATACTAGATAGCAGAAAATAGTAAAGGGGTCTGTGCGGTCAGTAAAAAACCCTTACAAAATATCCACACTGAGATTTCAAGAACCCCCGCACCAACTAACGGTGTGGGGGGAGAAACTCAGTCCCCTAGAGCAACCAGCAAGCGAGGAAATCACATTTTAGCAAGCTGGACAAGAAACATGATGACTGCTGATGATCAAAAAATAAACAAACAAAAACTTAGCTTGTCTTGGAGAGACTGGGAGCAAGGTAGTCACAAGGAATCTGAAGAGCACTGAATACATTGATAGCAGGCAAGGAACTGAGTATCCAGGTGAGCTAAATAGGAAACCAACCAAGGATAACGAACCAGCTGATGCTGTCAACCTGCAGAAAGACAACACTACACAGTACCGCTTGTGACCACTAGAGGGAGCCCAAAAATAGAGTTCACAACAGTACCCCCCCCCTTGAGGAGGGGTCACCGAACCCTCATCAAGACCCCCAGGGCGATCAGGATGAGCCACGTGGAAGGCACGAACCAAATCGGCCGCATGAACATCAGAGGCGACAACCCAGGAATTATCCTCCTGACCATAGCCCTTCCACTTAATCAAATACTGAAGCCTCCTAACCACCAGGTCCATAACAGTCAAGCAAGACTAAATAGCCCAGTCAGAATTGCAAAAAGTGAACACACCTGACAAATGCTGCGACTCAGAGACAGGAGCGCTACCACTTACAACCACCGGAGGGAGCCCAAGAGCAGAATTCACAACAGTTTCCTGCTCTGTAGGAGCGTATTAATTAGTCCTTCCGAGAACCCTCTTGATCTTAATAACTGCCTCTCAAGTTCCAGGCCGTCAAGTGTAAACTGTCCACTTGAGGATAGAAGAATGGGCCTTGAGAGAGCAGATTGGGGACTGAAGGGAGGACTCATGGGTCTGATATTGACATGGCCTGCAGCCAGGAGAACCATGGCCTCCTGTGCCAGAATGGTGCGATCAGGATTATTCTCATCCTCTCCTCCCTGATGACCAGCGGCAATAGTATTATTGGCGGAAAGGTATACGCTAGTTTGAAATGCCATGGAGCTTGAAGGACATCCACTATTTCCGGATGATCTGTTACGCTCAGGGAGGTAAATTTCGGTACTTGCTTGTTGTTTCTTTTGGCGAAAAGGTCTATTTGAGGAAGACCCCACATGTCCACGATCTTTCTGAATATTTGGTGGTGGCTTAGAAAATCTGCTTTTAGATTGTCATTGCCCTTGACATGAAGAGCAGAGAGGGATAGCAAATGACCTTCAGCTAAATCGAAAATTCTTTCTTCGGAAGACATCAGGCTTTCTGATCTGGTTCCGCCTTGTCTGTTCACATAGGCGACTGCTGTGGTGTTGTCTGACATTACTCTTATGTGTTTCCCTTGAAGCTGTGGGAGATAATGGTGCAGTGCATAACTAACCGCATTTAATTAGTTTAGGTTTGACGACCCCTGTAATTCTCTTATATTCCACTGACCCTATGTGACATTATTTTTCATATGGGCACCCCATCCCATAGGGCTAGCTTCCATAGTGATTATACAGGAAGGTTTCACCACTCAAGAGACACCGCTAGATAGATGGGTATTATCTAACCACCAAACCAGAGATGATAAGACTTCTGCGGAAAGAGTTACTATTCTTCCAAGATGACCCTGCAAACATTTCTTCTCAAGGAGGATCTGATGCTGCAGCTTCCCGGTATGATACTGGGCCCATGTGACCACTGGGATAGCAGGGACATAGCCTCCCTTAGAGACATCCGGGGTCTGTAAATTGCTGCTTTAATTTTTTATTTAATGAGTAATATTTTTACTTCTGGAAGTAGGAATCTCTGACTCGTTGAGTCTAGGTGAAGACCCAAAAAGGACTGGAGGGTTTGTGGTACGAGCCTGGACTTTTCGGAATTGATGATCCACCCTAATGCCTGCAAGGACGAAATTGTATCAGCTAGACGATTTTTCATTGGGTGGCTGAATTTCCTACTATCAGGAAGTCATCAAGATATGGTATAAATAATGTGCCTTTCTGACATAAGAAAGCCATAACCTCCAACATCACCTTTGTGAAAACTCGGGGTGCAATAGAGAGACCTAAGGGCATTGCCATGAACTGGAAGTGGTGGATCTCTCCCCCGAAATACACCGCCACTCTGAGGTATTTTTGATGTTCGCCATGTATGGGCAGATGATAGTATGCATCTCTCAGATCCAGGCCAGCCATCATACATCTAGGGAACAGAAGTTTTATGGTGGACTTAATTGATTCCATTTTAAATTTATGATTGCGGATTAATGTATTTAATTTCCTTAAATTAATAATTGTCTTAAACGACCCATCTGGTTTAGAGACCAGGAAAAAAGGGGAGTAAAATCTCCTTCCCTCCTGGCCTTCCGGAACCTTTATTAGAACTCCTTTGGATAATAGGCTGCAAATTTCTGACTCAAGAGCCGCCTGTTGTATTGGCAACTTGAGAGATGTAATAATAAATGATTCATGGGGAATCTGATGGAATTCTAATGTCATCCCCTTTTTAACTATGTTCAAAATCCAGGCACTTGCTGCTATTGCCTCCCATTTTTGGGAAAAAAATTTCAGTCTGCCTCCTACTGCAGGATCAGGTTATCGGTATCCGCCACCTTTCCGGAAGAAGGATCCTTTAAATATGGCACCTTTTGTTTGTCTTCCCTTGTAGTCCAACGGCCCCGTCTTTCTGACGTCCCTCTTTTATTAAATGGTCATCTCCTAAATGTTCTTCTATAGAATGGGAGAGATGGATTAGGGAAACCCTTCTTTCTTTCTTTTGCTTTGGTGAGAATTTCATCTAGAACACTTCCAAAAAGAAACTCACCCTGACACGGGATAGTGCAGATTTTCGATATAGACTGCGTGCCCCCTTCCAGCTTTAAAGCCATAGGGCGCGTCTTGCATTATTAATCAGGCCAGCCAACCTAGCTGCCAGGCGTAAAGAGCTAGCCGAAGCATCAGCCATAAATGCTGCTGCCCCTCTGATTAACGGAATCGCAGATAGAAATTTGTCTCTGGACACTTTGTGCTGAACTTGCTGCTCCAGCTGATCAATCCATACCAGCATGGACCTAGACGTACATGTACTGGCTATGGCTGGTTTAAAAACTCCAGTAGCGGCTTCCCTTGACCTTTTCAGTGAAGATTCTGCTTTGCGACCGAGTGGATCCGATGACATACCCGCATCTTCCACTGGTAAAACTGACTGTCTGAAAGTAGAGGCTACCGCTGCGTCTACTTTAGGGACTTTAGACCAGTTCAGCAGCTCCTCATCACTAAATGGATACTTCTTTTTAGAAGCTGAGGGAAGGAAGCCCCGCTGATTTTGTTTATCCCATTCCCTTTTGATTAGGGCTTTTACTGCTGGGATTACAGGGAAGGCATTTCTTTTCATTTCTGCCAGTCCTGCAAACATTAGCTCTTGCGCTGTTTGGGCCTCCTTGGTATCTGTGCACCCTATAGTGTTCCTATCCAATCTAACTAGGTGGTCGATACTATCTATAGGGAAGCACAAGCATCCTTCTATGTCCAATGAAAGAGATGACGAAGATGACTGTGATGAGTCGGAGCCTCCCTTAATGTCACTGTCAGATACCAAAGTGAGGATGGGCCACCTTTCCTTCCTCTAGCTCTTGCGCCCTTGGGGTATACTGGTCTGGCTCAGGGCCTGCTGCAGCTCTTCCCTTATCATCGTGCTGATGTCTACTGATGACACCGCAGCCTCCTCCTGCATTGTTTTATTAATACAATCCTGACACAATCTCTTAGGATAGGAGTCAGGGAAGGGCTGGGTACATAGGGCACATTCTTTATGTTTTGATTTCTGTCTCTTCTTGGTCTGAAAGAAGGGGTAAATAGCAAGTGGAGAAGTAAGCCTAATAGGTAGAGTCCCATACACTCACCCAGTGAAGCTATACAATACCGGTTCTGGAGGACGAGGTACAGTCCGAGTCCTGGGTGCATCTGCCACATCACCCTTCCAACTCCTGCCTGCGGAACCTCTGCTGGAGTGCTTGGATTCAGCACTCTGCACCTGAGAGTCCATTTCTGGTGGGTGCACGTTATGAGCCTCTTCCTGTGGGGATAACATCTTAGCACACTGTTCTCCCTTTCTTCTAGATTTTATATTTTTAATTTGGCGTAGTTCCTGCCGGCTGTCCCACCTCTTCCGGTTTGTCCCGGAAGTATCCACCACTTCCGGGCAGGAGCATTCTCTGGTATATTGCACGGCCCTGATCATCCCTCGGCCACTCCACTGATATCGGCTTCCATGGAGTAGCAGAGGCGGCCGGCATCTGCTCCCCGTGATGTCGCGCGTGTCGGGGCAGCCTCCCCGGACACGGTACTCACGGATGCCTTACCAGACGATGAGGGAGGCTGATGGACAGAACTCCCCGATGCTGTTTCTGGGAAAGAGTATAATAGGAATAATCAACATAGCCACTTTATATTAAATGAACTACACAATATAATAACTCTCTAGATCTCTCTCTATAGGATTTTAGTGGTAACTCACAGAGCTATGTACAGTATATAGACTAACGGTTCAAAATGTCATATCAAATTCATACAAATTAGCCAAATAATGGCAAAGTGCAATGTGCCAACAGTACATAGGATATAGTCCCCACCTAAATAGAGCCAGAATGGCTATAACAATAATTGAGAAAATTACTGGGAGACTACAAAGGCAAAGTGCATAGTGCTAACAATACATAGGATATAGTCACAACCTAAATAGAGCCACAATAGCTATAACAATAATTGAGAAAATTACTGGGGTACCCTATAATTGAAAGAAAGAGGTAAGACCAAGTGGGGTAAAAATGAAATGGTATTACATAAATGAACCGACCTGCTCCTGATTGTGGGAAGAGAACCCCAACGTGCGTTTCGCACTCTTGCTTCCTCGGGGATTCCCCTTTTAGTTCTGTAGGTTTCCTGTTCCTATGGGTAGATCCCCTCTTTCTAGTGGGTGCTGTCGTGGTGAAGGGAAAAAGCTGACATAGGCAGCTGGAGAGGTTACCTGGAGAGTGCTCCTGCCAGTGGGCACACAGGGCACCTTGTCATGGTGTAAGTAACACACTCTCCTCTTTTTTTTTTTTTTAAGTTGTGTGCCTAGTAGCGGAGCTGCCCCCTCCCAGTACTGCCGCTGCGTGCATATTGCTAAAGCTGGCCATGGACCGCCACATGTGCACGCTGTGCATCCCGCCCTCCGTAATGCTGCACTACAAGGTGCATGAAAAATTAAAGGGTCCAGCAGCCGGAAAACAGGCTGGCAGCCCCCCAAGAGGTGGTGCAGGTGGGCAGTTGCCCGAAAAGGCAGATTAGCAGTCTGGGCCTTATCTCCAGTTTTATGGCTTTGATTCATATGTGATATACAATTGATATGGCAGGGGCAAGAGATATCTATACCCTGAAACTTCACAGGGAAAACCCCTTGAGAGGCACTTTCTAGATTACCATGTAGAGGATTGGCGCAGTTAAAAGTGAAGTGTATCGACAGGATCTATGGAAAACAATATGGATTATGATTATGAACTTGTTCCCTATGGGTCGAAATTATGACTTAGGTTTTACATATTGCCTAATGAGCTTTAGTGTAGACAGGGCTGAGATGAGGGATAGGCATGGTAGGTACCTGCAGCTAAAAAAAAAAGAAAAGGCAATTTCTCCGGCTGCCGGCATTCAGCATATTGACAGCCAGGAACCAGGCATGGATGAGCAGTGTCAGTGATTCACTAATACTGCTCACCTCTCTCTGGCTGAGCCCCAGCTGATGTTCCCTCCCTGCACTCAAATATATTTGTGTCCTTAAGATGCAAATGCATTTGATATGTTATAAGTCACTTATATCCGCTGTAGGGATCTAGCAAATGCTGTCGGACTCTTTTCAGGGTCTGGGAGCTGTTTCAGCATGGTCAGCTGGTCCCCTGTCCTCCATGGATGGTATTCAGTCACCCTTTATGCCGTGATCTTTCAACCAACCCCCATTATTTTTGTATGAACCTTTCCCATTCAATATCATTTAGAACACCACCCAAAGGCATTAAGGCCCTTCCCAAACAACTTTACCCATTTCTCCACTGCCCCCTTTCCTTCTCTGCTTTCAACTATTTGATATGCAGTGTTGACAATTTTATTCTTATCCGCATCTTCTTCCTTCTGCAGGTTGATTTCCATCTTGCTTTGTTCTCTACTTCTGCACAAATTCCTTTACTGCAAACAATTGCACAGTACTCTTATTCCGTAATTTCAAAGCAAGGCAAACAGCTCCAGGGCTATGGCCCTCTCTTTCTCCATTCTCATCCTCCCTATGGGGAACTGGGGGGTCTATCATAATGTAAGGGCTATGGGAGCTGTCTTACTATATGGGGGCTGGTGTGGTCATCATATTGACTATGGTGCTGTGGGAGACAACACACTGTTTGAGGGGCTGTGGTAACCATACTGTATGTGGTGGAGTGGTGGATATAATGCTTTGTGGGGGGCTGTACTGGACATCATGTTGCATATGGAGGGCTGGGGTGATCATACTGTATAGGTGGCTGTAGTGAACATCATATTGTATAGGGGAACAATATGAGAAGGAGACACAGTTTGTAGAGGGCTGCATGGCAGGCAGTATGAGGGCAGTGTGAAGAGGGGGCCTCGGTTTATAGAAGCAGATGCTGTGGCAGTTATAGCTGATATGAGCAGATATTGTGGCAGTTATAACTAACTAGATGGTGGCCCGATTCTAACGCATCGGGTATTCTAGAATATATGCATGTCCACGTAGTATATTGCACAGCCCACGTAGTATATTGCCCAGCCACGTAGTATATTGCCCAGCCATGCAGTATATTGCCCAGCCACGCAGTATATTGCCCAGCCACGTAGTATTTTGCCCAGCCACGTAGTATTTTGCCCAGCCACGTAGTATATTGCCCAGCCACGTAGTGTTTTGCCCAGCCACGTAGTATATTGCCCAGCCACGTAGTATATTGCCCAGCCATGCAGTATATTGCCCAGCCACATAGTATATTGCCCAGCCACATAGTATTTTGCCCAGCCACGTAGTATATTGCCCAGCCACGTAGTATATTGCACAGCCACATAGTATATTGCCCAGCCACGCAGTATATTGCCCAGCCACGTAGTATATTGCCCAACCACGTAGTATATTGCCCAGCCACATAGTATATTGCACAACCACGCAGTATATTGCCCAGCCACATAGTATATTGCCCAGCCACGTAGTATATTGCCC
Source organism: Ranitomeya variabilis (assembly GCF_051348905.1). Taxonomy (NCBI): domain Eukaryota; kingdom Metazoa; phylum Chordata; class Amphibia; order Anura; family Dendrobatidae; genus Ranitomeya; species Ranitomeya variabilis. Next base: position 143,260,016 of record NC_135233.1, on the reverse strand, counting down.
AGCCACGCAGTATATTGCCCAACCACATAGTATATTGCCCAGCCACGCAGTATATTGCCCAACCACGTAGTATATTGCCCAGCCACATAGTATATTGCCCAGCCACGTAGTATATTGCCCAGCCACGTAGTATATTGCCCAGCCATGTAGTATATTGCCCAGCCACGCAGTATATTGCCCAACCACGTAGTATATTGCCCAGCCACATAGTATATTGCCCAGCCACGTAGTATATTGCCCAACCACATAGTATATTGCCCAGCCACGCAGTATATTGCCCAACCACGTAGTATATTGCCCAGCCACATGGTATATTGCACAGCCACGCAGTATATTGCCCAGCCACATAGTATTTTGCCCAGCCACGTAGTATTTTGCCCAGCCACGTAGTATATTGCCCAGCCACGTAGTGTTTTGCCCAGCCACATAGTATATTGCCCAGCCACGTAGTATATTGCCCAGCCATGCAGTATATTGCCCAGCCACATAGTATATTGCCCAGCCACATAGTATTTTGCCCAGCCACGTAGTATATTGCCCAGCCACGTAGTATATTGCACAGCCACATAGTATATTGCCCAGCCACGCAGTATATTGCCCAGCCACGTAGTATATTGCCCAACCACGTAGTATATTGCCCAGCCACATAGTATATTGCACAGCCACGCAGTATATTGCCCAGCCACATAGTATATTGCCCAGCCACGTAGTATATTGCCCAACCACGTAGTATATTGCCCAGCCACATAGTATATTGCACAGCCACACAGTATATTGCCCAGCCACGTAGTATATTGCCCAGCCATGTAGTATATTGCCCAGCCACATAGTATAATGCCCAGTCACATAGTATACAGCACAGAGCCACATAGTATACAGCACAGACACGTAGTATACAGCACAGACACATAGTATAATGCTCAGTCACGTAGTATATTGCCCAACCACGTAGTATATTGCCCAGCCACATAGTATATTGCCCAGCCACGTAGTATATTGCACAGCCACGTAGTATATTGCACAGCCACGTAGTATATTGCACATCCACATAGTATATTGCCCAGCCACATAGTATATTGCCCAGCCACATAGTATATTGCCCAGCCACATAGTATATTGCCCAGTCACATAGTATATTGCCCAGCCACATAGTATATTGCCCAGCCACATAGTATATTGCCAAGTCACGTAGTATACAGCACAGACACGTAGTATACTGCCCAGTCACATAGTATATTGGCCAGTCACGTAGTATGCACCTTATCCCTGTTAAAAACAAGAATTAAAATAAAAAATAGTTATATACTCACCCTCCTTTGCCCCACGGATCGAAGCGGCCGGTTACCGATGCTCCTCGCGTGCTCCGGTCTGAAGAGTGCATTGCGGTCTCGCGAGATGATGACATAGCAGTCTCGCGAGACCGTACGTCATCATCTCGCGAGACCGCAATGCATGGAGCGGTCACCGGGGCCTTGCGAGGAGCGTCGGTAACCGGCCGCTTCGATCCGGGGGCCAACGGAGGGTGAGTATGTAACTATTGTTTATTTTTTTTATTATTTTTAACATTAGATATTTTTACTATTCATGCTGCATAGGCAGCATGAATAGTAAAAATTTGGTCACACAGGGTTAATAGCAGCGTTAACCAAGTGCGTTACACCGCCGTCAACACTGCCATTAACCCTGTGTGAGCGGTGACTGGAGGGGAGTACGGAGCGGGCACTGACTGTGGGCAGGAAGGAGCGGCCATTTTTACGCTGGACTGTGCCCGTCGCTGATTGGTCGTGGCTGTTTTGCCACGACCAATCAGCGACTTGGATTTCTATGACAGACAGAGGCCGCAACCAATGAATATCCGTGACAGACAGACAGAAAGACAGACAGACAGACAAATGGAAGTGACCCTTAGACAATTATATATATAGATAATGTAAGATGGTGTGGTAATTATAGTTCACTAAGGTGAACAGTGTAGTGGGTGTAGCTCATTTGGGCAGACAGTGTGGATGCCATATACCATAGGAGGCTTATTTAGGGTACAGTATGGACAGATATGTGTATGCAGAAGGCATTATAATAACACTTATTTTTAAGGGAACCGTGTTTGGTTGTGCTACAGAAGACCGGTGAAGACCGAGGTCTGCAGAGAAGAACTGATGATTTGCAAAATCATCATTCTATCTGCACAAGAAATCGAAAAGAAATTGAATGACTCCTGTTATGATCCTAGTGGCAAGGATCGCAAATCTGACTAGCTAAGAAATTGAACCGACGACTAGCTCTGGGGAAGTGGTAACTGAATTGACCGCAACCTGATCCTATCCGCAAACAACTATAAGTAGCCGTGGAACGTTACCTGGAAATCCTAGACGTCTTGTCACGGCCTGAGAAACTGACTATTCCTAGAGAGAAAGTAAGTCCTCACTTGCCTCAGAGAAATGACCCCCAAAGATATAGAAAAGCCCCCCACAAATATTAACGGTGAGTTAAGGGGAAAGCACATACGCAGAGATGAAATAGATTTAGCAAATGAGGCCCACTAACACTAGATAGCAGAAAATAGGAAGGGAACTGTGCGGTCAATGAAAAACCCTATTCAAAATATCCACACAGAGATTGCTTGAGCCCCCGCACCAACTAACGGTGCGGGGGAAGCAACTCCGTACCCCAGAGCTTACCAGCAGCAAGAAATCACATATTAGCAAGCTGGACTAAACTCATCATAAACAGAAATCATATTGCAGACAGATGAGCAAAAAATAATCAAACAGAACTTAGCTTCTCATGAAGAGACAGAAAACCAAGATAGTCAGGAAAAATCAGAATAGCACTGAATACATCGACAGCCGGCAACAAGTGGAGGTGAAGCAGAGCTAAATAGGAACCTCCCTAGAGAATAACGAGGCAGCTGATCCAGCCACAGACCCGCAAGATAACAAACAAAGCCACCAGGGGGAGCCCAAAAATAAAACTCACGCAATACCACCTGTGACCACAAGAGGGAGCCCGAAAACAGAGTTCACAACAGTACCCCCCCTTGAGGAGGGGTCACCGAACCCTCATCAAAACCCCCAGGGCGATCAGGGTGAGCCACATGGAAGGCACGAACCAAATCGGCCGCATGAACATCAGAGGCGACAACCCAGGAATTATCCTCCTGACCATAGCCCTTCCACAACCAAATACTGAAGCCTCCATCTAGAAACACGAGAATCCAAGATCTTCTCCACCACGTATTCCAATTCACCCTCAACCAGCACAGGGGCAGGAGGCTCAACCGAAGGAACCACAGGCACCACATACCTCCGCAACAACGACCGATGGAACACATTATGAATAGCAAATGATGCTGGGAGGTCCAGACGAAATGACACAGGGTTAAGGACTTCCAAAATCTTATAAGGACCGATAAACCGAGGCTTGAACTTAGGAGAGGAGACCTTCATAGGAACAAAGCGAGAAGACAACCACACCAAGTCCCCAACACGAAGTCGGGGACCCACACAGCGACGGCGGTTGGCAAAGCGCTGAGCCTTCTCTTGTGACAGCTTCAAATTGTCCACCACATGATCCCAAATCTGATGCAACCTATCCACCACAATATCCACTCCAGGACAGTCAGAAGGCTCCACCTGACCCGAGGAAAAACGAGGATGAAACCCCAAATTACAAAAAAAAGGAGAAACCAAAGTAGCAGAACTAGCCCGATTATTAAGGGCAAACTCGGCCAATGGCAAAAAAGTGACCCAGTCGTCCTGATCAGCAGAAACAAAACATCTTAAATAAGTTTCCAAGGTCTGATTAGTTCGCTCGGTTTGGCCATTCGTCTGAGGATGGAAGGCCGACGAAAAAGACAAATCAATGCCCATCTTAGCACAAAAGGTCCGCCAAAATCTAGACACAAACTGGGATCCTCTGTCGGAAAAAATATTTTCAGGGATCCCGTGCAAACGAACCACATTTTGAAAAAACAGTGGAACCAACTCGGAGGAGGAAGGCAACTTAGGCAAGGGCACCAAATGGACCATCTTGAAAAATGATCACACACCACCCAGATGACAGACATTCTCTGAGAGACAGGGAGATCTGAAATAAAATCCATGGAAATGTGCGTCCAAGGCCTCTTCGGGACAGGCAAAGGTAACAACAAACCACTGGCACGAGAACAGCAAGGCTTAGCCCGAGCACAAATTCCACAAGACTGCACAAAGGAACGCACATCCCGCGACAAGGAAGGCCACCAAAAGGACCTGGCCACCAGATCTCTGGTACCAAATATTCTAGGATGGCCCGCCAACACCGAAGAATGAACCTCGGAAATGACTCTACTGGTCCATCTATCTGGGACAAACAGTCTATCCGGTGGACAACGGTCAGGTCTATCCGCCTGAAACTTCTGCAACACTCGTCGCAAATCTGGGGAGATGGCGGACAAAATCACCCCTTCTCTGAGGATACAAGCCGGCTCTGAATCTCCAGGAGAGTCAGGCACAAAAGTCCTAGAAAGAGCATCAGCCTTCACATTCTTTGAACCAGGCAGGTACGAGACCACGAAATCAAAACGAGAGAAAAACAACGACCAACGAGCCTGTCTAGGATTCAGCCGCTTGGCCGACTCGAGATAAATCAGATTTTTGTGATCAGTCAAGACCACCACACGATGCTTATCTCCCTCGAGCCAATGTCGCCACTCCTCAAATGCCCACTTCATAGCCAACAACTCCCGATTACCGACATCATAATTCCGCTCGGCAAGCGAAAACTTTCTTGAAAAGAAAGCACATGGCTTCATCACAGAGCCATCAGAGCTTCTCTGCGACAAAACAGCCCCCGCTCCAATCTCAGAAGTATCAACCTCGACCTGGAAAGGAAGAGAGACATCTGGCTGACATAAGACCGGAGCAGAAGAAAACCAGTGCTTCAGCTCCCGAAAGGCCTCCACAGCCGCAGGAGACCAATTAGTAACATCAGAACCCTTCTTGGTCAAATCAGTCAAAGGCTTAACAACACCAGAAAAATTAGCGATGAAGCGACGGTAAAAATTAGCAAAACCCAAGAACTTCTGAAGACTCTTAACAGATGTAGGCTGAGTCCAGTCATGAATAGCCTGAACCTTGACTGGGTCCATCTCAATAGTAGAAAGAGAAAAAATGAAACCCAAAAAAGAAACCTTCTGGACTCCAAAAAGACATTTTGAGCCCTTCACAAATAAAGCATTGGCACGCAGGACCTGAAACACCATCCTGACCTGCTTAACATGGGACTCCCAATCATCAGAAAAAAACAGAATATCATCCAGATACACAATCATAAATTTATCCAGATATTCGCGGAAGATGTCGTGCATGAAGGACTGAAAGACAGAAGGAGCGTTAGAAAGTCCAAAAGGCATCACCAAGTACTCAAAGTGGCCTTCGGGCGTATTAAATGCAGTTTTCCATTCATCACCCTGCTTAATACGCACAAGGTTATAAGCACCACGAAGATCTATCTTGGTGAACCAACTAGACCCCCTAATGCGAGCAAACAGATCAGATAACAATGGCAAAGGATACTGAAATTTGACCGTGATCTTATTTAGAAGGCGATAATCAATACAAGGTCTCAGGGAACCATCCTTCTTAGCCACAAAAAAGAACCCCGCACCAAGAGGGGAGGAGGAGGGGCGAATAAGTCCTTTCTCCAAAGACTCCTTTATATAACTCCGCATAGCAGCATGCACCGGCACTGACAAATTGAAGAGTCGTCCCTTAGGAAACTTACTACCAGGAATCAAATTATCAAATTTATAGCACAATCACAATCCCTATGAGGAGGTAGAGAACTGAGTTTGGGCTCATCAAATACATCCTGGTAGTCCGACAAAAATGCAGGGACTTCAGAAGGAGTGGATGAAGCAATTGACACCACAGGAGCGTCGCCATGAATTCCCTGGCAACCCCAACTTGACACAGACATTGCTTTCCAATCCAGGACTGGATTATGAGTCTGCAACCATGGCAGACCCAACACGACGACATCATGCAAATTATGCAATACAAGAAAGCGAATCACCTCCTGATGAACAGGAGTCATGCACATGGTCACTTGCGTCCAGTACTGAGGTTTATTCATAGCCAATGGTGTAGCATCAATTCCCCTTAGTGGAATAGGGAATTTTAAAGGCTCCAAAACAAAACCACAGCGCCTGGCAAATGACAAATCCATCAGACTCAGGGCAGCACTTGAATCCACAAAAGCCATAACCGGGTAAGATGACAGGGAACAAATCAGGGTAACAGACAAAATGAACTTAGGTGAGTGTTCACCCCTCGTACCTGTTAGTCCTGCCCGAGCTATGGCCACATTCCCCAACGCTCATTTCACGTAGATGTCGCTTCCTGCGGGGAAGCGCAATGCCATTAATATATACTGTATATGTTACTTAAGAACAGTAAGGCACAATAATAAAAATAATATTTGACTTTCTACATAACTCAGTGGTTAGCATTGTTGCTTTGCAGCACTAGAATCCTGGGTTCAAGTCTAACCAAGGACAACATCTGCAAGGAATTTGAATGTTCTCCACATGTTTGCATGGGCTTCCTCCCACACTCCAAAGACATACTGACATAGAATTTTGATTTTGAGCCTCATTGGGGGCAGCAGTGATAATGTCTGTATAGCGCTGTGGAATTACTGGAGCTATATGAGTAAGCAAATTATATAAATAACAAAATAATAAACTCTAATGTATTACTAAATGACCCTTACAGTGGCATGTAAAAGATGGGGCACTTCTGGTCAAAATTACTGTTAGTGAGTCTAGAGATGGGAGAACCCAAACAGTAAAGTTCGGAGTTCATACCGAACACCACGGCCGTATTTGCCACTAGGCAATTGAGGGCACGTGCCTAGGGCGGGACAATGCAGGGGGCGGCACCTGAGCAAGGTTTTTTTTTTTTTTTTTAATAAGTCCTGGGTCACCTCCCAACCGATCACCCCCCCGCCATATTCCTGACCTTAATGAGCGGTATCACATGACCGCTCACGCAGGAAGAAGGTGCTGTGCCAGGAGTCGGGACAAAGCCAGAGGGATGTCTGCGCGGCCGCGCGGTGTGGGATAGGTGAGTATGAGGGACGGGGGGACAGGGGACGGGGGGATGAAGGAGTACAGTAAGCCGCGCCATGCAAGATGGGAGCGGGGGGAGGAGAGATGAGCCATGCATACAGGGGGGGAATATGAGCCATGCATACAGGAGGGGGGTGGAATATGAGCCATGCATACAGGAGGGGAATATGAGCCATGCATACAGGGGGGGAATATGAGCCATGCATACAGGGGGGAAATATGAGCCATGCATACAGGGTGGGAATATGAGCCATGCACACAGGAGGGGGAATATGAGCCATGCATACAGGAGGGGTGGAATATGAGCCATGCATACAGGAGGGAGAATATGAGCCCTGCATACAGGAGGGGGAATATGAGCCATGCATACAGGAGGGGGAATGTGAGCCATGCATACAGGGGGAATATGAGCCATGCATAGAGGGGGGGGAATATGAGCCATGCATACAGGGGGAATATGAGCCATGCATACAGGAGGGGGAATATGAGAGATGTGTACAGGGGGTAATATGAGCCATGCATACAGGGGGAATATGAACCATGCATACAGGGAGCTAATATGAGCCATGCATGCAGGGGGGATATGAGCCATGCATACAGGAGGGGGAATATGAGCCATGGATACAGGGGGGGAATATGAGCCATGCATACGGGGGGAATATGAGCCATGCACACAAGAGGGGAATATGAGCCATACATACAGGGGGGAATATGAGCCATGCATACAGGGGGGGATATGAGCCATGCATACAGGGGGGAATATGAGCCATGCATACAGGGGGGAATATGAGCCATGCATACAGGGGGGGGAATATGAGCCATGCATACAGGGGGAATATGAGCAATGCATACAGGAGGGGGAATATGAGCCATGCATACAGGAGGGGGAATATGAGCCATGCATACAGGGGGGAATATGAGCCATGTGTACAGGGGGGAAATATGAGCCATGCATACAGGGGGGGAATATGAGCCATGCATACAGGGTGGGAATATGAGCCATGCACACAGGAGGGGGAATATGAGCCATGCATACAGGAGGGTGGAATATGAGCCATGCATACAGGGTGGAATATGAGCCATGCATACAGGGGGGGAATATGAGCCATGCATACAGGGGGAAATATGAGCCATGCATACAGGAGGGGGAATATGAGCCATGCATACGGGGGGAATATGAGCCATGCATACAGGGAGCTAATATGAGCCATGCATGCAGGGGGGGATATGAGCCATGCATACAGGGGGGGGATATGAGCCATGCATACAGGGGGGGGAGGATATGAGCCATGCATACAGGAGGGGGAATATGAGCCATGCATACAGGGGGGGAATATGAGCCATGCATACGGGGGGAATATGAGCAATGCATACAAGAGGGGAATATGAGCCATACATACAGGGGGGGAATATGAGCCATGCATACAGGGGGGGATATGAGCCATGCATACAGGGGGGAATATGAGCCATGCATACAGGGGGGAATATGAGCCATGCATACAGGGGGGGGAATATGAGCCATGCATACAGGGGGAATATGAGCAATGCATACAGGAGGGGGAATATGAGCCATGCATACAGGAAGGGGAATATGAGCCATGCATACAGGGGGGGGAATATGAGCCATGTGTACAGGGGGGGAATATGAGCCATGCATACAGGGGGGGAATATGAGCCATGCATACAGGGTGGGAATATGAGCCATGCACACAGGAGGGGGAATATGAGCCATGCATACAGGAGGGTGGAATATGAGCCATGCATACAGGAGGGGGAATATGAGCCCTGCATACAGGAGGGGGAATATGAGCCATGCATACAGGAGGGGGAATATGAGCCATGCATACAGGGGGGAATATGAGCCATGCATACAGGGGGGGGAATATGAGCCATGCATACAGGGGAAATATGAGCCATGCATACAGGAGGGGGAATATGAGCCATGCATATGGGGGGAATATGAACCATGTGTACAGGGGGGGAATATGAGCCATGCATACAGGGGGAATATGAGCCATGCATACAGGGAGCTAATATGATCCATGCATGCAGGGGGGGATATGAGCCATGCAAACAGGGGGGGGGGATATGAGCCATGCATACAGGGGGGGGGGATATGATCCATGCATACGGGAGGGGGAATATGAGCCATGCATACAGGGGGGGAATATGAGCCATGCATACAGGGGGAATATGAGCCATGCATACAAGAGGGGAATATGAGCCATACATACAGGGGGGGAATATGAGCCATGCATACAGGGGGGATATGAGCCATGCATACAGGGGGGAATATGAGCCATGCATACAGGGGGGAATATGAGCAATGCATACAGGAGGGGGAATATGAGCCATGCATACAGGAGGGGGAATATGAGCCATGCATACAGGGGGGGAATATGAGCCATGTGTACAGGGGGGAATATGAGCCATGCATACAAGAGGGGAATATGAGCCATACATACAGGGGGGAATATGAGCAATGCATACAGGAGGTGGAATATGAGCCATGCATACAGAAGGGGGAATTTGAGCCATGCATACAGGGGGGGAATATGAGCCATGCATACAGGGGGGGAATATGAGCCATGCATACAAGAGGGGAATATGAGCCATACATACAGGGGGGAATATGAGCCATGCATACAGGGGGGGATATGAGCCATGCATACAGGGGGGAATATGAGCCATGCATACAGGGGGGAATATGAGCCATGTATACAGGGGGGAATATGAGCCATGCATACATGGGGGGAATATGAGCCATGCATACAGGGGGGATATGAGCCATGCATACAGGGGGGAATATGAGCCATGCATACAGGGGGGAATATGAGCCATGCATACAGGGGGGGGAATATGAGCCATGCATACAGGGGGAATATGAGCAATGCATACAGGAGGGGGAATATGAGCCATGCATACAGGAGGGGGAATATGAGCCATGCATACAGGGGGGGAATATGAGCCATGTGTACAGGGGGGAATATGAGCCATGCATACAAGAGGGGAATATGAGCCATACATACAGGGGGGAATATGAGCCATGCATACAGGGGGGGATATGAGCCATGCATACAGGGGGGAATATGAGCCATGCATACAGGGGGGAATATGAGCCATGTATACAGGGGGGAATATGAGCCATGCATACATGGGGGGAATATGAGCCATGCATACAGGGGGGATATGAGCCATGCATTCAGGGGGGAATATGAGCCACGCATAAAGGGGGGAATATGAGCCATGCATACAGGGGTGGAATATGAGCCATGCATACAGGGGGGAATATGAGCCATGCATACAGGGGGGAATATGAGCCATGCATACAGGGGTGGAATATGAGCCATGCATACAGGGGGGAATATGAGCCATGCATACAGGGGGTAATATGAGCCATGCATACAGGGGGGGGGAATATGAGCCATGCATACAGTGGGAATATGAGCAATGCATACAGGAGGGGGAATATGAGCCATGCATACAGGAGGGGGAATATGAGCCATGCATACAGGGGGGTTATATGGGCCATGTACAGGGGGGGAATATGAGCCATGCATACAGGGAGCTAATATGAGCCATGCATGCAGGGGGGGTATGAGCCATGCATACAGGGGGGGAATATGAGCCATGCATACAGGAGGGGGAATATGAGCCATGCATACAGGAAGGGGAATATGAGCCATGCATACAGGGGGGGGAATATGAGCCATGTGTACAGGGGGGGAATATGAGCCATGCATACAGGGGGGGAATATGAGCCATGCATACAGGGTGGGAATATGAGCCATGCACACAGGAGGGGGAATATGAGCCATGCATACAGGAGGGTGGAATATGAGCCATGCATACAGGAGGGGGAATATGAACCCTGCATACAGGAGGGGGAATATGAGCCATGCATACAGGAGGGGGAATATGAGCCATGCATACAGGGGGGAATATGAGCCATGCATACAGGGGGGGGAATATGAGCCATGCATACAGGGGAAATATGAGCCATGCATACAGAAGGGGGAATATGAGCCATGCATATGGGGGGAATATGAACCATGTGTACAGGGGGGGAATATGAGCCATGCATACAGGGGGAATATGAGCCATGCATACAGGGAGCTAACATGAGCCATGCATGCAGGGGGGGATATGAGCCATGCAAACAGGGGGGATATGAGCCATGCATACAGGGGGGGAGGATATGATCCATGCATATGGGAGGGGGAATATGAGCCATGCATACAGGGGGGGAATATGAGCCATGCATACGGGGGGAATATGAGCCATGCATACAAGAGGGGAATATGAGCCATACATACAGGGGGGGAATATGAGCCATGCATACAGGGGGGATATGAGCCATGCATACAGGGGGGAATATGAGCCATGCATACAGGGGGGAATATGAGCAATGCATACAGGAGGGGGAATATGAGCCATGCATACAGGAGGGGGAATATGAGCCATGCATACAGGGGGGGAATATGAGCCATGTGTACAGGGGGGAATATGAGCCATGCATACAAGAGGGGAATATGAGCCATACATACAGGGGGGAATATGAGCAATGCATACAGGAGGTGGAATATGAGCCATGCATACAGAAGGGGGAATTTGAGCCATGCATACAGGGGGGGAATATGAGCCATGCATACAGGGGGGGAATATGAGCCATGCATACAAGAGGGGAATATGAGCCATACATACAGGGGGGAATATGAGCCATGCATACAGGGGGGGATATGAGCCATGCATACAGGGGGGAATATGAGCCATGCATACAGGGGGGAATATGAGCCATGTATACAGGGGGGAATATGAGCCATGCATACATGGGGGGAATATGAGCCATGCATACAGGGGGGATATGAGCCATGCATACAGGGGGGAATATGAGCCATGCATACAGGGGGGAATATGAGCCATGCATACAGGGGGGGGAATATGAGCAATGCATACAGGAGGGGGAATATGAGCCATGCATACAGGAGGGGGAATATGAGCCATGCATACAGGGGGGGAATATGAGCCATGTGTACAGGGGGGAATATGAGCCATGCATACAAGAGGGGAATATGAGCCATACATACAGGGGGGAATATGAGCAATGCATACAGGAGGTGGAATATGAGCCATGCATACAGAAGGGGGAATTTGAGCCATGCATACAGGGGGGGAATATGAGCCATGCATACAGGGGGGGAATATGAGCCATGCATACAAGAGGGGAATATGAGCCATACATACAGGGGGGAATATGAGCCATGCATACAGGGGGGGATATGAGCCATGCATACAGGGGGGAATATGAGCCATGCATACAGGGGGGAATATGAGCCATGTATACAGGGGGGAATATGAGCCATGCATACATGGGGGGAATATGAGCCATGCATACAGGGGGGATATGAGCCATGCATACAGGGGGGAATATGAGCCATGCATACAGGGGGGAATATGAGCCATGCATACAGGGGGGGGAATATGAGCCATGCATACAGGGGGAATATGAGCAATGCATACAGGAGGGGGAATATGAGCCATGCATACAGGAGGGGGAATATGAGCCATGCATACAGGGGGGGAATATGAGCCATGTGTACAGGGGGGAATATGAGCCATGCATACAAGAGGGGAATATGAGCCATACATACAGGGGGGAATATGAGCAATGCATACAGGAGGTGGAATATGAGCCATGCATACAGAAGGGGGAATTTGAGCCATGCATACAGGGGGGGAATATGAGCCATGCATACAGGGGGGGAATATGATCCATGCATACAAGAGGGGAATATGAGCCATACATACAGGGGGGAATATGAGCCATGCATACAGGGGGGGATATGAGCCATGCATACAGGGGGGAATATGAGCCATGCATACAGGGGGGAATATGAGCCATGTATACAGGGGGGAATATGAGCCATGCATACATGGGGGGAATATGAGCCATGCATACAGGGGGGATATGAGCCATGCATTCAGGGGGAAATATGAGCCACGCATAAAGGGGGGAATATGAGCCATGCATACAGGGGTGGAATATGAGCCATGCATACAGGGGGGAATATGAGCCATGCATACAGGGGGGAATATGAGCCATGCATACAGGGGTGGAATATGAGCCATGCATACAGGGGGGAATATGAGCCATGCATACAGGGGGGGAATATGAGCCATGTGTACAGGGGGGGAATATGACCCATGCATACAGGGAGCTAATATGAGCCATGCATGCAGGGGGGGTATGAGCCATGCATACAGGGGGGGAATATGAGCCATGCATACAGGGTGGGAATATGAGCCATGCACACAGGAGGGGGAATATGAGCCATGCATACAGGAGGGTAGAATATGAGCCATGCATACAGGAGGGGGAATATGAGCCCTGCATACAGGAGGGGGAATATGAGCCATGCATACAGGAGGGTGGAATATGAGCCATGCATACAGGGGAGAATATGAGCCATGCATACAGGGAGGGGAATATGAGCCATGCATACAGGGGGAATGTGAGCCGTGCATACAGGAGGGGGAATATGAGCCATGCATACAAGGGGGAATATGAACCATGTGTACAGGGGGGGAATATGAGCCATGCATACAGGGGGAATATGAGCCATGCATACAGGGAGCTAATATGAGCCATGCATGCAGGGGGGGATATGAGCCATGCCATGCATACAGGAGGGGAATATGAGCCATACATACAGGGGGGAATATGAGCCATGCATACAGGGGGGGTATGAGCCATGCATACAGGGGGGAATATGAGCCATGCATACAGGGGGGAATATGAGCCATGCATACAGGGGGGGAATATGAGCCATGCATACAGGGGGAATATGAGCAATGCATACAGGAGGGGGAATATGAGCCATGCATACAGGAGGGGGAATATGAGCCATGCATACAGGGGGGAATATGAGCCATGTGTACAGGGGGGGAATATGAGCCATGCATACAAGAGGGGAATATGAGCCATACATACAGGGGGGAATATGAGCCATGCATACAGGGGGGGATATGAGCCATGCATACAGGGGGGAATATGAGCCATGCATACAGGGGGAATATGAGCAATGCATACAGGAGGGGGAATATGAGCCATGCATACAGGAGGGGGAATATGAGCCATGCATACAGGGGGGAATATGAGCCATGCATACAGGGGGGGAATATGAGCCATGCATACAAGAGGGGAATATGAGCCATACATACAGGGGGGAATATGAGCCATGCATACAGGGGGGGATATGAGCCATGCATACAGGGGGGAATATGAGCCATGCATACAGGGGGGAATATGAGCCATGTATACAGGGGGGAATATGAGCCATGCATACAGGGGGGAATATGAGCCATGCATACAGGGGGATATGAGCCATGCATACAAGGAGGGGAATATGAGCCATGCATACAGGGGGAATATGAGCCATGCATACAGGGTGGAATATGAGCCATGCATAAAGGGGGAATATGAGCCATGCATACAGGGGGAATATGAGCCATGCATACAGGGGGGAATATGAGCCATGCATACAGGGGTGGAATATGAGCCATGCATACAGGGGGGGAATTGTCATGAATCCCCAATGGCTAGGGATAGCACAGGATGAGCAAAGTATAATAAATATCGGACGAGCTCTAGGGTGATGGAACCTGGGCTGACCGCTGCCCTACGCCTGACAAACGCAACTAGAGATAGCCAGGGAGCGTGCCTACGTTGGTTCTAGACGCCACGCACCAGCCTAAGAGCTAACTAGTACTGCAGAGAAAACAAAGACCTCACTTGCCTCCAGAGGAATTAACCCCAAAGATATAGTTGCCCCCCACATGTATTGACGGTGAAATGAGAGGAAGGCACACACATAGAGATGATGTATATAGCTTTAGCAAATAGAGGCCCGCTGAAAACTAGAAAGCAGAATGACACAAAAGGGGACTGAGCGGTCAGCAAAAAACCCTAATCAAAAAAACCATCCTGAGATTACAAGAACCCATGTGCCAACTCATGGCACATGGGGAGAACCTCAGTCCACTAGAGCAACCAGCTAACAAAGAGACATTCTAAGCAAGCTGGACAAAAAAACCAAACAACTGAAAATCAGCACTTAGCTTATCCAGAAAGATCTGGGAGCAGGTAGGCAGGAACCAAACAGAGCACATCTGAACACATTGATAGCCGGCAAGGGAAATGACAGAGAGGCCAGGTAAAATAGGAAACACCCAGCCTCTGATGGACAGATGGAAACCAAAGGCCGCAACCCACCAAAGTCACCCAGTACCAGCAGTAACCACCAGAGGGAGCCCGCAAACAGAATCCACAACAGGGAATATGAGCCATGCATACAGGAGGGGGAATATGAGCCCTGCATACAGGAGGGGGAATATGAGCCATGCATACAGGAGGGTGGAATATGAGCCATGCATACAGGGAGGGGAATATGAGCCATGCATACAGGGGGAATGTGAGCCGTGCATACAGGAGGGGGAATATGAGCCATGCATACAAGGGGGAATATGAACCATGTGTACAGGGGGGGAATATGAGCCATGCATACAGGGGGAATATGAGCCATGCATACAGGGAGCTAATATGAGCCATGCATGCAGGGGGGGATATGAACCATGCCATGCATACAGGAGGGGAATATGAGCCATACATACAGGGGGGAATATGAGCCATGCATACAGGGGGGGTATGAGCCATGCATACAGGGGGGAATATGAGCCATGCATACAGGGGGGAATATGAGCCATGCATACAGGGGGGGAATATGAGCCATGCATACAGGGGGAATATGAGCAATGCATACAGGAGGGGGAATATGAGCCATGCATACAGGAGGGGGAATATGAGCCATGCATACAGGGGGGAATATGAGCCATGTGTACAGGGGGGGAATATGAGCCATGCATACAAGAGGGGAATATGAGCCATACATACAGGGGGGAATATGAGCAATGCATACAGGAGGGGGAATATGAGCCATGCATACAGAAGGGGGAATTTGAGCCATGCATACAGGGGGGGAATATGAGCCATACATACAGGGGGGAATATGAGCCATGCATACAGGGGGGGATATGAGCCATGCATACAGGGGGGAATATGAGCCATGCATACAGGGGGGAATATGAGCCATGTATACAGGGGGGAATATGAGCCATGCATACAGGGGGGGAATATGAGCCATGCATACAGGGGGATATGAGCCATGCATTCAGGGGGGATATGAGCCATGCATACTAGGAGGGGAATATGAGCCATGCATACAGGGGGAATATGAGCCATGCATACAGGGTGGAATATGAGCCATGCATAAAGGGGGAATATGAGCCATGCATACAGGGGGAATATGAGCCATGCATACAGGGGGGAATATGAGCCATGCATACAGGGGTGGAATATGAGCCATGCATACAGGGGGGGAATATGAGCCATGCATACAGGGGGGAATATGAGCCATGCATACAAGGGGGAATATGAGCCATGCATACAGGAGGGGAAATTTGAGCCATGCATACAGGAGGGGGAATTTGAGCTATGCATACAGGAGGGGGAATATGAGCCATGCATACAGGAGGGGGGATATGAGCCATGCATATGGGAGGGAGATGAGCCATGCATACAGAAGGGGGGTCATTATACAGAATTGAGCATCATGTGGGATCATTATACAGTATGGAGAACTGTGTGTGGCCCTTATACAGTATGGAGCATCATGTGTGGCCGTTATACAGTATGGGTCATCATGTGTGGCCATTATACAGTATGGAGCATCATGTGTGGCTGTTATACAGTATGGAGCATCATGTGTGGCCGTTATACAGTATGGAGCATCATGTGTGGCCATTATACAGTATGGAGCATCATGTGTGGCCGTTATACAGTATTGAGCATCATTTGTGGCCATTATACAGTATTGAGCATCATGTGTGGCCATTATACAGTATGGAGCATCATGTGTGGCCATTATACAGTATGGAGCATCATGTGTGGCCGTTATACAGTATTGAGCATCATGTGGGATCATTATACAGTATGGAGAACTGTGTGTGGCCGTTATACAGTATGGAGCACTATGTGTGGCCATTGTACAGTATGGAGCACTGTGTGGCCATTATACACTATGGAGCATCATGTGTGGCCGCTATACAGTATTGAGCATCATGTGTGGCCATTATACAGTATGGAGCACTGTATGGCCATTTTTTTTGTTTATAACTATTGTATATAAAACAGTGTAATCAGCAGTGCTAAATGGCTGTGGTTGGGACGTGGATATGGGTGTGACTAGTTGTGAAATGGGTGTGGTCAGAGGCATGGCCTAAAATTTGCCGCGGCGCACTACGTGCGCCACAAACTTTATACCTCTTTCCCTTCTTCAAAAGTTGGGAGGTATGGTACCGCATTTGCCAGATCATGGCAAGTGCCGCAAATCCCATAGGGAATGAATGAGGCCAAACGCAGTGTTGCCGTAAGTGATCCGTTACGCGGCACATGCAGAAAAACTGCCGGATCTGCTGCAAAAGGCTACTTTCACATCAGCGATTCTTGCCAAAGTCACTGCCGATAGTGTCATACTCACCAAAGGGGGAGGCAGCACTAAAAGTGCCTAGGGCAGCAGAAACTCTAAATACGGCCCTGCCGAACACCTAGTGTTCATGCACGGACCCAAACACCGCCTTTTCCTGGAAGTCCATGTGGCTGTTGCCCACACTGTCATCTGTTTCAAAGTGCAAGAAACATTGGTGGCTCTGATCAGCCGGTACAATTATTACCACAGGTCAGATAGCTGCGGTTCACATGCTGTCGGATGACAGTGTGAGAAAGCAGCTGTGACTTTCGATAAAAAGGTAAAACTGACAGCTGCTGGCTGCAACCTTCAGCTGCCATCTTTATGGACATCTGGTTATCAAGAATAGAGGGGTCCCACGCTATTTTTTAAAATTATTGAAATCAATAATTCAAGAAAATGTCTAGGGGTCCCCTTATTTTTGACAGCCAACCAAGCTAAAGCAGACAGCTGGGGCTGGTATTCTCAGACTGCTAAGGGGTCACTTAGATGGCACACAGGTGGACGCATGGGACTTATGAAGGTAAATGGTTGCAACAGAAATTTGTAAGGGCTTCATAGCAAAAGGGGTGAATGCATATGTACATGAACATTTTTAGCTATTTGATTCCATAAATTTAATTTATGCCTATATTTTTCTGACTTCAGGAACTTAGACTATTTAGTGCTGATGATCACACACCAATCGGTTTACAAAAATATATAACGCCAGGTTGTAATGTCACAAAATAGGCAAAAAGCCAAAAATATGTGTGTATTTGGTGGGATGGGGTGGTGGTGAATACTTTTGCAAGTCTATCTATCTATCTATCTATCTATCTATCTATCTATCTATCTATCTATCGATCTATCTATCTATCTACCATGCTCACCCTGAGCTCCTTTTTTAAATGAACCCTAAATCTAACCTCACTATGTTTCACCTTGGATAAGCCTGTAAGTATTTATTGCTGTGAATTCTTAATGCGTGAGTCATAACTAGGAGAACTACAAGTTACTGAATATTTAAGTCAACAGAGGGATTATAAAGGCATTGAACAAAAAAACTCCCGGAACTTCTCATTATTTTGCCCATCAACACATAGACACACACAAAACAAGAGCACTTAACCCAGAAAAAAAGATCTTCAACCTGTCCAGAGCTCCAGGTCTGTTCTTTCTTCAGCTTTGCCTTAGGTTGCCAACAACTGTCTCATTAGTTAAATGACTCTAATCTTTGAAGAAAGCTTGTCACATGTAACTCAATAAAAGACAGCTAATTAGCATGTGAACTTTGAAGAGAGTTTATGAAAGTACAGCAAAAGGTACTGGATTAAAGAGTGCTTATTTTTTTTCTCTCCTTTCAAAACCTACATTTCTTTTGTCTTGTGTGAACTTGCAGAAAACATTGAAGGGCATTGGGAAGGATTTGCTTTCATGCCGTAAGCCACGGATGCACATCAGCCATGAAAAACAGCCTTCATGAAATTAAATCCATAACCTTTCCTTCAGGTTTAGTGTGCTTGGTCAAATATTAATAAGCCATTGTATCTGCTATAGTCATGGGAAGTTTTTGAGAATAGTCTACAGCTATTCAATATGCTTTATGCTCCTGTCAAGTCTGTATGTAATAATACATCTGTGTAAACTTTTGAAAGGGGATAATATAGTAAAAAATCGATTTCTTCTTAAAAAAGAACTGTCACCCGATTCATGCTCCTCAAACCATAATAAACATGAATCAGAACCTGGTTGCACAATTGTAGCCAGGTATGTTTTTCTCTGGAATGTTCTGGTATTTTTGAGAAAGTATATTTTAAGATATTAGGAGATGAGACTAGTTCAATGCTGCCCCATCCAGATTTTCCAAGTTCAACAGCAGGTGATTGACAGGTCTCTCCCATAGCAAGACATTGGTCAATGGCCTAGAATGGCGCTTTGAGAAGCTGGCTGTTGGTGATATCAGAGTAGTCTTGTCTACGAATTCTTAAAGTATACTGTTCATGTAGGAATGCTCGAACCTGACACCCAAGATGGTGCACCACCACATTATGGGTGTCAGGTCCGAGCATTCCTACATGAACAGTTTCCTGGAAAGTGGATTGGTTGTCGTGGGCCAGTTAAATGGCCACAAAGGTCTCCTTATCTGACCCCCTTAGACTTTTACCTTTGTGGTCATCTGAAGGCAATTGTCTATGCTGTGAAGGTGTGCAGCATCTGAAACATCGGATACTGGAAGCCTTTTCTAGCCTTTCTTCTGTGGTGTTGCTATCGGTGTGTCAAGAGTGGGAGAAGAGGGTTGCATTGACAATCCAACACAATGGGCAGCACTTTGAACACATTTTATAAGTGGTCAGAAACTTACTCATGAAATAATAAAACTCATAACTCATGAAATAATAAAGTTACGTTAAAACCAAGCACACCATTGTTTTTCTTGTGAAATTCTCAATAAGTTTGATGTGTCACATGACCCTCTTCCCATTGGAAAAAATAAAGTTGGATCCAAAATGGCCGACTTCAAAATGGCCGCCATGGTAACCACCCATGTTGAAAAGTTTTCCCCCTCTCATATACTAATGTTCCACAAACAGGAAGTTGATATCACCAACCATTCCCATTTTATTTAGGTGTATCCATATAACTGGCCCACCCTTTATTATACCAGCGATGAGTGCAATGAAAGTTAAAGTCCCATAGAGGGACTAAGTAAAAATGTTAAAAAAAAAAAATTTTTAAGAAAAGCATAAGATAAATACAAAATGAAAAAAACCCCCCAATAAATACGTATATTTATTTATTCATTTATTTTTAAAAGGTACTTTGATATCGCCGTATCCGGAACAACCTGATCTATAAAACTGTCCCACTAGTTAACCCCTTCAGTGAACACCACAAAAAAAAAGTGGCAACTGTTATCATGTCTCTCACAAAACAGCTCCATCAGCAGAGAAATAAATTTTTTTTTATAGCTCTCAAAGTGCAAAAACAATTTTTTTTTTCTATAAAATAGTTTTCATTGTGTAAAAGTGGCAAAACATTAAAAATTAAATGTGATATCGCTGTAATTATACTGACCCAAAGAATAAGGCTGTCTTATCACTTTTATCACACTGTGAATGGCATAAAAATACCCCAGAAAACAATTCCTGAATTTCTGTTCTTCGCTCACTCTGCCTCCCAAAAATCGGAATAGAAAGCGATCAAAAAATGTTATGTGCCCGAAAATGTCAATTTGTCCCGCAAAAAACAAGCCCTCACATGACTCCGTCTGTAGAAATGTAAAAAAAAAATAGCTATCAAAATATGGCGATGCCAATTTTGTTTTTGTTTTTAAAAAAAGCATTTTTTATTGTTTGAAGTGCCTGCTTAATTTACAGGCGGATATCTCCAGAAGCAGGAGCTGTGGGGCATTACAATGTACTGGGCGCTACAATGGCAGATTTGCAATTTTCACTTTGCAACATCCACTGCTTCTTGTTTCTGGAAAACACCCATGGAGTCACTGCACCTGTGGAGAAATTCCCAAAGGGTGTAATTTCCCAAATGGGGCCACTTGAAGGAGGATTCTGCTCTTCTGGTACTTAGGGGCTCTGTATATGGAGCACACGAAAATCTGTTCTCCGAGAGTCAAATAGTGCTATGTACCTCCCAAGTCTCGCTGTGTGGCTAAGCAGTGCTGTACAGCCACATATGGGGTACTGCCACTTTCAGCAGAAATTAAAGGGAATCTGTCACCACTTTTTTGGCATATCATGTAAAAATATAATTCAATTCAGTGTTACCTATGCATTATAACAGTACTTTTGACACCCCTTGACTCCCCTCCTTTGATCAATAAATACTGCTTATATTCCTCCCTCGGTGTATATAAATCTGCTCGGTCCCGTCCGATGGGTGGGGCTTATTGTCTGTCTCCACCCCCCTCCTCGGCTTGCTGTACGTATTCGTTTCTGTGAATATCACCGATCGCGTAGCGTTATCATGCATGCGCAATCAAATGGGCTTTTGCGCGTGCACAGTATGCTTTGCCGCAATACTTCTGGGCCATAGAACGTAATGGCGTATGCCAATGCATGCGCAATATTGATTTTATGCTTTGCCCACTGTTGGGCAAAGCATACGGCGCACGCTCGAAGGACCATTCGAATGTGCGGTAACAGTACGTGAATGCAGGAATTACCCGAAAGAAATGCTTAAGGCAAGGCAGGAGGGGGAAAAGACGGACAATAAGCCCCACCCATCGGACTGGACCGAGCATATTTACATACACCGCGGGAGGAATAAAAATGGTATTTATGAATCAAAGGTGTATCAAAAGTACTGTTATAATGCATAGGTAACACTGAACTGAATGATATTTTTACATGATATGCCAAAAAAGTGGTGACAGATTCTCTTTAAGTGACAAATTTTGATGCAATTTTTATCCATCTCCCCATGTGAAATTGTAAAGTTTGTACTAAAACAAAATTTTTGTGATAAAAATTAAAATTTTCTTTTTTCACTGCTCAATGGTTTTCAATTCTGTGACAGACCCATGGTGTCAATATAATCGCTACACCCTTAGATCAATTCATTGAGAGGTATAGCTTGCAAAATTTTGTCACTTGTGGGTAGGTTCTGCTGTACTGGCACCTCAAGGGCTTTTCCAGTTGGTCACGGCACCCGCAAACCATAACATCAAAATCTGCACTATATCACTATAACATATGGTTCTCCTTCCTTTCTACATTACATGTAGGGTACTGGCACACTCAGGAGAAATTGCACAACAAACAAAATGGTCTATTTTGTCCTATTAGCCCTTATGAAAATAAAAAACTTGAGGCAAAAACATTTTAGTGGTCAAAATGTAATTATTCTTTCTTCACCGCCTAAGGGTATAAAATTCTGTGAGGCACATGTGGTGTCAATATGCTCAATGCACCGCTATCTGAATTCATTGAAAAGTATAGTTTATAAAATGGGGTTACCTATAGAGGGATTTTGCTGTTCTGGCACCTCTGCCAATGTGACATGACATCATCAAACCATTCAAGCAAAATCTGAACTTCAATATGGCACGCTTTCCCTTCTGAGCTTTGCTCTGTTCCTTAAAAGTAGTTTTTGACCACATACGGGGTATTGACGAACTCACTATAAATTACATAATAAATTGTATGGTCCATTTTCTCCTATAATCACTTTTGAAAATTGAAAACTTGGGGCCAAAACAACATTTTGGTGGAATAAATGGACATTTTCTATTGACTCAAGGTGCGAAAAGAGGCGAAACGCGCGTCGGTGGCGGCGTGGGCACTGATCCTGACATATTTACACCATGGGTAGGCAATGATTTAAGCGTGGGACCCGGTCCTATATAATGGCATAGCGTGCAGATTAGTATAGCCATTTGGATACTTTTATCCCTATTACTTACCTTGGATTTTTTTGGTCTCATTTTGTTGCACTTGAGCACTTTTACCCATGTGAATACAGTTACATCCTTTGTCAGGTTATTCTTGTCCTTGTTTTTATTACCATATCCTAGTCTGTTTACATGTTGTGTATTATTTTCAATAAATTTATATTTTGATTACTTTTAGGACTTTACTCCATTTTTCTTATGATTTATACTATTCCTGGGAGTATCCTATAGGTGCACCTTTGAGATACCCACATGGGCTTTGGTCTCTGTGGCACCCCTTTATTTATGTTGCCCTGTATGGTTTATGTTTATTCACGTAGTATATAGCAGCCACGTAGTATATAACACAGCCCACGCAGTAAATAACACAGCCCACGCAGTATTTAACACTGCCCACGTAGTATATATTAGTCACGCAGTATATAACACAGTCCATGTAGTATACAGCAGTGTGGGCACCATATCTCTGTTAAAAAAATAATTAAAATAAAAAATAGTTATATACTCACCCTCCAGCATCCACTGAAGTTGTCCCGATGCGTGCGAGGTGCTGGCGGCAGCCTCGCCGCTCGCGCGCATTGGTGGACAGCGGAAGGAGAGAATAGCACCATGTTTTTTTTTAAATTATATCTTTTTACTATTGATGCTGCATAGGCAGCATCAATAGTAAAAAGTTTGTCACACAGTGTTAATAGCAGTGTTAACAGACTGCGTTACACTGCATTATGCCGCGGTGTAACGCAGTCGGTTTAATGGACTGCTAAAACGCTACGTGGGTGGCGGGCGCTGACTGGGAGGGGAGTATGGAGGGGGCACTGACTGCAGGGGAGTAGGGAGCGGCCATTTCACGGCCAGACTGTGCCCGTCGCTGATTGGTCGCGGCCGGCTGGCCGCGACCAATAAGCGACTTGGGATTTCCGTGACAGTCAGACAGACAGACAAACAGACGGAATGCCCCTTTGACCATTATATATAGGTATATATATATATATATATATATATATATATAAATATATATATATATATATTGCGCAATATTGTAAGAGTATTCTGTATGTAGTATTTTCTGTTATAAAGTGAATTGTTGGGCATTTTTGCATTTGTATCGATCCATACTATAAAATTGTATCATTAGCTATTGTGCCCAGAGAATGCAAAAAAGCAAAATAAACAGTGATCAAATTATAAATCATATGAATTGGGTATTGACATTATCATATCAATCTGCATCAGCAAAGTTGAAATAAAACTAAAATAAAAAAACAGAATTGATTTTTTTTCTACATGCCACCTCACAAATAAAGTGTACAAAAAACTGATAAAAAGTTACCCAAAAATGAAACCAGTGCAAACTAAAGGTTGTCCCATAAAAAAATCTACATTATAAAGTTAAAATGTCAAATAAATTTAATAGTGAATGATGTTAGAAATAAAGAAAAATGAGCACTTGGGGTAAATTGACATTATCGGCTTTGGGGAGTACAAACCTTGTCAAAATCTGCCTTATGCCTAGCATTCTTTAAATACTACATAATTCACCTACTTCTACTCCTAAATACTGGTTTAGAAAGATACACAATATTTTCAGGGATTTGGTCTGGAGGAGAGGATTACATAGGATAAAGCTGGAAAAGTTTCAGCTGCCTAAAAACTTGGGGGTATTAGCATTACCACAAACCTGGTGATACTTTCTAGCCTCTTAGTTCCACAATTTTAGAGGCTGGGTTCTGCATCAGTTTGAAGGGGCAGGGGTCATAATGCTAAAATTTATGGGTGGGGGTGGTAAGTTTAAGGTCAATTCTAAGGGTTTTCTGACTTACTCTTATTCATAAAATTTGGTGGTCCTGAACTGGTTGGGAATGGGAGAATACTCAATATATACTCCTATTTGGAATAACCCCTGTTAAAAGGGGCAAAGTTTTGAAGGTTTTGGGAAATGGAAAGTGAAAGGATTGAACTACTTGCGTAAATTATATGTGTAAGGACACTGAAATAGTGTCCCGGGCTCTTGCAGCATAGCAAAATTGTAAATATCTGAAAAATTCAGGGTTACTCACATTGAAAGTTTGTTTTAAGTGTTAATTTAATACAGTAGATAGATAGATAGATAGATAGATAGATAGATAGATAGATAGATAGATAGATAGACATAGTGTTGTAGTTCAGGTTGAGATACTTGAAAATTTAACTTGAAACAAATAGATTTAATAAGCTTGAGAACAAAGGTCATGGCAGTCAGGTGTCACGGGGAGACTAGGTGAGCGAGAGCTAATAACCCGGGCCCCTGCAGTTTCCCTCAGACTAGGGAAATCCTGACTGACCCTCTACCTGGAGTTTACACTGATGGTGTGCATGTCCAGGCCTCGAACCTCACCCTGTCTCCTGTTTCAACCCTAGGCTGATACCTCCGCCCACCACCCAGTGAAGAGGTAATATTCCAATACCCACAGTTAGCACAGACAAGGATAAAGGAAAATATACACCACGCCGCAGTCACTCAGGAATACACTATAAATGTGCAGGGCAAAATAAATACAAATATAGGAAGGAGTAAATAAGACAAAGGAAAATACACCACCAACAACCAGCTCTCCACTCCAGACCGAGATAATAACGCACAAGACAGAAGCTATAATCGGCGACGCCCAATGATCAGGAGAACTATTTAAAGGCAATGGGCATGGCCCAGCTTCCAATCTGAGGATCAGGTAAATTAACCCCGGAACAGCTAGATAAAATCTAGCCGACGCCAATGAGCAAATAGTGGTCAAAAGCGGAATTACCGCTGTCTGTCGGATGACCTGGTCTGAACAGCATCCGACATGACATCAGGGCTTCAGAAAATCACTTTGACAGCCTGAGGTGTTTCCATGAGATTCAACATCTTGTTGACTCATATATGTCCTGTCTGAATGGACATATCAGAGGTGAATGATCTTGCATAAAAAGAATCTTTCATTTAATTATTTTAATTGTATTTATATTATTTATTCCATATTTGTACAGATTGTATACATTACAGGTAAGATACAATGGTATTTGATATAGGAATTACGTATTATTTCAAATTCATTAGGTTGAAGATAAGTGAACTATGAGGTCCTCTGACGTTGCTGATCTCCATTTGTTTTGATGTATAGTAAGCAGAAAGAATTGGGGCAGGACCCTTTTGGCCATGTGTATAAAGCCTTGGAACAACATTTAAAAACTAAACTATTAATTATTTTTTAGATTTGTTGTTAACATTATGGAAGTCACCTGTCCTGTATTTCCCTAGCTCCACTACCATGCAAAGACCATGAAAAAAGTTGTTAAACTTATAGAAAGTTCTTAAGCGGTGCTAAGTTGTTAAGATTGGGTTTATCACTAAAGTAAACGAGCAAAAGAGAATAACATTTTATAGAAAATTTAAAAGGTTTTTCAGAAAAAAGGCCATGTGGATTGTACCTGTAATGCATCCACAATCTCAATCCACTGTTACCTGTATTTTCCTTTTTTTCATTTCCTCTTTTGCTCCCTGCAGCCATCGTTGTGGTCTCCTGTTGTTTACGCCCTGAACTTCCTGCAAGTTCTCTCTCTGTTCATCTAAACTACATTTCCCAAGAGACAGAACTGAATCTGTACCACAGCTTCCTCAAACCCACCTTCAGTGCCCAATCATTCTACCTGCAAAGCACCATCCTGAGACTTCCTACACAGTCTCAAGATACATAAATCACTGCCCACACAGTTTCTTCCTCCTAACAGTCCTCCCATTTCACCTGGTATGAGCAAAACTCATACTCTCCTGCAGTCAATCTAACTGGTGCTGACACTGGCACCACACAGGCTCAGCGTACTGTAGTGTAGCAATGAATTATAATTTTTTCATATATTTCAATATCATCTAGCACTCAGCAAAGCCCATTACCATCCCCTCTGGCCAAACTCACTAGATTATTATTTACTATTATTTAGCGGCCTTCAGCTTAATCTTGAACCATGGCGACTTGCTGAGTGAATGCTCTGTAGGAAGGTCAATCTTGTGCAAGCCTAGATAGGTCCACCTGTACCTACTTGTTGTGAATTTGGATTCTGGGCTCCCCCGGTGGCTACTGGTGGAATTGAACTTGTGACATCATCTTCCCTGTTCACCTGTTCTGATTAGATCTGGGTGTCGCTATATAACCTGGCTTCTCTGTTAGATGCTTGCCGGTCAACAATGTTATCAGAAGCCTCTCTGTGCTTGTTCCTGCTCCCAGACATCTACTAGATAAGTTGGACATTCGTCCATGTTTTGTTTTTGTATTTTGGTTCCAGTTCACAGCTGCAGTTTCGTTACTGTGTCTGGAAAGCTCTTGTTGATCAGGAATTGCCACTCTGGTATTATGAGTTAATGCCAGAGTCCTAAAGTAATTTCTGGATGTGTTTTGTTAGGGTTTTCTACTGACCATGAAAGTATGCTTTCTGTCTTCTGCTATCTAGAAAGCGGACCTCAAATTTGCTAAAACTATTTTCCTGCTGCGTTTGTTGTTTCATCTCATATCACCGCCAATATATGTGGGGGGCCTCTGTCTCCTTTTTTTTGGGCATTTCTCTAGAGGTGAGTCAGGTCTTATATTTCCCTCTGCTAGCATTATTTAGTTCTCCGGCCGGCGCTGGGCATATAGGGATAAAAAGTAGGACATGCTACCTGGCTACTTCTAGATGATGCGGTAGGTTTAGTTCATGGTCAGTACAGTTACATCTTCCAAGAGCTTGTTCCTATAGAGGCTTATGCTAGTTCTCTGGCCATGGAGATCATGACAGTTTGACCGGCCCGCTAAAGGGTTAAAATCCTTGGCTGAGAAAGGAGAGAAATAAGAAGTCTGCTGAAAATTTTTTTTTTTTTTTTTTTCTCTAGTAGTTAGTGTGCTCTTAATTGGATCACTTGCCAGTCTGTCTATGCTGCAGTCTTTCTTTTTTTTCTCTCTCCTTCTAATCTTTGAATGGCTCTATGTTCACCTGTCTATAATGGATCTACAGAGTGTAACTGCAGGTTTGAATAATCTCGCCACGAAAGTACAAAGTTTGCAAGATTTTGTTGTTCATGCTCCGGTATCAGAGCCGAGAATTCCTTTGCCGGAATTCTTCTCAGGGAATAGATCTGGCTTTCAGAATTTTAGAAATAATTGTAAGTTATTTTTGTCCCTGAAATCTCGTTCTGCTGGAGACCCTGCACAGCAGGTTGGGATTGTGATTTCCTTGCTCCGCGGCGACCCTCAAGATTGGGCTTTTGCATTGGCACCAGGGGATCCTGCGTTGCGCAATGTGGATGCGTTTTTTCTGGCCTTGGGCTTGCTGTATGAGGAACCTCATTTGGAACTTCAGGCAGAAAAAACTTTGATGTCCCTATCGCAGGGGCAAGATGAAGCTGAAATTTACTGCCAAAAATTCCGTAAATGGTCTGTGCGTACTCAGTGGAATGAGTGTGCCTTGGCGGCTACTTTCAGAGAGGGTCTTTCTGATGCCATCAAGGATGTTATGGTGGGGTTCCCTGTGCCTGCAAGTCTGAATGAGTCCATGACAATGGCCATTCAGATCGATAGGCGTCTGCGGGAGCGCAAACCAGTGCACCATCTGGCGGTGTCCACTGAGAAGACGCCAGAAAACATGCAGTGTGATAGAATTCTGTCCAGAAGCGAGCGGCAGAATTTTAGACGGAAAAATGGGTTGTGTTTCTATTGTGGGGATTCTACTCATGTTATATCAGCATGCTTTAAGCGTACTAAAAAGCTTGATAAATCCGTTCCCATTGGCACTTTACAGTCTAAATTTATTTTGTCTGTGACCCTGATTTGCTCTTTGTCATCTATTACTACGGACGCCTATATCGACTCTGGCGCCGCTTTGAGTCTTATGGATTGGTCCTTTGCCAATCGTTGTGGGTATGATTTAGAGCCTTTGGAGACTCTTATTCCTCTGAAGGGGATTGACTCCACCCCATTGGCTAATAATAAACCACAATACTGGACACAAGTGACTATGTGTATTAATCCGGATCACCA
The DNA here is from genome assembly GCF_051348905.1 of Ranitomeya variabilis. Taxonomy (NCBI): domain Eukaryota; kingdom Metazoa; phylum Chordata; class Amphibia; order Anura; family Dendrobatidae; genus Ranitomeya; species Ranitomeya variabilis. Next base: position 143,230,907 of record NC_135233.1, on the reverse strand, counting down.
GGAGACTATTCGTTTTCTGGTGCTGTATAATCTACATGATGATTTGGTGCTGGGATTGCCATGGCTGCAGTCTCACAACCCAGTCCTTGACTGGAGAGCTATGTCTGTGTTGAGCTGGGGATGTAAGGGGACTCATGGGGACGTACCTTTGGTGTCCATTTCATCATCTATTTCCTCTGAAATCCCTGAGTTCCTGTCTGATTATCGTGACGTCTTTGAAGAACCCAAGCTGGGTTCACTACCTCCGCACCGTGAGTGCGATTGTGCTATAGATTTAATTCCGGGTAGTAAATACCCAAAGGGTCGTTTATTTAATCTGTCTGTGCCTGAACATACTGCTATGCGAGAATATATAAAGGAGTCCTTGGAAAAGGGACATATTCGTCCATCGTCATCTCCCTTAGGAGCCGGTTTTTTCTTTGTGTCAAAAAAAGACGGCTCTTTGAGACCATGTATTGATTATCGGCTTTTGAATAAAATCACGGTTAAATATCAATACCCATTGCCGTTGCTGACTGATTTGTTTGCTCGCATAAAGGGGGCCAAGTGGTTCTCTAAGATTGATCTCCGTGGGGCGTATAATTTGGTGCGGATCAGGCAGGGGGATGAGTGGAAAACCGCATTTAATACGCCCGAGGGCCACTTTGAGTATTTGGTGATGCCTTTTGGTCTTTCTAATGCCCCTTCAGTCTTCCAGTCCTTTATGCATGATATTTTCCGCGATTTTTTGGATAAATTTATGATAGTGTATCTGGATGATATTCTGATTTTTTCGGATGATTGGGACTCTCATTTCCGGCAAGTTAAGAGGGTTTTTCAGGTTTTGCGGTCTAATTCTCTGTGTGTCAAGGGTTCTAAGTGCGTTTTTGGGGTTCAGAGAATTTCCTTTTTGGGATATATTTTTTCTCCCTCTTCCATTGAGATGGATCCTGTCAAGGTTCAAGCTATTTGTGATTGGACGCAGCCCTCTTCTCTTAAAAGTCTTCAGAAATTTTTGGGCTTTGCCAACTTTTATCGTCGATTTATTTCTGGTTTTTCGGATGTCGTTAAGCCATTGACCGATTTGACTAGACAGGGTGCTGATGTTGCTAATTGGTCCCCTGATGCTGTGGAGGCCTTTCAGGAGCTTAAGCGCCGTTTTTCTTCTGCCCCTGTGTTGCGTCAGCCTGATGTGACTCTTCCTTTTCAGGTTGAGGTCGACGCTTCTGAGATCGGGGCTGGGGCAGTGTTGTCGCAGAAAAGTTCTGACTGCGCCGTGATGAGGCCTTGTGCCTTCTTTTCCCGTAAATTTTCGCCCGCTGAGCGGAATTATGATGTTGGGAATCGGGAGCTTTTGGCCATGAAGTGGGCGTTTGAGGAGTGGCGCCATTGGCTCGAGGGGGCCAGACATCAGGTGGTGGTATTGACTGACCACAAAAATTTGATCTATCTTGAGACCGTCAGGCGCCTGAATCCTAGACAGGCGCGCTGGTCATTATTTTTCTCTCGGTTTAATTTTGTGGTATCGTACCTACCGGGTTCTAAGAATGTTAAGGCGGATGCCCTTTCTAGGAGTTTTGAGCCTGATTCACCCGGCAACTCTGACCCCACAGGTATTCTTAAGGAGGGAGTTATCTTGTCAGCCGTTTCTCCAGACCTGCGGCGGGCCTTGCAGGAGTTTCAGGCGGATAGACCGGATCGTTGTCCGCCTGATAGGTTGTTTGTTCCTGATGATTGGACCAGTAGAGTCATCTCTGAGGTACATTCTTCTGCATTGGCAGGTCATCCTGGAATTTTTGGTACCAGGGATTTGGTGGCAAGATCCTTCTGGTGGCCTTCCCTGTCACGAGATGTGCGAGGCTTTGTGCAGTCTTGTGACGTTTGTGCTCGGGCCAAGCCTTGTTGTTCTCGGGCTAGTGGATTATTGTTGCCCTTGCCTATTCCTAAGAGGCCTTGGACACACATCTCGATGGATTTTATTTCAGATCTGCCTGTTTCTCAGAAGATGTCTGTCATCTGGGTGGTGTGTGACCGTTTTTCTAAGATGGTCCATTTGGTTCCCCTGCCCAAATTGCCTTCTTCTTCCGAGTTGGTGCCCCTGTTTTTTCAAAATGTTGTTCGTTTGCATGGTATTCCTGAGAATATCGTTTCTGACAGAGGAACCCAATTTGTGTCTAGATTTTGGCGGGCATTCTGTGCTAGGATGGGCATAGATTTGTCTTTTTCGTCTGCTTTTCACCCTCAGACTAATGGCCAGACCGAACGGACTAATCAGACCCTGGAGACATATCTGAGGTGTTTTGTGTCTGCTGACCAGGATGATTGGGTTGCTTTTTTGCCATTGGCGGAGTTCGCCCTCAATAATCGGGCCAGCTCTGCCACTTTGGTGTCCCCGTTTTTCTGTAATTCGGGGTTCCACCCTCGATTTTCCTCCGGTCAGATGGAATCCTCGGATTGTCCTGGAGTGGATGCGGTGGTGGAGAGATTGCATCATATCTGGGGGCAGGTGATGGACAATTTAAAGTTGTCCCAGGAGAAGACTCAGCTTTTTGCCAACCGTCACCGTCGTGTTGGTCCTCGGCTTTGTGTTGGAGATTTGGTGTGGTTGTCTTCTCGTTTTGTCCCTATGAGGGTCTCATCTCCTAAGTTTAAGCCTCGGTTCATCGGTCCGTATAAAATATTGGAGATTCTTAACCCTGTTTCCTTCCGTTTGGACCTCCCTGCATCCTTTTCTATTCATAACGTTTTTCATCGGTCGTTATTGCGCAGGTATGAGGCACCGGTTGTGCCTTCCGTTGAGCCTCCTGCTCCGGTGTTGGTTGAGGGTGAGTTGGAGTACGTTGTGGAAAAAATCCTAGACTCCCGTGTTTCCAGACGGAGACTCCAGTATCTGGTCAAGTGGAAGGGATACGGCCAGGAGGATAATTCTTGGGTCACTGCATCTGATGTTCATGCCTCTGATCTGGTTCGTGCCTTTCATAGGGCCCATCCTGATCGCCCTGGTGGTTCTGGTGAGGGTTCGGTGCCCCCTCCTTGAGGGGGGGGTACTGTTGTGAATTTGGATTCTGGGCTCCCCCGGTGGCTACTGGTGGAATTGAACTTGTGACATCATCTTCCCTGTTCACCTGTTCTGATTAGATCTGGGTGTCGCTATATAACCTGGCTTCTCTGTTAGATGCTTGCCGGTCAACAATGTTATCAGAAGCCTCTCTGTGCTTGTTCCTGCTCCCAGACATCTACTAGATAAGTTGGACATTCGTCCATGTTTTGTTTTTGTATTTTGGTTCCAGTTCACAGCTGCAGTTTCGTTACTGTGTCTGGAAAGCTCTTGTTGATCAGGAATTGCCACTCTGGTATTATGAGTTAATGCCAGAGTCCTAAAGTAATTTCTGGATGTGTTTTGTTAGGGTTTTCTACTGACCATGAAAGTATGCTTTCTGTCTTCTGCTATCTAGAAAGCGGACCTCAAATTTGCTAAAACTATTTTCCTGCTGCGTTTGTTGTTTCATCTCATATCACCGCCAATATATGTGGGGGGCCTCTGTCTCCTTTTTTTTGGGCATTTCTCTAGAGGTGAGTCAGGTCTTATATTTCCCTCTGCTAGCATTATTTAGTTCTCCGGCCGGCGCTGGGCATATAGGGATAAAAAGTAGGACATGCTACCTGGCTACTTCTAGATGATGCGGTAGGTTTAGTTCATGGTCAGTACAGTTACATCTTCCAAGAGCTTGTTCCTATAGAGGCTTATGCTAGTTCTCTGGCCATGGAGATCATGACACCTACTATCTTGATAGTATGATGATGTCAGTTCTGCAGGTCTTCCTCTTCTGCTTGTTCCATAGGGTGAAAACTGCAATTGAAATACAATATGATAATGAGCATGCTGTAGCATTGAAATCCACACCATGATATCATTTTTGTGCAGATTTATTTCCTCAAAGTGTGACTGGGATTTTGAAGAAGCCATTTACAAAACCATGATGTGTGAACATGGACTAAGTTTCATTGTGCTCCTCTCAATCTACAGAGGCAAAGCACAGTTTTGACCACCAGGTGACCTTTCTGCTGGTCTAAAAAGTGAATCTTCAAAAGCGCACCACTTGACATGCAGGAAGTCAGGAGGTTGGGAATAGAAGATGAGAAAACTCCTTTAAAGTGCAACTTCCTGTGTTATAATAATAATAATAATAATTTTATTTATATAGCGCCAACATATTCCGCATAAACAATCTTGTGTATTTAAACTGCTGCGCATAGAGAAATAACACTGAGGCTTTATTATAGTGATTTTGGAGCAATCACATTTTAAGTGTTAAAACATACTCCTGAGGAAGGCTCTTTCAAAGCAGAAACGCATTGTGTTTTTTAAAAAGTTTTTCATATTGTTAGTGCATGAGCACTTTAAAAAATATTTTTAGAATAAATTTAATTGTAAACACGCAAGTATAATATTGTTCCTCTGGAACACCACCTGGAGTTTGCTCCAGAATCAAGGTCTTTTTGGGATTCCAGCTACTAGAGGGAAGCGCCTCCAAAAAAGCTTTTTCCACTATAAGGCCGGCGTCACACTTGGCGTAAGACAATACGCCACGTATTATACGTCCGTACTACGGCCGTAATACGGAGAAATGTTCCCAAAATATTGTTCCGTAGTCAGGGTGTGTCAGCGTATTTTGCGCATGGCATCCTCCGTATGTAATACAATTGTATTAATAATGGATAGGTGTCATAATTGACGCCTCTCCTTAATAAATCTGGCTTAATGTCACCTTACAATAGCAAGGTGGCATTAACCCTTCATTACCCCATATCCCACCACTACAGGGAGTGGGAAGAGAGTGGCCAAGTGCCAGAATAGGCGCATCTTCCAGATGTGCCTTTTCTGGGGTGGCTGGGGGCAGATGTTTTTAGCCACGGGGGGGCCAATAACCATGGACCCTCTCCTGGCTATTAATATCTGCCGTCAGTCACTGGCTTTACCATTCTGGCGGAGAAAATTGCGCGGGAGCCCACGCCAATTTTTTCCGCCATTTAACCCTTTATTTTAGCAGCTACAGCGCTGAAATTTTGCACATACACACTACTAACATTAGTAGTGTGGAATATGCAAAAAAAAAGGGGATATGAGATGGTTTACTGTATGTAAACCATGTCTCATATCCTGTCGGGTTTGTGCAGGAGAAATGAGAAGCCGGCAATTGAATTACCGACTTTTCACTAACACCGCTGCGTATTTCTCGCAAGTCACACTGCTGGTCCGTGTGGAATCCGTATTTTTCTCGCCCCCATAGACTTTCATTGGCAAATTTTTTGCGCAATACGCTGACAAACGCAGCATGCTGCGATTTTGTACGGCCGTAGAAAGCCGTATAATACTGAACCGTAATATAAGGCTGATAGGAGCAGCCCCATTGAGAATAATTGTGCCGTTTATTTTGCGAGTTTTACGTGCGTAATTTCTGCGCTCTTACGTCCGTAAAACTCGCCAGTGTGACGCCGGCCTAAGTGTTAAAATTGTATTTCTTAAGTAAGAAAAAAATAAAAGAATTCCCATTTGTTAAGGCTTAGCTTGCATATAGGCAGCAATTTAATGTGATTCTAATTGGAAATTCTGTTGCACAGCCTTAAAACAAAGTATGTAGTGTTACATTTTGGGAAATACTGAATTCCAGTGTAAATGTAGAAATTTTTCGTGTAAAGTAAAATGTAAATCCTCATATTTTTTTTCTCGTGTAACTTAAATAGCTTAAGCCCTAATGAGATTAACCTTCTCTTACCAGGAACTTAAGGCAGCAATAATATTCTTGGAATTGAATTCTGTTTTAATTTGTTCTGTACACTCTAAGAGTGGTCATAAAAGTGATATTGCTAGTGTCCTGAAGCAGGTCTTTTACCGATATTGCTGTCAAAATCAACTAGTAGAGCAATATTTTTTTTAAGTGACAATTTTTCTTTTCACCATATACCGGTATCTACTGCATTTAATAGAAAATCAAAAACACAATGAAAGAACCAAGGTTGGTACTAGAGAAGAGCGGTAAACATACGTAGGATGTTTATAAAGTGATAAATACACAAAAATAATTAAAAGTAAAAATAAATATAAATTTGAACCCAAATATCTTTCTTCAAGCCTACTGATACCACCATGACAATCCAGTTCAGTCTTATTTTGCATGTTCGTACATCACATGCCAATGCAATAACTGCTGAAACTCAAATTGATACAAATTGTTCGCTGTCCCAAAATGTCTACTAAAAACAGTTCTAGGTACAAATTGAAAATGAGCGGATAGCATGGCACAACCACGGTCCATGTCAGTGATCTCTGGCCGCAGACTGAACTGCGTGAATTTCCTGAGGTACCGGGTACCATTTGATTTTCTGGCCTTGGGTAATATCCTCCATGATCCTGTCCTCAACCCTCACTCTACCAAAATGCTTGTGCATGCCCTAATCACCTCTGGCCTCGACTACTGCAACATCCTCCTTTGTGGCCTACCCTCTAACACTCTCGCACCCCTCCAGTCCATCCTTAATTCTGCTGCCCGACTAATTAGTCTCTCTCCTCGCTACACTCCTGCTTCCCTTCTTTGCAAATCCCTTCACTGGCTCCCAATTTCCCAGCGTATCCAGTTTAAACTACTAACACTGACCTACAAAGCCATCCATAACCTTTCCCCTCCATATATTTCCATACTAATCTCTCAATATCTTCCGTCACAATCTCCAGTCCTCCCAAGATCTCCTCACCCAATCGCCTCCAAGACTTCTCCCGAATATCCCCCATCATCTGGAATTCTGTACCCTAACACGTCCAGTTATCCACCACATTTGGATCCTTCAAACGGAACCTGAAAACCCATCTCTTCAAAGAAGCTTACAACCTGTAATGACCACATGACCACCTCAACACCATTGGAGTTACTTCAACGCCCGGCCTATTGTCTCCTTCCCCACAATCCTGTAGAATGTAAGCCCGCAAGGGCAGGGTCTTCTCCCCTCTGTATCAGTCTGTAATTGTTACTTTATTTTCTGAAAGTGATATTTGTATTTTGATGTAACCCTATGTCATGTACAGCACCATGGAATTAATGGTGCTATATAAATAAATAATAATAATAATAATAATAATAATAATAATGTTGCTTGCAGCTCACAGGTGACAATGCTCCAGCATAGGAAATCTTAAACTGAACCTGGAATGCCAGAATATTGGGAAATTCACGCAGCTCCTGTCCACGGTCAGAGAGCACTGACCTGGACCTTGGTTGCTCAAAGAGATCCGCTCATCTCCCATTGGTACCTAGAAATGTTTTTAGCATACATTTTAGAACTATGAATTATTTGCATGGATTTGAGTTTCCAAACATTTTTATTATTTTCAGGAGTTATCACATGGGAATGTAATGCACTGTGTATACAAAATAAGACTAGATTGGATTGTCATGGCGGTACAAGTGGGCTGGAAGAGAGGTTTAATTTTTGGGTTACATTTTCTATGCATTTTTACTTTTTGATTATTTGTATTTGTGTATTTATGTATTTATTACTTTATAGATATACTGTCCTCCAGGGCCCCATTAGTCTTCCCTTTAGGTCTCCTCACTTGCGAGAAATACGTGTGAGTCTCGCAGGTTAAAACCAAGCTCTGGCACCGGCACTTGGGAGCGGAGCGTGCAGCTCCATGTATTGCTATGCGGCCGCACGCTCCGCTCTGGAGTGCCGGTGCCAGAGCTTGGTTTTAACATGCGAGACTCGCACGTATTTCTCGCAAGTGAGAAGGAGCCCTTGAACAAACACTTTAACCAAAATTTGTTGCCACTTTTCTGTTAAAAACAAAGACCAATTGGATGAAATCTCAATATTACTGGTGGTTTCGGCTTTTGGACAGTTACAATTTGTCTATTATAAGCAAAAAAAATCCTTAAAACAAAAGTAACCCCCTATAAAATGTCAGTGTTACAACTGTTGTCAGTGTGTTTTATTTATCAGTCTCCTTGTGAGAATTTGTGAACAAAATCAGAAAGATGGCGGCCTTTGGCCTAGTCATCTCCATGTATTACCTATTTAGCGATAGTTAAATATTGTAATTTATTAAGAAGGCTAATAGTGCCTTAAGTACAAGCACTCTATAATTAGGACTCAGTCTGCCCTGTCTTAATTTGATCTATATCCAGTAATGATAACAGACATCTCAGGTAAACCTATCTATTATATATGCTGTTCAGTGACATACTGTGATGTATTTATAGCCCGGATTACAGAATGAGGAGGAGGGGGTCAAACATTTACACAGCCCCTGTCTGCTGAGAAGATTTTCATCCTTAATTTGTTAATCTTGAAACGTAAGTCACAAGCAAGTTCTAAATGCTAGACAGAAGGAAAATTCTCTCAATTCATGCCATCCTATAGGTAATTTATTATTTTCATCCAGACCCCACATAAAATGTCCATACAGTTTCCACGGCCGGCACCATGGAGGAATAATAATATGACCCTACCACAAAAAGAAAATCCACTGTCAGAGCAAGGGGAGACAATAATAGGCGTATATCTTCTATCTCTAGGTATGTACAGTCAGTATCATGTATAACTATTACACCTGATACTTGTTTGTGTATGTTGGGTCCAATAAAGATCAAACGATCTATCTATCTATCTATCTATCTATCTATCTATCTATCTATCTATCTATCTATCTATCTATCTATCTATCTATCTCATATCTATATATCATCTATCTATCCCATATCTATCTATTTATCTATCCCATATCAATCTATTTATCTATCCACCTAAACTATCTATCATCCATCTACCTACCTATCTGTCCATCCATCCACCTACCTATCTGTCCATCCATCCACCTACCTATCTGTCCATCCAACCATCTACCTACTGTATCTATCTATCTATCTATTCATCCACCTACCTAACTATCTATCCATCCATCCACCTACCTATCTGTCCATCCATCTACCTACCTATCTGTCCATCCAACCACCTACCTATCTGTCCAGCCAACCATCTACCTACTGTATCTATCTATCTATTCATCTATCCATCCACCTATCCATCCATCCATCTATCTATCCATGAATCTATCTATCTATCTATCTATCTATCTATCTATCTATCTATCTATCTATCTATCTATCTATCTATCTATCTATTGATCTTAACCATAAGATTTTGGTAATACAGTGTATACAGCACATGTAATGGTTCTTTCATTGCCATCAGTTTTTTTTTTTTTTTTCATTTTTAATTTTCTAGTATTTTTCAATGATATTTTGAAGTTAAGGTTGTAAATGATACTACTATTGTAATTTGTTTGATCCGCACTGCCTTATAGTTGTTACATATTTCAATTAATTGGATACAACAATTCACCTTCCAGGATACATCAGAACAACTATGATAAGGTACAAGTAGATCTGTCATTAATATAAGTGGATCTGTCAAGATAACGGAGCATCAACCTCTTCCACTACACTCATGTCCAAAATATGTATCAATGGAAGTACTTATCCCATTACATAAGCTACTTATGTTATCCTGCGATCAAGTACTCCATGGAAACAAACTAAAGTCAAGAATGTCAATTCAGGATTTTTAGTATAAATACTTGTGATGATGATGGACAGACCACTTAATTATAGATTTCAGCCTTTCATTTATTCCCTTTGCTTGGGCCTGCCGACCAGCTAATATTAATGGTAGACTCCTGACTTGGCCCTGACAGATGATGTTAAATACCAACACGCACTCTTATTGTCTTCTCTAGGCCATTGCCACAGTTGTCTGGCAGTGGTTATCCCCTCTCCCTATTGAAAGCTCATCTATGCTCAGCTGAACTTAATGTGTATGGAGAAGTTGAAAAAAGACAAGTTTTGGCTAAAAGAGCTTTCGACAGCTGTTATCTTCTACGGTGTATGGGCACCTTTAGTGGAAGAGGAGAAGATAGTATAAACTAGATTAATAGAGATATAGAAAGTGAGAGAGGGATGAATGTTTTCTTCCCATTAGCCCATTGACATCCCCTACTGAGTAATGCATTTTATATAACCTGGGAAGGAAAGAAAATAATAACTTCTCTGACCATGTTCTTGGCTTAGAAAAAATGGTTTCGAGTTGATTCAGGGATTGGACTGATAGACTTAAAGGGCATTTACACTGCACGATTATCGTAAAATGGATAATCGTGCCGTCTACAGGATCATCTGTTCAACAAGTGAAATATTCATTTTTAGATGAAATGATATTTTGGTTCGCACAAAATATCAAAACCACATCGTCTGATCTGCCAAGAATAATAGCAGTCTATGGGCACAGAACTATTACAGATCGTTCAGTGTGCCTTCAAAGTTTGGTCTGCCTGTGTTCAGGCTTTTTGCTGATTAGCAAACAAATGGTGGATTGGTGGTTGGTTACTGCCACCTGTCGACTAATGTTAACCTACCTTAAACAATTGAAAAAATGTAAAGTATTAATGTTTTCATGTTTTCCTTTTTTAATTATTATAATTTGTTTTTCATTAAGTCAAATATGAAAAATAATTTAAAACGGTTTGGTATTTCCACATTTAAACACTAGGGGGAGCAGCTATTGAAATTTGCCATGAAAACCCAGTGTACGACTAGCTCACATTATGACTGCAGTAAATGTGGCGGCGTCTGCTCACATGTGTGTGATGTCATCTCGCTCCTCCCCTTCTGGGCATGTGTAACAGAGGATGAAGTTTAGGATCACAGTGCAGAGCCATTTTGTTGGTGACTGCAAGGTGATACTGATAAGCAGTTTGTCACCGATCACGGCCGGCAGCGCCGATTCTGTTACTTGGTGCTGCTCGCTGTATCATAAGCTGGGGTTAGATACGTGAAGTGTATCACGTGAGTGATTAGATACGCTTAAAGTAACACACACTAGGATTAGTTACAAGGCTAAGTGTAGTTTATCACATCATGGGATTAGATATTGTGCTCAGCGGAGTGTATCACACAGGATGGGATTGAATGTGCAGTGTCCAATATGTGACACTGCTCCATCCACTCCTATAGAATCAGTGGTGTAGTTCATGACTCCGCTCCATCCACTTCAATGGGAGCAGTGGTGTAATGTGTGACCTCGTTCTGTTCACTTCTATGGGAGCAGTGGTGTAATGTGTGACCTTGCTCTATTCACTTCTATGGGAACAGTAGTGTAATGTGTGACCCTGCTCTGTCCACTACATTACTACTCCCATACAACTGGATGGAGCAGTGTCACACATTACACCACTGCTCCCATTAAAGTGGACAGCATGGGATCACACATTGCATCAATGTTTCCATGGAAGTGCACAGAGCAGTGTCACACAATACACCACTGCCCCCTTAGAAATGTGAGACCCAGCTCTGTCTTGCTCCGTCCACTATATTACTACTCCCATGGTAGTGGAAAGAGTAGGGTCACACATTAATTGCGTCCCCACCCCCTAAAAGAAAATAATATTCAGCAGTGTCACGGAAGAGCATATCTCATAACTTTGCAGACCTTACAAATAATTTTTTGTCCTATTCAACTCCCTAGTTTCTCCATATAGTCCAGTGAGCCCCGCATAGTGCTACACAATATAGTCGCCCCACATTGAATATAAAATAATATATAGTTATCCTGTAAATATATAATTTCTCAAACCCCTACATATTATTATTATTATTTATTTATATAGCACCGTTAATTCCATGGTGCTCTACATGAGAAAAGGGGTTACGTACAAGGTTAGAGATAATGTTTACAGTAAACAAATTTACAATGACAGACTGGTACAGAGGGGAGAGGACCCTGTCCTTGCGGATTTACGTTCTACATATAATAAACCTGCATCCCTTTGTGCCTTTTATGCAGCACTAAGGGTATGTGCACACGTCAGGATTTCTTGCAGAAATTTCCTGAAGAAAACCGAAAATTTTCTGCAAGAAATCCGCATTTTTTTTTGCGTTTTGTTTCCCGTTTTTTTCGCGTTTTTTTAGCATTTTGTAAGTGAAATTAGCTTGCAGAATGCTAACGTTTTCCAAGCGATCTGTAGCATCGCTTGGAAAACTGACAGGTTGGTCACACTTGTCAAACATAGTGTTTGACAAGTGTGACCAACTTTTTACTATAGATGCTGCCTATGCAGCATCTATAGTAAAAGATAGAATGTTTAAAAATAATAAAAAAAAATTAAAAAAATGCTTATACTCACCTGCAGACAGCGGATCTCCTCAGCGGCGTCCGTTCCTATAGATGCTGTGTGTGTGCAGGACCTTCCATGACGTCGCAGTCACGTGAGCGGTCACATGACCGGTCTTGCGACCAATCACAAGACCGCGACGTCATCGCAGGTCCTTCACCGCACACCAGCTATAGGAACCGAAGCGGCAGCATGCACCGGAGAGGCGGGAAGACTCCGGAGGCCATCGAAGGTGAGTATATCACTATTTTTTATTTTAATCCTTTTTTTTTGACCAATTATATGGTGCCCAGTCCGTGGAGGAGAGTCTCCTCTCCTCCACCCTGGGTACCAACCGCACATAATCTGCTTACTTCCTGCATGGTGTGCACAGCCCCGTGCGGGAAGTAAGCAGATCAATGCACTCCTAGGTGTGCGGAATCCCCGCAATTCCGCATTTTTAATGAACATGTTGCTTTTTTTTCCGCGATGCGATTTTTTCGCTGAAAAAAATGCAACATTTGCACAAAAAATGCAGAATACACTGGAAATAATAGGAGGCATATGTTAACGTTTTTTTCGCGTTTTTATCACGTTTTTATAGCGAAAAAATGCGAAAAAAACGCAAAAAATACTCGAAAAATACTGAACGTGTGCACATGGCCTAAAGGATGTTTAGCTTTGTTTACTCTATTAAATAAGTGAAAAGAAAACTATGTGGGGTCCCCACTATTTTTGATAACCAGCAAAGGTAAAGCAGACAGCTGCGAACTGATATTATCAGATTGGGAAGGTCCATGGTTATTGGGCCCTTCCCAGCCTAAAAATACCAGCCCGCTGCCATCCCTGAAGTGACGCATCGCAGACCCATACAGTGCCCCTCAGTACAATGTGCCCCACACTATAAGTGCCCTGCAGTATAATGGTCCCATACAATGCCCCACAATATAGTGACCCCATATAGTGCACCACACTACAATGTGCCTCACACAGTTATCCGCAGTATAATAGTCCCATATAGAGCCCCACAGTATAATGGCACCCTATAGTGCCCCACAGTATAATGGCCTCCATACAGTGCCCCACATTTTAATGACCCCAAAAAGTGCACCACAGTATAATGGCCTCATATAATGCCCCACAATATAATGATCACATTTAGAGAACCACATTATAATGGGCCCATATAGTGTTCCACAGCATAATGTGCCCCACAGTATAGTGGCCCCATATAGTGCCCTACAATATAATGGCCCCATATAGAGCATTACACTATGATGTGCCTCACACAGTGCGCCACAGTATAATGATCCCATATAGAGCACCACAGTATTATGGCTCCATATAGTGCACTGCACTATAATGTGCTTCACACAGTGCCCCACAGTATAATGGCCTCATATAATAATAATAATTTTATTTCTATAGCTCCAACATATTCTGCAGCACTTTACATTTTAGAGGGGACTTGTACAGACAAAAGACATTAAAGCATAACAATAATCACATACATCACCAAGAGGAATGAGGGGCCTGCTGGCAAGCTTACAATCTATGAGGAAATAGGGGAGACAAGAAAGGTGGATGGTAACAATTGCTTTCATTGTTTGTACCAGCCATAGTGTAAGGATCGGGTGTTCATGTAATGCTGCATGAGCCGGTTATCAGCCTGAATATGTAGCAGTACAGACACAGAGTGCTATTAAATGCATAAACCGTGTGAGAACATGATACGAGGAACCAGTGGCTTAACTACAAAGTTATGGGCCCCGGTGCGAACTTCCAAATGGGGCCCTCCCCCTGCATCCCTGCCATACAACTCAATGTAACCCCCATAGAATACAACGCAGCCCCCCTCATAGTGTAATGCAGCCCCTCCATACAGGGGCAGTGAGAAAGACACGAGCAAATGGTGATGAGGGGGCAGGGGAGAGGGCACAAGGGGGCTAGGGGAGACAGGCACCGTTCATTATGGCCCCATAGATGCTCCATAGAAAGCTGTGCCATATATAATGCTCTGCACCGTTCATTATGGCCCCATAGATGCTCCATAGAAAGCTGTGCCACATATAATGCTCTGCACCGTTCAGTATGGCCCCATAGATGCTCCATAGAAAGCTGTGCAATATATAATGCTCTGCACCGTTGATTATTGCCCCATAGATGCTCCATAGAAAGCTGTGCCATATAAAATGCTCAGCACCGTTGATTATTGCCCCATAGAAAGCTGTGCCATATACAATGCTCTGCACCATTGATTATTGCCCCATAGATACTCCATATAAAGCTGTGCAATATATAATGCTGCTGCTGCTGCTGCAATAAAAAAAAAAATCACATACTCACCTCTCTTCGCTCAGGACGCCGGCGCTTTACCTGCTCCTCGTGGGGCTCCGTCTCCAGCACTGACGCTCAGCAGAGGGCGCGCACTGACTACGTCACCGCGCCCTCTGACCTGAGCATCACGCTGATGACAGAGCCGCACCGGAACAAGGAGTGGTAAATATCGCGCAGCGCTGTATACTCACCTACTGCTGGCGCGGTCCCTGCACATCCCTGCTTTTTCCAGCGCTGCATCTTCTTCCTGTATTGAGCGGTCACCGTTACCGCTCATTACCGAAATGAATATGCGGCTCGACCTCTATGGGAGGTGGAGCCGCATATTCATTTCGGTAATGAGCGGGACCATGTGACCGCTCAGTACAGGAAGAATATGCAGCGCTGGAAGAAGCAGGGACGCGCAGGGGCCGCGCCAGCAGTAGGTGAGTATAATTAGATAGCAAATCTCCTGCACTGCAACATGGTGTTGGGTGCCTCTGACCTGCCGGGCCCAGTCGCACTGGCGACCGCTGCGACCGCGGTAGTTACGCCCCTGCGAGGAACCTGGTTATGGTAAAAATTTTGACTGGGCAACACAGTGATAGTTAGATTAATGTGTTGGGGTGGTAGGCCCATCTGAAGAAATGCATTTTAGGCCACACTCAAAACTGTGGGGATTGGGAATTAATCGAATTAACCTGGGTAGTGTATTTCAAAAAATTGGCGCAGAACATAAAAAGTCTTGGAGACGGGAGTGGGAGGTTCTGATTATTGAGGATGCTAACCTCAGGTCATTAGCGGAATGGAGGGCACGGGAAGGGTGGTAGACTGAGATGAGGGAGGAGATGTAGGGTGGTGCTGAACCATGGAGTGCTTTGTGGGTGAGGGTAAGAAGTTTATACTGAATTCTGGAGTGGACGGGTAACCAGTGTAATGACTGGCACAAGGTAGAGGTGTCGGTGTAATCGATGGTGAGAAATATGATCCTGGCTGCAGCATTCAAGACAGTTTGGAGAGGGGAGAGTTTAGTAAGAGGGAGACCGATTAGTAGAGAGTTACAATAGTCCAGACGAGAATGACTAAGAGAAACAATCAGAGTTTTTGCAGGGTTGAAAGTAAGAAAAGGTCGAATTCTAGAAATGTTTTTGAGGCACAGATAACAAGAGCGAGCTAGTGTTCGGATGTGGGGGGTGAATGAAAGATCTGAATCAAATATTACCCCAAGACAGCCGGCATGATGCTGGGGAGTAATGATAGAACCACACGCGGAAATGGCAATGTCGGGCATAGGTAGGTTAGCAGAAGGAGGAAAGACAAGGAGTTCAGTTTTTTTTTTGACAGGTTCAGTTTCCGAAAGAGGGAAGACATGATGGTGGAGACAGCGGTAAGACAATCACTGGTGTTTTCTAAAAAGGTAGGCGTGATATCAGGAGAAGGAGTGTATAATTGGGTGTCATCAGCATAGAGATGGTACTGGAAACTAAATCTACTGATTATTTGTCCAATAGGGGCAGTATAGAAAGAGAAGAGGAAGGGGCCTTGGACTGATCCTTGAGGAACCCAAACAGTAAGGGGAAGAGGAGAGGAGGAGGAGCCAGCAAAAGATACAGTGAAGGAGCGGTCAGAGAGGTAGGAGGAGAACCAGGAGAGAATGCTGTACTTGAGGGCAATGGAACGGAGCATAGTGAGGAGGAGCTAATAATCCGCAGTGTCGAATGCTGCAGAGAGATCCAGGAGAATTAGCATGGAGTAGTGACCATTAGATTTAGCTGTTAGTAGATCATTAGAGACTTTAATGAGGGAGGATTCAGTAGAGTGTAAAAAGTGGAAACTGTATTGAAGAGGGTTGAGAAGAGAGTTATCTGAGAGATAGTGGATGAGACAGGAGTGGACAATTCATTTGAGGAGTTTAGAGATGAAGGGAAGATTAGAGACATGTCTATAGTTAGCAGTACAGTTTTGGTCGAGGGATGGTTTTTTAAGTAATGGATGTATGATGGCATGCTTAAATGAGGAGGGAAAGATACCGGAAGAGAGAGAGAGGTTGAATATTTTTGTTAGATGACTGGTGATGGCAGGGGAAAGGGACTGGAGGAGATGTGCAGGAAAAGGGTCACTGGTGCAAGTAGTAGGGCGAGAAGATACAAGAAGCCTGATCACTTCTTCTTCTGTGACTGGTTCAAAATCAGAGAGTGAGCTAGATGTAGTGCTGTGCATGAGCTTATATAGTGACCCATAGTATAATGGCCCAACATAGTGTTCCACAGTATAATGGCCTCATATAGAACACTGTTGTGGATTCTGTTTGTGGGCTCCCTCTGGTGGTTACGGCTGGTACTGGGTGACTTTGGTGGGTTGCGGTCTCGGGTTTCCACCTGTCCATCTGAGGCTGGGTGTTTCCTATTTAGCCTGGCCTTTGTGTCATTTCCTTGCCGGCTACCAATGTATTCAGATGTGCTCAGTTTGGTTCCTGACTACCTGCTCCCAGATCTTTCAGGATAAGCTAAGTGCTGATTTTCAGTTGTTTGGTTTTTTGTCCAGCTTGCTAATTATGTCTCTATGCTAGCTGGTAGCTCTAGTGGACTGAGGTTCTCCCCATGTGCCATGAGTTGGCACATGGGTTCTTGTAATCTCAGGATGGTTTTTTGATTAGGGTTTTTTGCTGACCGCTCAGACCCCTTTTGTATCCTTCTGCTTTCTAGTTACAGCGGGCCTCAATTTGCTGAACCTATATATATCATCTCTATGTGTGTGCCTTCCTCTCATTTCACCGTCAATACATGTGGGGGGCAACTATACCTTTTGGGGTTCATTCCTCTGGAGGCAAGTGAGGTCTTTATTTTCTCTGCAGTGCTAGTTAGCTCTTAGGCTGGTGCGTGGCGTCTAGAACCAACGTAGGCACGCTCCCTGGCTATCTCTAGTTGCGTTTGTCAGGCGTAGGGCAGCGGTCAGCCCAGGTTCCATCACCCTAGAGCTCGTCCGTTATTTATTTGTACTTTGCTTGTCCAGTGCTATCCCTAGCCATTGGGATTCATGACAGTATAGCCGGCCCACAAAGTGTTAATTGTTTGGGCTGAAGCAGGAGAAAAAGAAGTGTTCTGGGGAAATTTTTTTTTTTTTTTCCTTTAGATGTTTTGCTGCCTAGCCCTTAATTGCTGTCTAGCTGCTTCTTACCTCCTCTTAACCCTTGAATGGCTCTGACCTTAGCTGTTTAATATGGATGTCCAGAGTTTGGCTTCCAGCCTGAGTAATCTCGCTGTAAAGGTTCAAAACATACAGGATTTCGTTGTTCACACTCCCATGTCTGAACCTAGAATTCCTATTCCAGAGTTCTTCTCTGGAGATAGATCTACCTTCCTGAATTTCAGGAACAATTGTAAATTGTTTCTTTCTTTAAAATCTCGCTCCTCTGGAGACCCTGCTCAACAGGTCAAGATTGTTATATCTTTCCTGCGGGGAGACCCTCAGAATTGGGCATTTGCATTGGCACCAGGGGATCCTGCATTGCTCAGTGTGGATGCGTTTTTTCTGGCACTGGGATTGCTGTATGAGGAACCTAACCTGGAGATTCAGGCTGAAAAGGCTTTATTAGCCCTCTCTCAGGGGCATGATGAAGCAGAAATATATTGTCAAAAATTTCGGAAATGGTCGGTGCTTACTCAGTGGAATGAGTGCGCCCTGGCTGCTAACTTCAGAAATGGTCTTTCTGAGGCCATTAAGGATATTATGGTGGGGTTCCCTGCGCCTACAGGTCTGAATGAGTCTATGGCTATGGCCATTCAGATTGATCGGCGTTTACGGGAGCGCAAACCTGTGCACCAGTTGGCGGTGTCTTCTGAACAGGCACCTGAGACTATGCAATGTGATAGAATTCAGTCCAGAAGTGAACGGCAAAATTATAGGCGGAAAAATGGATTGTGTTTTTATTGTGGCGATTCAGCTCATGTTATATCAGCATGCTCTAAACGCACAAAAAGGTTGATAAATCTTTTGCCATTGGTACTCTGCAGCCTAAGTTCATTTTGTCTGTGACTCTGATTTGTTCACTGTCTTCCATTTCCGTCGATGCTTATGTGGATTCGAGCGCTGCCCTGAGTCTGATGGATTGGTCATTTGCCAAACGCTGCGAATTTAGTCTGGAGCCTCTGGAAGTTCCTATTCCTCTGAGGGGAATTGACTCTACACCATTGGCTATGAATAAACCGCAGTATTGGACACAAGTGACCATACACATGACTCCCGTTCATCAGGAGGTGATTCGCTTCCTTGTACTGTATAATTTACATGATGTACTAGTGCTTGGTCTGCCATGGTTACAAACTCATAATCCTGTCCTGGATTGGAAAACAATGTCTGTGTTAAGCTGGGGATGTCAGGGGGTTCATGATAATGCACCTCTGATTTCAATCGCTTCATCTACTCCTTCTGAGATCCCTGCGTCTTTGTCGGACTATCGGGATGTTTTTGAGGAGCCTAAGCTCAATTCGCTCCCCCCTCATAGGGAGTGCGACTGTGCTATAGAATTGATTCCTGGCAGTAAGTTCCCTAAGGGTCGTTTATTTAATTTGTCAGTGCCAGAGCATACT
Organism: Ranitomeya variabilis; assembly: GCF_051348905.1. Lineage (NCBI taxonomy): Eukaryota > Metazoa > Chordata > Amphibia > Anura > Dendrobatidae > Ranitomeya > Ranitomeya variabilis. The sequence continues at coordinate 143,211,824 of NC_135233.1, read as the reverse complement.
GCTATGCGGAATTATATTAAGGAGTCCTTGGAAAAGGGACATATTCGTCCATCTTCGTCCCCTCTGGGAGCAGGTTTTTTTTTTCGTGGCAAAAAAAGATGGTTCCCTGAGGCCTTGTATAGATTATCGCCTTCTGAATAATATTACAATCAAATATCAGTATCCATTGCCATTATTGACTGATTTGTTTGCTCGCATTAAGGGAGCTAGGTGGTTCACTAAGATAGATCTTCGCGGTGCGTATAATCTTGTGCGGATAAAACAGGGTGATGAGTGGAAAACCGCATTTAATACGCCTGAGGGCCATTTTGAGTATTTGGTAATGCCTTTTGGACTCTCCAATGCTCCGTCAGTCTTTCAGTCCTTTATGCACAATATTTTCCGTGAATATCTGGATAAATTTATGATTGTGTATTTGGATGATATTTTGGTGTTTTCTGATGACTGGGAGTCTCATGTTCTACAGGTCAGGAAGGTGTTTCAGGTTCTGCGGGCCAATTCTCTGTTTGTAAAGGGCTCAAAGTGTCTCTTTGGAGTCCAGAAGATTTCTTTTTTGGGATACATTTTTTCTCCTTCTACTATTGAGATGGATCCCGTCAAGGTTCAGGCGATTTGTGACTGGACACAACCTACATCTGTTAAGAGTCTTCAGAAGTTCTTGGGGTTTGCTAATTTTTATCGTCGGTTCATTGCTAATTTTTCCAGTATTGTTAAACCTTTGACTGATTTGACTAAAAAGGGTGCTGATGTTGCTAATTGGTCTCCTGCAGCTGTGGAGGCCTTTCAGGAACTTAAGCGCCGGTTTTCTTCTGCTCCTGTGTTGTGTCAACCAGATGTTTCACTTCCTTTTCAGGTTGAGGTTGATGCTTCCGAGATTGGAGCGGGGGCGGTTTTGTCACAGAGAAGTTCCAATGGCTCGGTGATGAAGCCATGTGCATTCTTCTCTAGAAAATTCTCGCCCGCCGAGCGCAATTATGATGTGGGTAATCGGGAGCTTTTGGCCATGAAGTGGGCATTTGAGGAGTGGCGTCATTGGCTTGAGGGTGCTAGACATCGTGTGGTGGTCTTGACTGATCACAAGAATCTCATTTACCTTCAGTCTGCCAGGCGTCTGAGTCCTAGACAGGCTCGTTGGTCGTTGTTTTTTTCTCGTTTCAATTTTGTGGTTTCATACCTGCCAGGTTCAAAGAATGTGAAGGCAGATGCTCTTTCCAGGAGTTTTGTGCCTGACTCTCCTGAAGACTCTGGGCCTACTGGTATCCTTAGGGATGGGGTAATATTGTCCGCCGTATCCCCAGACTTGCGACGTGTATTGCAGGAGTTTCAGGCGGATAAACCTGATTGTTGTCCACCAGAAAGACTGTTTGTTCTGGATGATTGGACCAGTAGAGTCATCTCCGAGGTCCATTCTTCTGCGTTGGCTGGTCATCCTGGAATATTTGGTACTAGAGACTTGGTGGCCAGGTCTTTTTGGTGGCCTTCCTTGTCAAGGGATGTGCGCACCTTTGTGCAGTCTTGTGAGGTGTGTGCTCGGGCTAAGCCTTGCTGTTCTCGAGCCAGTGGGTTGTTGTTGTCCTTGCCCATCCCGAAGAGGCCTTGGACGCACATTTCCATGGATTTTATTTCTGATCTCCCTGTTTCACAGAAAATGTCCGTTATCTGGGTTGTGTGTGACCGCTTTTCTAAGATGGTTCATTTGGTGCCCTTGCCTAAGTTGCCTTCTTCCTCTGAGTTGGTCCCTTTATTTTTTCAGAACGTGGTTCGTTTGCATGGGATTCCGGAGAATATCGTTTCTGACAGGGGATCCCAGTTTGTGTCTAGATTTTGGCGGACGTTCTGTGCTAAAATGGGCATTGATTTGTCTTTCTCGTCTGCATTCCATCCCCAGACGAATGGCCAGACGGAGCGAACTAATCAGACCTTGGAAACTTATTTGAGGTGTTTTGTTTCTGCTGATCAAGATGACTGGGTTGCCTTTTTGCCACTGGCCGAATTTGCCCTGAATAATCGGGCTAGTTCTGCTACTTTAGTCTCTCCTTTTTTTTGTAATTCGGGGTTTCATCCTCGTTTTTCTTCTGGTCAGGTGGAGTCTTCGGATTGTCCTGGAGTGGACGTGGTGGTGGACAGGCTGCATCACATTTGGAATCAGGTGGTGGACAATTTGAAGTTATCTCAGGAGAAGACTCAGCAGTTTGCTAATCGCCGTCGCCGCGCGGGTCCCCGACTTCTTGTTGGGGACTTGGTGTGGTTGTCTTCTCGTTTTGTCCCTATGAAGGTTTCTTCTCCTAAGTTCAAGCCTCGGTTCATCGGTCCTTATAGGATCTCGGAGATTCTTAACCCTGTATCTTTTCGTTTGGATCTCCCAGCATCGTTTGCTATCCATAATGTGTTCCATCGGTCGTTATTGCGGAGGTATGAGGTGCCTGTTGTTCCTTCGGTTGAGCCTCCTGCTCCGGTGCTGGTGGAGGGAGAATTGGAGTATGTTGTTGAGAAGATCTTGGATTCTCGTTTTTCCAGACGTAAACTCCAGTATTTGGTTAAGTGGAAGGGTTATGGTCAGGAGGATAATTCCTGGGTGGTCGCCTCCGATGTTCATGCGACTGATTTGGTCCGCGCCTTCCATAGAGCTCATCCTGATCGCCCTGGGGGTTCTCGTGAGGGTTCGGTGACCCCTCCTCAAGGGGGGGGTACTGTTGTGGATTCTGTTTGTGGGCTCCCTCTGGTGGTTACGGCTGGTACTGGGTGACTTTGGTGGGTTGCGGTCTCGGGTTTCCACCTGTCCATCTGAGGCTGGGTGTTTCCTATTTAGCCTGGCCTTTGTGTCATTTCCTTGCCGGCTACCAATGTATTCAGATGTGCTCAGTTTGGTTCCTGACTACCTGCTCCCAGATCTTTCAGGATAAGCTAAGTGCTGATTTTCAGTTGTTTGGTTTTTTGTCCAGCTTGCTAATTATGTCTCTATGCTAGCTGGTAGCTCTAGTGGACTGAGGTTCTCCCCATGTGCCATGAGTTGGCACATGGGTTCTTGTAATCTCAGGATGGTTTTTTGATTAGGGTTTTTTGCTGACCGCTCAGACCCCTTTTGTATCCTTCTGCTTTCTAGTTACAGCGGGCCTCAATTTGCTGAACCTATATATATCATCTCTATGTGTGTGCCTTCCTCTCATTTCACCGTCAATACATGTGGGGGGCAACTATACCTTTTGGGGTTCATTCCTCTGGAGGCAAGTGAGGTCTTTATTTTCTCTGCAGTGCTAGTTAGCTCTTAGGCTGGTGCGTGGCGTCTAGAACCAACGTAGGCACGCTCCCTGGCTATCTCTAGTTGCGTTTGTCAGGCGTAGGGCAGCGGTCAGCCCAGGTTCCATCACCCTAGAGCTCGTCCGTTATTTATTTGTACTTTGCTTGTCCAGTGCTATCCCTAGCCATTGGGATTCATGACAGAACACCACAGTATTTTGTGCCTGACAGTGTAATGGCCTTATATAGTGCCCACAGTATAATGGCCCCAGATAGTGACACACAGTATAACGGCTTCATATAGCGCCCCAAAGTATAATGTGCCCAATATAGTGCATCCTGGTTTATGTCTCTCCAAACTGATATATGTCCCTTATCTTGTTATATGTCCCCCATACTGGTATATATCACTCCATCCTGGTATATGTCTCTCCATCCTGGCATACGTATCAAAAAATGTAGTAAGGCCGCACCCTATAAATACACTGTCTCTATGGACATCATGGCGCACGTCCTCACCAGGGGGTCCATCCCAGAAGAAAGATCCAAATTCAAATGAAGGGAAGGACAGCGCCACACCAGGGAGTGAAAAAAGCAGCTCACATTTTATTCTGCCTACTGAAGACCTTTGTCAAGCACAGTGCAAAAGCAATCCAACCATCATTATATACCCTTAAGCCCACCCCATTAATTAACCAACAACCAATAGGGCCACCATATCAAGATAGAAAAAACACATAACAGTATAACATACATACATATATATATAAACAGTCCCATAAGAGTAGCAATTTATACACAACACCATCTAATACAAATCAATTATCCCTGATCGTTCCCCAATACAAAACTAAGCCCACAAACACAATAAAAAGTTCCCAGAATTCAGGATGTAAACAAATCCCGTCCCACCTATCCGAGCAATGCATTAGCGGTTGTCATGGCACTGTAGTCGTATTCATGGAAAAAGTAGTCCAATCAGGTCATCAAAACCAATATCATGTGACCGCCTTATACCCAGCATGCAGCGCTCATCACTACGCAAGTCCACAGGCTGTTCTTCAAATGCGTATGTCCTAAATAAAGATCCGCCCGCATATAACAGCGTGCAGCGCTATAATGCGCATGTCCGTGACGTCACAGTCTCCGAAGGTTCCAGTGCGCATGTCACACTTCCAATCTCCAATGGCATCAGTGCGCATGTCAAGAGATGTCCGCACACCCGAAGCTGCTCATCAGTGCGCATGTAAAAGAGTTTTCCAGAGCACTCCTTCATTCTGAGTCCATATTGCACAATGTAATGGTGCGCACATCCAGACTCCATGCCTATAAAGACGATATCAAGCAACGTGCACATATCTCTAATGTCCATACGTTTACCAAAGCAATATCGCATGTATATAAACTTTGCATCAATTACCCCATATGCCATATTTTTAGCCATTGCATTAGAACCTGTAATGAGACAAAGGTCTTCGGACCGAAACTTTGCCGCAGTAGGCAGAATAAAATGTGAGCTGCTTTTTTCACTTCCTGGTGTTTCGCTGTTCTTCTCTTCATTTGAATTTGGTTCTTTCTTCTGGGATGGACCCCCTGGTGAGGATGTGCGCCATGATATCCATAGAGACAGTGTATTTATAGGGTGCGGCCTTACTACATTTTTTGATACTTGCACTGTGTGGGTCCTGTTTGGCCTGCATCCTTTTGTATTACTAATATGGATATATGTGCTGGTACAAGTGGGGGTGAACCAGCATCTGCCTGTTTTTATTATACCGATGAGGATGCTGCAAGGGTCATATCAGACGCTGGGGTCGACAACTCATATCTGAGTCAGCCATCTATTGAAATGCTGAAAATGAGATGGGAGACAGAGAGGAGAAAACTTATCTCACTGGAACTACATGCTGGAACATTGGTGGAATATTTTAAGGCCAAGAGAATCCCTAGGGGGTTGAGGCCTAATCTAAGACCCACCTTAATGCCAAACAATATGCAGTTCTGTGCTAAGTTTGAGGCTATTGGCAATAAATATGCTTTTGACATTATGCTATTAAATATAGAATTTTTGAAGAAGGAGATTGAAATTCTAAAGATTAAATGGGATGAGACCAAAAATGCTCTTCTGTCTGCTACTTCAGCTGATGATCTTGGTAATATCAACATCAAGATTGAAGAAAACCTCCTTAAATTCAAAACTGGATTGGAGGATACTAAAAGATCTAAATGGTTCAGAGATCTGGACGATTACAACAACGGCAGGATATATGGTTGGCAATTTAGGAATTCTTTGCCAAATAGATCCACACCAGGGTCAGGACGCCCTAGAGGTGCCCCTAGGAGAACGAGGAAGCCTCGGAAAGGTGCGATTGCACAAGCATCTTTTGGCTTTACAGGTGGTGAAGCAGATTCCACCGATGAGGGAGGTCTGATGAATTTGGACACAACTCGTTTTTTAGCCAAAGGGACGGAGGACATATCCCAAGGAGACGGAAGGGCCACAGGGGTGGCAGGAAACACAGGAAAAGGGAACCAAGGTTTGATGACCAGGTTCAAAGTGAAGAGGAAGTCAGCGAAACACCCTCTCTGGTGGTAAATATATCTTCATTAAACCTTTCAGATCTACAAATTAAGGTGCTCTCCAAAGGGCTATCTTTCTGCCCTACGGGTAGCACCAATTGGTTTAATGTTGATAATGATTTATTTTCTTTTTTCCGTCGTTTGAAATTGGCGTTATTTTTTTCAGGCAAAGAGAAAGCTGTGACCTTGGATCCTCAAACACATCTTTCCCTTGATATGTTTGGTCTCTATAATAAAAGTGATTTTGTGCCTCCGGTACAGGATCCTGTTATAGAGACCTTTTGCAAATTTGTGAAGGCTGATATAGCCAGATTGAGACAAAATGGGAGAAGATTATGGCGTTGTAATTTGACTCATGCAGAGCATAAGGAAATTGGGATTTTGAGGAGCAATAAATCCATCACCATAAAGGCAGCCGACAAGGGCGGGGCCTTGGTGGTGATGGATACTGCCCAATACATTGGTGAGATAAGGTCACAGCTTTCGGATACAAATGTTTATGAGAGATTGCAGGTGAACCCAACCCAGGGTTATAAATTGGAATTGGATACATTGATAGATGAAGCATTGAATAGTGGTCTTATTGATGTTAAACTAGCTAAATATCTTAAAGTTGAACATCCTGTGGTTCCCGTCCTGTACACCCTTCCAAAGATCCACAAGGATCTTCAGAGGCCCCCTGGTCACCCGATTGTATCGGGCAGGGGGTCTCTGTGTAACAAAGTGGCAATCTTTTTAGATCATTTATTGAGGAAATTTGCTGTTTCAGCACCCTCTTATGTGAGGGATACAAGTGATTTCATCAGGTCCTTGGAGGGTGTGCGGGTTGAGGAATCCACATGGTTGGTTTCTTTCGATGTTACATCGTTATATACATCCATCGAACATGTCAGGGGGTTGTCCGCTGTCAGTGTGGTGCTTGCTGGCTCCGATATGGCTCCGGACTGTGCACGGTTCGCCTTGGCGCTGCTGGAGTTCATCCTTGGGAGGAATTTTTTTCTCTTTGGGGATGAGTACTACCTGCAGTGCCGTGGGACAGCCATGGGGTCCAATGTGGCCCCAACTTATGCTAACATCTATATGGCTGTCCTGGAGGGCGAACACGTGTACAGTTCGTGGTTCTGGGGCCATGTCGAGGGCTGGCGGCGCTATATCGATGACGTCTTCCTGATATGGGATGGTGATCGAGATGAGCTTGAGTTATTTCATCTTTATTTGAATGGAATTTACCCTGGGTTGGGATTCACCATGGACTGTTCTCAGATTAAGATGCAGTTTTTGGACACTTGTGTTTATAAGAGTGATGGGTATTTACATACTGATTTATTTGTCAAGCAGATGGATTGAAACAACTTGTTACATTTTTCCAGTGAACACCCACGTCGAATGGTGGAGTCTCTGCCATGGAGCCAACTATTGAGAGTTAGAAGAATTGTTTCCAGCGATACTCTTATAGATGATAGACTCAATGAAATGTGTCAGAAATTTCTTGCAAGAGGCTACCCCAAGGTTGATTTGGATAGGTTTAAAATAAAATTATTATCTAAAGAACGAGATGAGCTCCTTACTCCCAAAGTAGCCATTGAATCGAGTAAAAGGATACCGTTTGTAACAGCATATAATGGTACTAGTTATCGGATTTCGGATGTGATACGGAGACATTGGCCACTACTGAGTAGAGGACATGCCGACGTGAATGAGTTTCAATTACCCCCTTTGTTCTCCTATAGGAGGAATAGAAATTTGAAGGATGAGTTGGTTGTATCAGATGTTGGCAGCTCAAGGAGAGACCTATAAACTACTCTGAGTCGTCCGAGCTTGGGTAATTTCCCTTGTCTCGGATGCGCATGTTGTAACAATATGGTGAAGGGGGCATCCTTTTGTCACCCCCATACCCGAAAAAAATAAATGATACGAAAACGATATACGTGTAAGAGTAGTTTTGTGGTCTACGTCCTTAGCTGCCCATGTGGCCTCTACTATGTAGGGGAGACCACGATGGAGGTCAAAGCAAGGATCTCTAAACATAAAAGCACTATCAGAACAAAGCTTATTGATCTCCCGGTACCAAGACATTTTCATGAGTTAGGACATTCGGTTAATCAGTTAAGATATAGAGTTATAGATGATGTACCTGTGTTAAGACGGGGTGGGGATCGTGTTTCTCTCCTTAAGAAAAAAGAGCTGAAATGGATATTTGAGCTCGATACTCTCTTCCCTAAGGGATTGAATATTGAATACCAACAGGGTTGTCTTCTCTAGCGTTCTGTGGATCTATTGTGGTATCCCATCGGTATATTGTTTTTAACTATGTTATATATTCTTCTTTTTGTTTTTGTTATGTATATGTGGATACGAGTAGTTTAAGTAATATCCCTAATATTGTGGCCCCCTGATATCTCCCTCTAGAGTACTATAGGTTGCCATTGGTACTACCAATGACATGTTAATCATGATGAAGGGATGTTTTGTGTATCATTGTTATTATTGTTCCCACTGATATAATTATTCCTAGTGATTTTGATTCCATTGCTGGGAATTGTGTTTCACCTGATTCCGGAAGTTATGGTGTTTAATTGTTTCAATTATTGGTATCAGGAGATTTATACCCTTTATCGGTAACTGATGGGGTGATGATGTGGCCTTATTGTGGCCTGACTGTCCCAACTTACCGATGGTATACCTTACTTAAATAAATAACATTCTATATTATTGTTGGTATATTATGTATAACAATGCTTTATTTTATGCACTGAACTGAGAGTGGGGGGATTTTCATGTTGCACTATAGTGTAGAAATTTGATCTATTGTGGATGTAGCACAACATAATGTATTGTTTAATTGTGCTGCTGGGATGGATCTCTTTCCCCTTGTGTGTTTTACATATCATTACAGGTTCTAATGCAATGGCTAAAAATATGGCATATGGGGTAATTGATGCAAAGTTTATATACATGCGATATAGCTCTGGTAAAGGTATGGACATTAGAGGATATGTGCACATTGCTTGATATCATCTTTATAGGCATGGAGTCTGGATGTGTGCACCATTACATTGTGCAATATGGACTCAGAATGAAGGAGCGCTCTGGAAAACTCTTGGACATGCGCACTGATGAGCAGCTTCGGGTGTGCGGACATCTCTTGACATGCACACTGATGCCATTGGAGATTGGAAGTGTGACATGCGCACTGGAACCTTCGGAGACTGTGACGTCACGGACATGCGCATTATAGCGCTGCACGCTGTTATATGCGGGCGGATCTTTATTTAGGACATACGCATTTGAAAAACAGCCTGTGGACTTGCGTAGAGATGAGCGCTGCATGCTGGGTATAAGGCGGTCACATGATATTGGTTTTGATGACCTGATTGGACTACTTTTTCCATGAATACGCCTACAGTGCCATGACAACCACTAATGCATTGTTCGGATAGGTGGGACGGGATTTGTTTACATCCTGAATGCTGGGAACTTATTATTGTGTTCGTGGGCTTAGTTTTGTATTGGGGAACGATCAGGGATAATTGATTTGTATTAGATGGTGTTGTGTATAAATTGCTACTCTTATGGGACTGTTTTTATATATATATATGCATGTATATTATACTGTTATGTGTTTTTTCTATCTAGATATGGTGGCCCTATTGGTTGTTGGTTAATTAATGGGGTGGGCTTAAGGGTATATAATGATGGTTGGAATGCTTTTGCACTGTGCTTGACAAAGGTCTTCGGACCGAAACGTTGCCGCAGTAGGCAGAATAAAATGTGAGCTGCTTTTTTCACTTCCTGGTGTGGCGCTGTCCTTCTCTTCATTTGAATTTGGATCCATCCTGGTATATGTCTCTCCATCCTTGTATATGTTCCTTCATCCTGGTATATGTTCCCCATCCTGATACTTGTCTCCCATCTTGGTATATGTCCCACATCCTGGTGTATGCTCCCCATCCAGGTGAAGGTCTCTCCATCCTTGTATATGTTCCCAATCCTGTTATATGTCCCTCCATCCTGGCATATGTTCCTCATTTTGGTATATGTTCCCCATCCTGGTATAAGTTCCCCATCCAGATATATGTCCCCCATCTTGGTATATAGCTCTGGCAAAAATTAAGAGACCACTGCAAAATGTTCAGTTTGTCTGATTTTTCTCTTTGTAGGTATATTTTTGAGTAAAATGTAAATTGTTCTTTTATTCTATAAACTTCTGACAACATGTCTCCGAATTTCCAAGCAATACATTTTGGATTTTTTTCTGAAAAGGAGATATGGTCAAAATTTAAAATAAAACAGTGCTTTTCAGATCTCAAATATTGCACAGAAAACAAGTTCATAATCATTTAGAAACAACAATACTAATGTTTTAACTCAGCAAGAGTTCAGAAATCAATATTTTGTGGAATAACCATGATTTTTAATCACAGCTTTCATGCGTCTTGGCATGCTTTCCACCAGTCTTTCACACTGCTTCTGGCACAAAAATGTAAGCAGTTCTTCTTTATTTGATGGCTTGTGACTATCCATCATCCTCTTGATTACATTCCAGAGGTTTTCAATGGGGTTCACGTCTGGAGATTGGGCTGCCCATGACAGGGTTTTGATGTGGTGGTCTCTTAATTTTTGCCAGAGCTGTATATCCCTCATCCTGGTATATGTTCTCCATTCTGGTATACGTTCTTCCATCCAGGTATATGTTTCTCTTGTCGGTATATGTTCCCCATCCTGGTATATGTCCCTTATTTTTGTAATCGTCCCCATCCTGGTTTACGTCCTCTATCCTGGTATATGTCCCCATATATTGAATGCATAGAAAAAAAACAAACGCTTCTACTCACTTTCACTCCGCTCCCACACAGGGTTGCATACAATTCTGTTTGTTCAGAGAGCAGCAGTGTGGTGATTTCCCTGCTATGCTCTGAACAGGGCGGCAGTGAGTGGTGATCGCAGTCTGTACATTAATGCAGATGACAGACTGCAATCCCTTCTCCCCTCCACCGCCGACACTCACCTCACCCCGGACCACCACTCCCTGGCAGCTAACGTCAGAGGGCATGCCCATGTCACAGCTAGAGACAGGAGTAGCAGCCTCAATACAAGTTGTACACTTGATTTTATATTAAATATAATTGATTGTGTAATCAATCATTATTAAAACAAAAATAAAAATCGTGGTCCTTTAAGGCTGGTTTCACACTTGCGTTTTGATCTGCAGCATTTGTAAAAAAAACGCATGTGGTGAAAAAACGCATGTAAACGCGTGCAAACGCTGCGTTTTTTAGACGCATGCGTTTTTGCATGCAGTAAAAAAACGCGGCGTTTTGACGCGTTTACATGCATTTTTTCCTGCGTTTGCGTTTTTGAAACGCATGCTGAGAAGTGTGTGACAGCTGCCAATCATCAAAATCAACTAGAAAACCCACTATTAATAGAATTAGCTAGTGTTAGGGTTAGGGATAGGGTTAGGATCCCTAGGGTTAGGGTTAGGGTTAGGGTTAGTGTTAGGGGTAGGGTTAGGGTTTGGATCCCTAGGGTTAGGGTTAGGGGTAGCTTTTTATTAGAAGAATGTCCTGGTCACCAGGTCACTGATAAGTAGTGTTGAGCGATACCGTCCGATACTTGAAAGTATCGGTATCGGCCGATACCGGCAAAGTATCGGATCCAATCCGATACCGATACCCGATACCAATACAAGTCAATGGGACTCAAGTATCGGACGGTATTCCTGATGGTTCCCAGGGTCTGAAGGAGAGGAAACTCTCCTTCAGGCCCTGGGATCCATATAAATGTGTAAAAGAAAGAATTAAAATAAAAAATATCGCTATACTCACCTCTCCGACGCAGCCTGGACCTCAGCGAGGGAACCGGCAGCGTTGTTTGTTTAAAATTCGCGCTTTTACTTGGTTACGTGAAGTCCCGGCTTGTGATTGGTCAGGGTGGCCATGTTGCCGGGACGCGGACCAATCACAGCAAGCCGTGACGAAATTACGTCACGGCTTGCTGTGATTGGTCCGCGTCCCGGCAACATGGCCGCCATTAACCAATCACAAGCCGTGACGTCACGGGAGGCTGGACACGCGCGCTTTTTAAAAAGCACGCGTGTCCAGCCTCCAGTGACGTCCCGGCTTATGATTGGTCACGGCGCCATGTTGCCGGGACGCGGACCAATCACAGCAAGCCGTGACGAAATTACGTCATGGCTTGCTGTGATTGGTCCGCGTCCTGGCAACATGGCCGCCATTAACCAATCACAAGCCGTGACGTCACGGGAGGCTGGACACGCGCGCTTTTTAAAAAGCGCGCGTGTCCAGCCTCCAGTGACGTCCCGGCTTATGATTGGTCACGGCGCCATGTTGCCGGGACGCGGACCAATCACAGCAAGCCGTGACGAAATTACGTCACGGCTTGCTGTGATTGGTCCGCGTCCCGGCAACATGGCCGCCATTAACCAATCACAAGCCGTGACGTCACGGGAGGCTGGACACGCGCGCTTTTTAAAATGGGCGCGTGTCCAGCCTCCCGTGACGTCCCGGCTTGTGATTGGTTGCGCCGTTGTCAACCAATCACAAGCCGGGAGGCTTGTATAATACATCAGCTGAGAGGTGATACATCGGAATGTGAGACACATCCTGCAAATTCGACCAAACTTATTATGCAACAATTGATGTTTTGACAACATTGGCAGTTTCCCCTTGTTTGGTTTAGTTCATCCTCACTCATTTTGTGCGCCGCGGTCAACCAATCACAAGCCGGGAGGCTGGACACGCGCGCATTTTAAAATTTTAAAATGGGCGCGTGTCCAGCCTCCCGTGACGTCCCGGCTTGTGATTGGTTGCGCCGCGGTCAACCAATCACAAGCCGGGAGGCTGGACACGCGCGCATTTTAAAATTTTAAAATGCGCGCGTGTCCAGCCTCCCGGCTTGTGATTGGTTGATCGCGGCGCAACCAATCACAAGCCGGGACGTCACGGGAGGCTGGGCACGCGCCCATTTTAAAATGCGCGCGTGTCCAGCCTCCCGTGACGTCACGGCTTGTGATTGGTTGCGTCTCCCATGTGACTGCGACGCAACCAATCACAAAGCCGGGACGTAATTTTAAAATCCTTAAGGACATGAAATTACGTCACAGCTTGCTGTGATTGGTTGCGTCGCCCATGTGACTGCGACGCAACCAATCACAACGCCGGAACGTAATTTTAAAATCCTGAAGGACCTGAAATTACGTCACGGCTTGCTGTGATTGGTTGTGTCCCGGTCACATGGGCGGCACGCAACCAATCACAAGCCGGGACTCACGTAAAGGAAAGAAAAGCGCGAATTTTAAACAAAGAACGCTGCCGCTTCCCTCGGTAAGGTGCAGGCTGCGTCGGAGAGGTGAGTATAGCAATATTTTTTATTTTAATTCTCTCTTTTACACATTTTTACATTAATGTTGTTTCGATACCGATACCCGATATCACAAAAATATCGGATCTCGGTATCGGAATTCCGATACAGCAAGTATCGGCCGATACCCGATACTTGCAGTATCGGAATGCTCAACACTACTGATAAGCCATCCCCCACCATCAAGGTGATAAAGGGATCCAAACCCTACCCCTACCCCTAACCCTAACCCTAACACTAACCCTACCCCTAACCCTAACCCTAACCCTAGGGATCCTAGGGATCCATAGGGATCCATAGGGATTGCTATTATATTGACCTGGAGACCAGGACAGTCTTGTAATAAAAAGCTTTGTTCAATGTGGACACCCCAAGATATACGGTATTGCTATAGAGTACTAAAAATATAAACTCGGAGAGTATTCACTGTCATATTGTTAGGGTTAGGGTTATGGGTAGGGTTAGGGTTAGGGTTAGGGGTAGGGTTAGGGGTAGGGTTAAGGTTGGGGTTAGGGTTTGGATCCCTTTATCACCCTGAAGGTGGGGGGTGGCTTATCAGGGTGTATTCTTGTTTTTTTCTATAAAAACGCTTGCGTTTAAAACGCAAGCAAACGCATGTACGCAAAAACGCATGCGCTTCCATAGACATCAATGTATTTTTTGACGCAAGTCAAACGCAAATGAACGCATGCGTTTTTTTGCGGCAAAAAAACGCCTCTGAAAATTACTACATGTTGCATTTCTGCAAAAGAACGCATGCAGCAAAAAAACGCATGCGTCGTTAAACGCGGCAAAACGCATACAAAAAAAATGCATACGTTTTTAATGTTAAACATAGGGAAAAAAAACGCATGCGTTTTTTTCGGTAAAAACGCTGCAGATAAAAACGCAAGTGTGAAACCAGCCTTAGTTGATGGTCATTCCTAGCACCAATTACTATATATTACTTTATTTTATGTGATAAAATAGGGATCTGAAGAGTTACAGAGACTTTCCTTTCATTCAACTTGTGTTTGTGGCACTACTGTCACAATTTTATTCTACTCTTGTCCTGCTCACTATTGAATTTCTTTAGTTTCAGTAATAGTAGTTTAATAATGAATACTGTGTATACAATGTCCTTATATCCAACTATACACAGAGTAGGAAATGTTCGTTATATTTTGCCCACACCTGACTAAATTTCATGCTAGTATAATTAATATTATATGCTTCTGAACTAAGACAATTTTCATGACTCTTTTTTTAATGCTGGTCTCAGTCAGGAATTGTTAGTCCCTTAATATAATCGGTAGTGAAAAATACTTTACTTAGATTATTTCTTCGTTACAATAGTGCCTGATAACATGGGTTTTAATTAATCGTAAACCATTGCTTTGGATACTTGCAAGTGTATATTTAGAATTACCAAAATGTTAAGTAAAAACATAGCATGTAAGCAAACACTCATTAAGCTAAACTACATCTTTTTAAATTCTTCCACTTTAAGCATGTGAAAGACATGATATACATACAGTATATGATAAGAATTAAAGGCATGGTTATACATTTTCACACAAATTTTGGTATAGATTCTGCTTTGAAATCCGGATTTTTAAATTATTTATTTAAATAATTTTAAAAAACGGCAAAGGGACCCCTCTATTCTTGATAACCAGCCTTGCTAACTCTGACAGCTGAGGGTAGCAGGCCGCAGCTGTCACTTTTGCCTGGCTGGTTATCAAAAATACAGGGGAACCCACTCCAGTTTTTTTTATTATTTATTTAGAGCGCAGGCGCCAGCTGATAAATACTCCTATCAGCCGACACTTGCTCTTGTTGTTATTAGCGGCAACAGGCGTAGGCTGATGGGAGTAGTTGTCCCATCAGTTGAAGCCAGTGACCGGAGACAAACTTTGTTGAGCTGCGTGCTCAAGCTGTCACTTGACCGCATGGGAACAGCTGCTGTTTGACCGGCGGTAATGATTTTTCTGCCAATCAGAGGCATTGTTTGCTGCACTGCCATGCACAGGCCCCCCATTCAAATGAGTTCTGGGTTTGAGTTTGGATACTGATCTAGTACTCAAACCAAAGTTTTTTTAACTGTTCATCTGAACCTGCCAGACTTGAACATTCAGGGGTTCATCCATCACTAGTTGCAGACAAGTGCAGAGATTGTAGCCCCAGTTTTGATGTTACTTTTTGCTTAAATATATTACATTATGAGTGCATACTTTGTCGTGTTTTCCCAGTTAGATTTTTGCATTATTTTACTGTTATTGATACATTGTAAAAGGCTGAAAGGTAAGTACAGTACATGTATAATGTAGGTTTACAATATTCCACAGCTACTATTTCATCTGCTCATTCATCATCTTCACTAAATCTCTAACTATCACCATTATCTAATACTAATAATTATGAAATATTATTCATTATTAACAAATCATACATTTCATTTTCAGGATGGATGTCATGGTTTGGAAACAGTATTGTCATTTTTATATTGTACAAGCAGAGGAACAGTTTGCTGCCCACAGATTACCTGACTTTTAACCTGGCAGTTTCAGATGCCAGTGTCTCTGTGTTTGGCTACTCCCGAGGCATCATAGAGATCTTTAATGTTTTTAGAGATGATGGCTTTCTAATTACCTCAATATGGACCTGCCAGGTAAGAACAGAGAGCATGGCCCTAGCTGTCACTATATGTTTGTGAAGTATTGGGGTCTCCTATCCTTTTTATTTTACAGTAATTTGGGGATCAGGTGTCAAAAAATCTTATATAAGGGAACTGTAATGTCAACAAACTTCACATAAATCACTAGTATATGTGAATATAAGAAACTTTGTAATACATCTTATCAGAGAAATCTGCTTCATTCCATACTTACCAGCCATTTTTTCCCATGCCTATGCCTCCTGAACTTTTCATAAATTCTGATTAAAATAGCACAACTCCATCTTGTACTGTTATCTCACTGTGATATCATGTACTTAGCCCATTATACTCTATGGAGAAGAAAGACAAGAGGAGGTGTGAGGAGCAGAGTGATGAAAAAAGCAGAGTAGACACAGGAAAATTGTGCTGAGCTTTCTAACAGGTACTTTACCTCACATCAGAGCTTGATTTTCATCAACACAGCTACAAATAAAAGGTATTTTACACTTCTATTTCACCCTCTTTCATATGTACCGTAATATATCCAGGGGCATATATCAGTGGCCCAAAGCCCCGAGTACATGTTTTTCCATATGATCCCAGATCCTACCACTT
This sequence comes from Ranitomeya variabilis, assembly GCF_051348905.1. Classification (NCBI taxonomy): domain Eukaryota; kingdom Metazoa; phylum Chordata; class Amphibia; order Anura; family Dendrobatidae; genus Ranitomeya; species Ranitomeya variabilis. Next base: position 143,195,371 of record NC_135233.1, on the reverse strand, counting down.
AAAATAAAATCTATGCATATTTAATTATCATGTACCAGACCTAAATATTATCCACTGTACAGTATATACTACAACACACTATATAAAGACCAATATTGCCAAAATTCTCACTATGCAAAGCACAAATAATATCGCCACATGATGACCAACACAATTACCACTATACAGTGAAAAAAAAATATTTCCATACCCCGCAGAACAAGATGCATGCTGTACAGTAACCAATTTTACCACCATACATCTATCACGATATAATGACTGAATTGCACCACCAATCTACTATATATATACAGGTACATCTCAAAACATTAGAATATAATCAAAAAGTTAATTAATTTCAGTTCTTCAATACAAAAAATGAAACTCATATATTATATAGAGTCATTACAAACAGAGTGATGTATTTCAAGTGTTTATTTCTGTTAATGTTGATGATTCTGGCTTACAGCCAGTGCAAATCCAAAAGTCATTATCTCAGTAAATTAGAATACTTTATAACACCAGCTTGAAAAAATGATTTTAACATACGAAATGTTGGCCTACTGAAATGAACTGTATATTCAGTAAATGGACTCAATACTTGGTCGGGGCTCCTTTTGCATCAATTACTGCACCAATACGGTGTGGCATGGAGGTGATCAGCCTGTGGCACTGCTGAGGTGTTATGGAAGCCCAGGTTGCTTTTGATAGTAGCCTTCAGCTTGTCTGCATTGTTGGGTCTGGTGTCTCTCATCTTCTTCTTGACAATACCTCATAGATTCTCTATGGGGTTAAGGTCAGGCGAGTTTGCTGGCCAATGAAGCGCAGCGATACTGTTGTTTTTAAACCAGGAATTGGTACCTTTGGCAGTGTGGACACGTGCCAAGTCCTGCTGGAGAATGAAATTTTCATCTCCAAAAAGCTTGTCTGCAGAGGGAAGCATGAAGTGCTCTAAAATTTCCTGGTAGACGGCTGTGCTGACTTTGGTCTTGATAAAGCACAGTGGACCTACACCAGCAGATGACATAGCTCTCCAAACTATCACTGATTGTTGAAACTTCACACTAGACCTCAAGCACCTTGGATTGCCTGTCTCTCCACTCTTCTTCCAGACTCCGGGACCTTGAATTCAAAGGTCTAGTGTGAAGTTTCCACAATCAGTGATGGTTTGGGGAGCCATGTCATCTGCTGGTGTAGGTCCACTGTGTTTTATCAAGACCAAAGTCAGTGCAGCCATCTACCAGGAAATTTTAGAGCACTTCATGCTTCTCTCTGCCAACAAGCTTTTTGGAGATGGAAATTTCATTTTTCAGCAGGACTGTCCACACTGCCAAATGTACCAATACCTGGTTTAAAAACAACAGTATCACTGTGCTTGATTGACCAGCAAACTTGTCTGACCTTAATCCCATAGAGAATTTATGGGGTATTGTCAAGAGGAAGATGAGAGACACCAGACCCAACAATGCAGATGAGCTGAAGACTGCTATGAAAGCAACCTGTGCTTGCATAACACCTCAGCAGTGCCACAGGCTGATCTCCTCCATGCCACACCGCATTGATGCAGTAATTGATGCAAAATGAGCCCCGACCAAGTATTGAGTGCATTTACTGAGCATACATTTCAGTAGGCCAACATGTTGGATTTTAAAATCATTTTTTCAAGCTGGTGTTATGAAGTATTCTATTTTACTGAGATAATGACTTTTGGGTTTTCATTGGCTGTAAGCCATAATAATCAACATTAACAGAATTAAACACTTGAAATACATCACTCGATTTGTAATGATTTTAATATATGTGATTCACTTTTTGAATTGAAGAACTGATATAAATTAACTTTTTGATGATATTCTAATTTTGTGAGATGCACTTGTATATATATATACAGTACAGACCAAAAGTTTGGACACACCTTGTCATTTAAAGATTTTTCTGTATTTTCATGACTATGAAAATGGTAGATTCACACTGAAGGCATCAAAACTATGAATTAACACATATGGAATTATATACTTAAAAATTAACAAAAAATTGTGAAACAACTGAAATTATGTCTTATATTCTAGGTTCTTCAAAGTAGCCACCTTTTGCTTTGATTACTGCTTTGCACACTCTTGGCATTCTCTTGATGAGCTTCAAGAGCTAGTCATGGTTTTCACTTCATAGGTGTGCCCTGTCAGGTTTAATAAGTGGGATTTCTTGCCTTATAAATGGGGTTGGGACCATCAGTTGTGTTGTGCAGAAGTCTGGTGGATACACAGCTGATATTCCTACTGAAAAGACTGTTAGAATTTGTATTATGGCAAGAAAAAAGCAGCTAAGTAAAGAAAAACGAGTGGCCATCATTACTGTAAGAAATGAAGGTCAGTCAGTCCGAAAAATTGGAAAAGCTTTGAAAGTGTCCCCAAGTGCAGTGGCAAAAACCATCAAGGGCCACAAAGAAACTGGCTCACATGAGGACTGCCCCAGGAAAGGAAGACCAAGAGTCACCTCTGCTTCTGAGGATAAGTTTATCTGAGTCACCAGCCTCAGAAATCGCAGGTTAACAGCAGTTCAGATTAGAGAGCAGGTCAATGCCACACAGAGTTCTAGCAGCAGACACATCTCTACAACAACTGTTAAGAGGAGATTTTGTGCAGCAGGCCTTCATGGTAAAACATCTGCTACGAAACCACTGCTAAGGACAGGCAACAAGCAGAAGAGACTTGTTTGGACTAAAGAACACAAGGAATGGACATTAGACCAGTGAAAATCTGTGCTTTGGTCTGATGAGTAGTGTTGAGCGATACCGTCCGATACTTGAAAGTATCGGTATCGGAAAGTATCGGCCGATACCGGCAAAATATCGGATCCAATCCGATACCGATACCCGATACCAATACAAGTCAATGGGACTCATGTATCGGACGGTATCCCTGATGGTTCCCAGGGTCTGAAGGAGAGGAAACTCTCCTTCAGGCCCTGGGAACCATATAAATGTGTAAAAGAAAGAATTAAAATAAAAAAAATCGCTATACTCACCTCTCCGACGCAGCCGGGACCTCAGCGAGGGAAGCGGCAGCGTTGTTTGTTTAAAATTCGCGCTTTTACATGGTTACGTGAAGTCCCGGCTTGTGATTGGTCAGGGCGGCCATGTTGCCGGGACGCGGACCAATCACAGCAAGCCGTGACGAAATTACGTCACGGCTTGCTGTGATTGGTCCGCGTCCCGGCAAAATGGCGCCGTGACCAATCATAAGCCGGGACGTCACTGGAGGCTGGACACGCGCGCTTTTTAAACTGCATTTTAAAAAGCGCGCGTGTCCAGCCTCCAGTGACGTCACGGCTTGTGATTGGTTAATCGCGGCCATGTTGCCGGGACGCGGACCAATCACAGCAAGCCGTGACGTAATTTCGTCACGGCTTGCTGTGATTGGTCCGCGTCCCGGCAACATGGCGCCGTGACCAATCATAAGCCGGGACGTCACTGGAGGCTGGACACGCGCGCTTTTTAAACTGCATTTTAAAAAGCGCGCGTGTCCAGCCTCCAGTGACGTCACGGCTTGTGATTGGTTAATCGCGGCCATGTTGCCGGGACGCGGACCAATCACAGCAAGCCGTGACGTAATTTCGTCACGGCTTGCTGTGATTGGTCCGCGTCCCGGCAACATGGCGCCGTGACCAATCATAAGCCGGGACGTCACTGGAGGCTGGACACGCGCGCTTTTTAAACTGCATTTTAAAAAGCGCGCGTGTCCAGCCTCCAGTGACGTCACGGCTTGTGATTGGTTAATCGCGGCCATGTTGCCGGGACGCGGACCAATCACAGCAAGCCGTGACGTAATTTTGTCACGGCTTGCTGTGATTGGTCCGCGTCCCGGCAACATGGCCGCCCTGACCAATCACAAGCCGGGACTTCACGTAACCATGTAAAAGCGCGAATTTTAAACAAACAACGCTGCCGCTTCCCTCGCTGAGGTCCCGGCTGCGTCGGACAGGTGAGTATAGCGATTTTTTTTATTTTAATTCTTTCTTTTACACATTTGTACATTAATGTTGTTTCGATACCGATACCCGATATCACAAAAATATCGGATCTCGGTATCGGAAATTCCGATACAGCAAGTATCGGCCGATACCCGATACTTGCAGCATCGGAATGCTCAACACTACTGATGAGTCCAAATTTGAGATCTTAGGTTCCAACCACCGTGTCTTTGTGCGACGCAGAAAAGGTGAACTTATGGACTCTACATGCCTGGTTCCCACTGTGAAGCATGGAGGAGGACGTGTGATGGTGTGGGGGTGCTTTGCTGGTGACACTGTTGGGGATTTATTCAAAATTGAAGGCATACTGAACCAGCATGGCTACCACAGCATCTTGCAGCAGCAGGCGTTTAGTTGGACCATCATTTATTTTTCAACAGGACAATGACCCCAAACACACCTCCAGGCTGTGTAAGGGCTATTTGACCAAGAAGGAGAGTGATGGGGTGCTATGCCAGATGACCTGGCCTCCACAGTCACCAGAACTGAACCCAATAGAGATGATTAGGGGTGAGCTGGACCGCAGAGTGAAGGCAAAAGGGCCAACAAGTGCTAAGCATCTCTGGGAACTCCTTCAAGATTGTTGGAAGACCATTCACGGTGACTACCTCTTGAAGCTCATCAAGAGAATGCCAAGAGTGTGCAAAGCAGTCATCAAAGCAAAAGGTGGCTACTTTGAAGAACCTAGAATATAAGACATATTTTTAGTTGTTTCACACTTTTTTTTGTTAAGTGTATAATTCCACGTGTTAATTCATAGTTTTGATGCCTTCAGTGTGAATGTACAATTTTCATAGTCATGAAAATACAGAAAAATCTTTAAATGAGGTGTTTCCAAACTTTTGGTCTGTACTGTATATATATATATATATATATATATATATATATATATATATATATATATATATATATAACATTACATTAAAAAGATATTAAAAGAATATTAAAAATATATTATCTGCATACAGTGACCAGGTAGTGATTAAAGCTCAGTTATATACAGTATTCGTCACCTACAAGTGACATTCGTTCTTGTGAGGGTCGTTCACTTTTATAACCTTTCCAAACTGTTCTATCCGTATCATTACTATTATTAGCTCCTTTCCCTAAACTTGCTACATATACAGTGCACGTGAAAAAACACAAAAATTGAGCTTGGATTAAGGCTGCTTTCACACTTGCGTTTTTATCTGCATGCGTTTAAAAAAAAAAACGCATGTGTGAAAAAACGCATGTAAACGCGGTAAAACGCATGCGTTTTTTAGACGCATGTGTTTTTATAGAAAAACACAAGAAAACACAAGAAAACACAAGAAAACACAAGAAAACACAAGAAAAAACAAGAAAACCCTAACCCTACCCCTAACCCTAAATGTGACTGAAATACGTGGCACTTACATACGTGGCACTTACAAACGTGGCACGTGGCACGTGGCACTTATATACGTGGCACGTGGCACTTACATACGTGGCACGTGGCACTTACATACGTGGCACGTGGCACTTATATACGTGGCACGTGGCACTTACATACGTGGCACGTGGCACTTATATACGTGGCACGTGGCACTTATATACGTGGCACGTGGCACTTACATACGTGGCACGTGGCACTTATATACGTGGCACGTGGCACTTACATACGTGGCACGTGGCACTTATATACGTGGCACGTGGCACTTACATACGTGGCACGTGGCACTTACATACGTGGCACGTGGCACTTACATACGTGGCACTGAAATACGTGGCACTGAAATACATGATACGTGGCACTTAAATACGTGGCACTATGACTGTCAGAAAATGTTCATTAAACGGTTAGGGGTGAGGTTAGGGGTAGAGTTAGGGTTAGGGTTTGGATCCCTTTATCACCTTGATGGTGGTGGGTGGTTTTTCAGTGTGTTTTCTGTTTTTTTTCTAAAAAAACGCATGCGTTTTTAACGCAAACAAACGCATGTGCTTAAAAACGCATGCGTTTACATAGACAGCAATGCATTTTTTTACCGCAAAAAAACGCATGCGTTTTTTCGCGGCAAAAAAACGCGCAAGAAAATACTGCAGGTAGCATTTTTGAAAATGAACGCATGCAGACAAAAAACGCATGCGTTTGAAAACGCAAACAAACGCATGTGCAAAAAAACGCATGCGTTTTCAATGTTAAATATAGGGAAAAAAAACGCATGCGTTTTTTGTGCAAAAAACGCTGCAGACAAAAACGCAAGTGTGAAACCAGCCTAAGTTGGTATACATGCAGCATATAAACGCATGTTCATAAACGCATGAGGAAAAACCCTGCTGTTACTAAATAAGAAAAAAGCAAAAAAGTGCTTTTAAATAACTCAGGGTTATTAGTAATTCTGTTTTTGTTCACAAATAGCATAAAAGTGCATACAGTGCACAGTATAAAGAATGCATCTAAAAATAATAGTGTCCCATGGAAAGTGCTATCTAGAAAATAATAAGAACCCGTTTTGTCCTTGAAGAGTAATAATGTCCCATAGTACCCCAAATGCCCCCTTCAAGTAATGATAACCACTGAGTGCATGCATAAAAATCATGGTGCCACATAGCAAACATCCCAATTAGGCCCCTACAAACAAAAAAAACCTTTGACTGAGTAGGTGAGATCAAGGTTCATAGGTATAGTCACAGAAAGGCATACCTCCAAATTTTTAAAGACAGTGTTAGGGATATGTGTTACGGCACTTGCACAGTAATTTTGCCCATATTGAAGCCCCTTAGTATACTGAAATACTACAATACTTATTTACCGTAATAGCCGCTGTAGCGTGGCTAAAGTTTGTATAGTCGATGGAAGCTATGTGTCACAGAGATGCCTTGTCTCTGTGATGTAACCCGGAGTGTTTTCTTTAACCCCTTAAGCCCCGAGGGTGGTTTGCACGTTAATGACCGGGCCAATTTTTACAATTCTGACCACTGTCCCTTTATGAGGCTATAACTCTGGAACGCTTTGACGGATCTTGGCGATTCTGACATTGTTTTCTCGTGACATATTGTACTTCATGGTAGTGGTAAAATTTATTCTATATAACTTGCGTTTATTTGTGAAAAAAAACGGAAATTTGGCGAAAATTTAGAAAATTTCGCAATTTTCCAACTTTGAATTTTTATGCCCTTAAATCACAGACATATGTCACGCAAAATACTTAATAAGTAACATTTCCCACATGTCTACTTTACATCAGCATAATTTTGGAACCAAAATTTTTTTTGTTAGGGAGTTATAAGGGTTAAAATTTGACCAGAAATTTCTCATTTTTACAACACCATTTTTTTTTAGGGACCACATCTCATTTGAAGTCATTTTGAGGGGTCTATATGATAGAAAATACCCAAGTGTGACACCATTCTAAAAACTGCACCCCTCAAGGTGCTCAAAACCACATTCAAGAAGTTTATTAACCCTTCAGGTGTTTCACATGAATTTTTGGAATGTTTAAATAAAAATGAACATTTAACTTTTTTTCACACAAAATTTATTTCAGCTCCAATTTGTTTTATTTTACCAAGGGTAACAGGAGAAAATGGACCCCAAAAGTTGTTGTACAATTTGTCCTGAGTATGCTGATACCCCATATGTGGGTGTAAACCATTGTTTGGGCGCATGGCAGAGCTTGGAAGGGAAGGAGCGCCATTTGACTTTTCAATGCAAAATTGACTGGAATTGAGATGGGACGCCATGTTGCGTTTGGAGAGCCCCTGATGTGCCTAAACACTGAAACCCCCTACAAGTGACACCATTTTGGAAAGTAGACCCCCTAAGGAACTTATCTAGATGTGTGTTGAGCACTTTGACCCACCAAGTGCTTCACAGAAGTTTATAATGCAGAGCCGTAAAAATAAAAAATCATATTTTTTCACAAAAATGATTTTTTCGCCCCCAATTTTTTATTTTCCCAAGGGTAAGAGAAGAAATTGGACCCCAAAAAATGTTGTGCAATTTGTCCTGAGTAAGCTGATACTCCATATGTGGGTGTAAACCATTGTTTGGGCGCATGGCAGAGCTTGGAAGGGAAGGAGCGCCATTTGACTTTTCAATGCAAAATTGACTGGAATTGAGATGGGACGCCATGTTGCGTTTGGAGAGCCCCTCATGTGCCTAAACATTGAAACCCCCTACAAGTGACACCATTTTGGAAAGTAGACCCCCTAAGGAACTTATCTAGATGTGTGGTGAGCACTTTGACCCACCAAGTGCTTCACAGAAGTTTATAATGCAGAGCCGTAAAAATAAAAAATCATATTTTTTCACAAAAATGATCTTTTCGCCCCCAATTTTTTATTTTCCCAAGGGTAAGAGAAGAAATTGGACCCCAAAAAATGTTGTGCAATTTGTCCTGAGTACGCTGATACTCCATATGTGGGTGTAAACCATTGTTTGGGCGCATGGCAGAGCTTGGAAGGGAAGGAGCACCATTTAACTTTTCAATGCAAAATTGACTGGAATTGAGATGGGACGCCATGTTGCGTTTGGAGAGCCCCTGATGTGCCTAAACATTGAAACCCCCCACAAGTGACACCATTTTGGAAAGTAGACCCCCTAAGGTACTTATCTAGATGTGTTTTTACGTGGCACTGAAATACGTGGCACTGAAATACGTGGCACTGAAATACATGGCACTGAAATACGTGGCACTTAAATACGTGGCACTTAAATACGTGGCACTGAAATACGTGGCACTGAAATACGTGGCACTGAAATACGTCATATGTGGCACTGAAATACGTGATATGTGGCACTTAAATACGTGGCACTGAAACACGTGGCACTGAAATACGTGATACGTGGCACTGAAATATGTGGCACTGAAATACGTGGCACTGAAATACGTGGCACTGAAATATGTGGCACTGAAATACGTGCAACTGAAATACGTGCAACTGAAATACGTGGCACTTAAATATGTGGCACTGAAATACGTGATACGTGGCACTGAAATACGTGATACGTGGCACTTAAATACGTGGCACTGAAACACGTGGCACTGAAATACGTGATACGTGGCACTGAAATACGTGGCACTGAAATACGTGGCACTGAAATACGTGGCACTTAAATACGTGGCACTTAAATACGTGGCACTATGACTGTCAGAAAAAGTTCATTAAACGGTTAGGGGTGAGGTTAGGGGTAGAGTTAGGGTTAGGGTTTGGATCCCTTTATCACCTTGATGGTGGTGGGTGGCTTTTCAGTGTGTTTTCTGTTTTTTTTTTTTTATAAAAACGCATGCGTTTTTAACGCAAACGCATGTGCTTAAAAATGCAAGAAAATACTGCAGGTTGTATTTCTGAAAATGAACGCATGCGTTTGAAAACGCGACCAAACGCGTACAAAAAAACCGCATGCGTTTTCAATGTTAAATATAGGGAAAAAACGCATGCGTTTTTTTGTGCAAAAAACGCTGCAGACAAAATCGCAAGTGTGAAACCAGCGACGCTTTTTACAGCAAAAAAGTTTTTGCGTCTCCACATTTTGAGACCTAGAATTTTTCCACGTTTTGCTCCACAGAGTCATGTGAGGTCTTGTTTTTTGCGGGACGAGCTGACGTTTTTATTGGTAACATTTTCGGACACGTGACCGTTTTTGATCACTTTTTATTCCGATTTTTGTGAGGCAGAATGACCAAAAACCTGCTATTCATGAATTTCTTTTGGGAGAGGCGTTTATACCGTTCCACGTTTGGTAAAATTGATAAAGCAGTTTTATTCTTCGGGTCAGTACGATTACAGTGATACCTCATTTATATCATTTTTTTATGTTTTGGCGCTTTTATACGATAAAAACTATTTTATAGAAAAAAATAATTATTTTGGTATCGCTTTATTCTCAGGACTATAACTTTTTTATTTTTTTGCTGATGATGCTGTTTTGCAGCTTGTTTTTTGCGGGACAAGATGACGTTTTCAGCGGTAACATGGTTATTTATATCAGTCTTTTTGATCGCGTGTTATTCCACTTTTTGTTCGGAGGTATGGTAATAAAGCGTTGTTTTTTGCCTCATTTTTTTTTTTTTTCTTACGGTGTTTACTGAAGGGGTTAACTAGTGGGGCAGTTTTATAGGTTGGGTCGTTACGGACGCGGCAATACTAAATATGTGTACTTTTATTGTTTTGTTTTTTTTATTTAGATAAAGAAATGTATTTATGGGAATAATATATATTTTTTTTTATTATTTATTTAGGATTTTTTTTTTTTTTTTTTTTACACATGTGGAAAATTTTTTTTTTTACTTTTTTACTTTTTTACTTTACCCGTGAGCGTGGCCGATCGCGTATGACGTACTATCCCGTCACCGGGAATTAAGTCCCAGGTCACCTTGACGGGATAGTACGTCATACGGGATTAAGGGGTTAATGCACATAAGCACTAAGGGATCATTTAGTACACTTGGGTCTGGGTTACAGGTAGCTGTGAGAGATGGGAGGGTCTGGCTACCTACCCATATACCTTACCCCTGGGTAGGGGCATCACCATCTATATATAAGATGCATCATTCGTGAGTACTCGCTAATCCCGCCCCCTGCACAGTAGCTCCACCCCCCACCACATTACCACACACAATCCCGCCCCCCACCACATTACCACACATAATCTTGCCCCTCACTCCATTACCTCACACAATCCCGCCCCCCACCACATTACCACACACAATCCTGCCCCCCACCACATTACCACACATAATCCTGCCCCCCACCCCATTACCACACACAATCCCGCCCCCCCACCACATTACCACACACAATCCCGCCCCCCACCACATTACCACACACAATCCTGCCCCCCACCACATCACCACACTTAATCCCACCCCCCCACCACATCACCACACATAATCCTGCCCCCTACCATATCACCACACATAATCCCTCCCCCCACCACATCACCACACATAATCCCGCCCCCCACCACATCACCACACATAAACCCACCCCCCTACCACATCACCACACATAATCTGGCCCCCCCACCACACATAATCCCGCCCCCCCACAACATCACCAAACATAATCCCGCCCCCCCACCACATCACCACACATAATCCCGCCCCCCCACCCCATTACCACACATAATCCTGCCCCCATCACATCACCACACATAATCCCGCCTCCCCACCACATCACTACACATAATCCCGCCCCCCACCACATTACCACAGATAATCCCGCCCCCCACCACATTACCACATATAATCCCGCCCCCCCACCACATTGCCACACATAATCCCGCCCCACCACATCACCACACATAATCCCGCACCCCACCACATCACCACTTATAATCCCGCCACCCCACCACATCACCACTTATAATCCCGCCATCACCACACATAATCCCGCCCCCCACCACATCACCACACATAATCCTGTCCCCCAACACATCACCACACATAATCCCACCCCCACCACATCAACACACATAATCCCACCCCCAGCACACAAAATCCCCCCCACCACATCACCAAACATAATCCCACCCCCACCACACATAATCCTGCCCCCCACCACATCACCACACATAATCCCGCTCCCCCACCACATCACCACACATAATCCCACTCCCCCACCACAACACCACACATAATCACGCTCTCCCATCACATCACACATAATCCCGCCCCCCCACCACATCACCACACATAATCCCGCTCCCCCACCACATTACCACACATAATCCCGCCCCCCACCACATCACCACACACAATCCCGCCCCCCACCACATTACCACACATAATCCCACCCCACCACATTACCACAGATAATACCGCCCCCCACCACATTACCACACATTATCCCACCCCCCCACCACATTACCACACATAATTCTGCCCCCCACATTACCACACGAGGCTCTGTCCCCCCACATTACCACACGAGGCTCTGTCCCCCCACATTACCACACAAGGCTCCGTCCCCACACATTACCACACGAGGCTCCGTTCCCCCACATTACCACATGAGGCTCCGTCCCCACACATTACCACACGAGGCTCCGTTCCCCCACATTACCACACGATGCTCCATCCCCCCACATTACCACACGAGGCTCCGTCCCCACACATTAGCACATGAGGCACCATCCCCGCACATTACCAAACGAGGCTCCTGAGCGTGCCGAGCGTTAGCTGGCTGGAAACAGCTAGTACCTCTATATGTGTTTGAGGACCTGCGATGATGTCATGACCATGTGACTAATCATTTGATGGGTTCCTGGGTGTGGTTATAGCTATATAATGTAGGCTACTGCTTAACAGAGGACCTGTATGTGGGGAGGTGAAAGCCTCCAATGTGTGTTGAGGCTCCAGGACTGAGCCTGAAGTACTGGACATTGATATTTTCTTTTGCCTGAGCTAAAGGCTATTTGTTTTCTGTTTTTGGAGTTGTTGAATAAACTCAGTTAACTTTTAAAGGAACGTGCCTCCTGATTGCCACCCGCTGCACCTGAGCGAGTACAACCCCTACATCGCTTTAGAGTATGATGTCCTCCAAAATGAAGCAAACACAATATGATGCCACCATAGTGCCCCTTTACAGTATGATGTCCCTTGTCATCCCCCAAAGTGTTATGTCCGCACAGCCCCCCCAAGCACTGACAATTAGCTAGCTAAGCACCACCAGTTAAATCAATGGAATGTGTTAGGAATTTTTTAGTACTCGAAATCTTAAGAGGCCCATACACTTTTTACCCCAGACATCATCTGTCCGGAAGGGTAAAGATATCACATCTTGTTCTAATATAGATGGGACCCCAAAGGTTGAAGCACAACTCCCTTTATTGTGAACATTATTGTTAGCCATTAGATTTTCTGAAACATACCTCTGATATATCAAGTAATCATTTTTGGCAAAATTTCACTTTTAAGTCCCAGGTAATATTATATTACATGAGTTATAACTATACTGTAAGGATTCATGAACACCTGACTAAGCAGTTCCCTGCTGTGCTCAAGCTAAGGCCGGGGTCACACTTGCAAGTTCAATGCGAGAAACTTGCGCAAGTCTCTTGCATCAAGTCCCGGCATTGCAGCCGGCACTTGGGAACGGAGTGTGCGGCTGCATGTATTTCTATGCAGCTGGACACTCCATTCCCGAGTGCCGGCGGCAGTGCTGGGACTTGATGCGAGAGACTCGCGCAAGTTTCTCGCATTGATCTCGCAAGTGTGACCCCGACCTAACAAGGTTTATCAGCCATTTAAGAATGTCACTGTTACTATTTGTTATAAGGTCCACTTTTTAGATACTAGATCATTATTTGCAAAGCAGCAACAGAAATGTCTTTGAATACAAATACTATGGGAAGGAAATAAAACTCAGCAAAAGCCAAATGACAAAAAAATCGGATGTGGTTTCTGTGACTTGTGCAGCAGCTTTATTAGCAGATAATAGAAGGATTAGAGCTGCAGACTAAGATGACATACAATAGCTACTTTGGCAATCTATTTTCAATCCATTCTAACTCTGTTAAAAAGGGATTAGGGGAGAAATGTTGGCAAAATATTCAATGACAGTTGTGATAAATAAACAGGAACAAAGTGCAAAGCATTGAGCAAGGTGAAATATATTATGCATTGATTAAACAAGTATCAGGGTATGTGGGGCCCGTTGAGTGTTTGCAGCAGATTTTTGTGGGGGCACTAAAAACGCTGTGTAAAATACGCATATTTTTTACATGTTTTGATGCCTTTTTGCTATAAAATTGCTAAAAGATTTGACATGCTGCATATTTAAAAAAAACAAACAAGCAAAAAAAACGCTTTGATGGTTCAAATCCACAAAAAACAAAATAAGCAGCATGTGCATGCATTTTCAGAAATCTCATTCACTTTGCTGGTACTGAAAAAACACGGTACAAACATATTAATTTCACTGGAATCATTTTCTATTCCTTTGCACATATTAATTTGGCCTTGTCATCATTAATTCACACATCAAATAATGAACTATTAAAATACTTACAGTATTTTGTGGACCATAAGATGCACCCCAATTTTTTTAATAAAATAGTGGTGCATCTTATATCTGCCTTTACGTAACCTCTGGGGGGGTTAGCTGCGGTGGAGCGGGGTCCCAGGAGGCAGGGTCACTGCTGCAGGAAGTTGGCAGCAGAGGCAGGAGAGGGGAGATTCTGCGGGCCCCGGGCTGGGAGACGGGAGTATTTGGCGGTGCGAGGCTGCGGCAGGCCCAGGGCTTTCAGAAAATGTCAGGGACTTCACATACTTTTCTCTGTGGTGGACATCGTGAAAATGTCCGTCGAAGGAGGTACATGTGTAGATTGAGATCTCGGTTCCTGATATCTTGGCTCCCGATATCTCAATGTGCGCATGCGCAGCCTCTGGTTGCCATTTTCCCAAAGTCCACCACAGTGTGGGGACTCTAGACATTTTCTGAAACCTCGGGGCCTGCCGCAGACTTGCACTGTAGAATACCCCCTCCTCCCAGCCCAGGGCCCACAGCATCACCCCACTCCGGCCCCTGTCATTCTCCTGGGACCCCTCTCCACCACAGCCGTTCCCCGGTAAGCTACAGATTTTAAGACATACCATCATTTTCTTTTTTTTTTGAAAAAAAAGCATCTTCTAACCCCAAAAATCTGGTATATAGAATATGTATAATATAAAAATCTGGACCTTAAATAAATATGTCACACACTGCTAATAATGTACGTAGGTATTTAAAAGTAATATTTCACCAGATTTTTGATACCTTATCTAAGCATTGTATAGGAAAAGAGACCCTGATTCCAATGATGTATCACTCACCGCTGTGACACAATTCAAAGTTTTTATATCTAGCAGAGCTAAGAAAGATTACCTTACCCATATCACAGCTTTCTGTGTACATTGTCTATTGCTATTGAGCTGCTTATCAGGGGACACGGCTGAAACCAGGAACGCCATACTGACAAAATTTTTGGGCCCCCTTGAGAAATTCCCCCAGGCTCAACTCCAGCTCCGCCTCCCCCCCCCCAAACCTTCCACAGTCCCACCGCCCACTCTCAGAAAAACTCTAACTGCATAATGATGCAGCAGTTGGCACCTGTGTTTTGACATCAGAGATGTGCTGCAGTGGTCTGCTGACCGTGTGCACTAAACGTCCCATGTACTCATCCTCCAACTGTACAAGTGCACTCAAATCTCTTCCACTTGTGGGGCAGGGCCAGGTGGATGCAACACAGAACATCAGCCAGTGGATTCATCAAATAGCAGGAGTGCCTACTGCATGGCTTGGGGCTCAGACTGCTTGGCTAATTTGCAAGGGGGTGGGTTAGAAGTCAGATTACCATGATCAGCAGATATTAACCATGCGCTTTCATCAGGGGACCGGGTGCAAGATAATTTGAAGGAACTGGAGGCATCCTCAGCCATCCAATCTAAAACTGGTAATGTACACGAGGCTGTTGGGGCATGCTGCACCAGGCTGTTAGGGCAATGCTGCACCAGTCTGTTATGGCACTCTACACCTGGCTGTTATGGCACTGTGTATTGCATGGCATGGCTGTGATGGCTCCAGAAGTGACCACAGCCGAAAACCTTGTTGATTGGCTGCACTGCCGAACAGTAAAAAAAGAAAAAGTCAGTGTTAGGCGTTCGCTACCGGACACTAGGTGTCAGGTACAAACCCCGAACTTTACAGTTCGGGCTCGCTCATTCCTACTCATTACACAAAAGTACAGTATATACTGTACAAGCATCCAGAAATGAAAAAAAATACACACAGTTCATCAGTGTATAAACTATATATAACTAAGTTTATACAAGCATCCTGTATTGCAGAAAACTTCACACTTCACATAAATATATATCAGCAGGCAGTAGTAAATAAACCACACAGGATATCGCAGTAAACATTTCAGTAATCATGCATAATCTTCCCCCAGATTGTGATTACTGTAATTATTGCAGCAATCATTCACACCTCCAACACTGATTTATTAACATGGTAACAATAATTTGCATCTATGATCCATCTTATGCTGTTCGCATCCTCACTGCCCCTTTATTGTCAAAGATAGTGACCAAAGAGACATGCACCAATCATCCATCACTTGCGTTGCGTGTTGGATTCACACTGTACAATCATAATTTCCTAATAATCGTGTAGTGCAAACAAACCGCCAATCACTCGATGAATGATCAAAATATTTGTTAATCAAGCTTAATGATTGTTAGTCTGGCATCGCCCATTGTAAAAAGGGCATATGTTGTTGAGATCAAGGACAGTCTATATGCACAGAACAATCTATTACTGTCTAAACAGGCCATTAAACGATTCCCAATAGGCAAACATGTAGCCAATCAGCACTTTAATGCCGCAAGTTGGCTGGCGTAGAGCAATAATGTCCTCCTTTCTGGCCCCCAAACAATAATAATGTCCCACAATGTAGCCCATGTACAGTATAATGTCTGCCCATTGTGCCCCCAATACAGTATAGTGTCTCCCATTCTGGGCCCCCTACAGTAATAACGTCTCCCATTCTGACCTCCATACAGTAATGATGTACTCCATTTTTTCACCATACAATAATAATGTCCCAATTTCTGGGTCCCAATATAGTAATAATGCCCCCGTTCTGGTCCCAAATGCAGTAATAACTGTGCCCCCCCATGGATTATAATGTTCCTTATTGTGGCCTCAATATAGCAATGATGCCTCCCATTCTAGCCCCCATAAAGTATAATGTTATCTATTCTGGTCCCTATGTAGTATAAGGTCCCCCCATTGTGGTTCCCATAGAGAACTATGTCCCTCATTTGTGTTCCCCATACATTACAATGTCCCCGCACACAGTATAATGTCCACCTTTCTGGTTACCTAAAGTATAAAGTTCCCCTTTGTGGTCCCCATACAGTACAAATGCTCTCTGTGATGTTCTTTATATTGCAATTAAAAAAAACAACAACTAATCCACTCACTTCTCCACACTGCCATGATGAGCAGCTCCTTCTTCTGAAAGGGCGGTGTTATGCATTGACATCAGTGCGCTTCCTGCGATGGGGATGCCAACATCAGCAGCTGCACTAGTCTTTGATAGGCTGGTGGCAAGTACAGATATTGCGGGGCAGGAATTCAGTGGATCTCGGCTCTGCAATATTTTTCAACTGTGTGTGCACCTTAAGACGCACATTCAGCTGAAAATAGAGCTCGCACTAGTGAACTCCCCTCAGACCCATGCCCGCGATCCTCACACCTCTATCTGAGACGCTGCGACTGTCCGCTGCCCATTCCGCCACGTCTCAGTCTGACAGGGGAGCAGCATCAAAGAGCAAGCCACACTTTCAGATAACCCCAGATATTTGATATAGAACCTCTTTATGTTAATAGATTAATGGCTATATTTCCTTTCTTTAATGGATAAGATAACAGATGAGTCAATAAACATTTCTTTTACAGCAGTAACAAATTCTATTACTCAGTATATGAACATGACAAATGCTCATTGCTTAGGGCTTTGGCTTCAGCTTTTGAAATGTGATCTAACGAGAAAAGGAAGACCTCTTTTTGGTCTCTTGGGATAGTTTATGGCTCATAGCTTATCAAGGGATCACTGGAGATTACGTCAACTGCCCTTTGGCATATTGATGAGTCAGATATGTAAAGGTAAAATATTTGTGTCCTTACATCCTAAATTATTGTTCCTACTGACAACAAGCTAAGGCTATGTTCTAAGGATGTGCTCAAGATTTTTCATCTGGATTTGAAGGCAAACAAATCTGAAGTGTATGTCAGATCCCAAAAAATGGATAAGATAAGATTTCAACAAATCCCATCCATACATGTATGATGCTTAAAAAAATGGGGAGAAATTGACATGCAACGAGGATTTCAAGTCTGCAGTACGGTAACTGTATCTGTGGATTTTAACCATAAATTTCATTCTCTGCAATTCAAAGGGTTTAATCTGTGGCAAATGTGAGAAAACATTTGCAAGGCACCCAGATTGTACCCAGTACCCATTTCTTTAATAACAACCTCCTAAACAGAAAATTATTCTGCCATCTGAACATTACACTCCCAACATAAAAGCTATTTTCACTGACTTCACATCAGAAAACCTACATTATTTTTACTTTAACCTATTAGTAACAACAAACCAAAAGGGAAAACTTCTCTAAAACCCCAATTTCTGCCGATCAGAGAGAAGATTCCCATAAAACCGTAAGAACATGAGGGTTAGAGGTTTTAACAGAACCGTGATTTACAATTCCTCTACGTAACTTTTGTCTAAGCACAATTATATTTCTATACAGTATAACTTTAGGTTTGATGCTTCATTTATGGATATGTGGATGTATGGGCACACAAACACATGCTAACTAAAATGCTGTTCTCAGGAAGGCTCATTAAAAAGATACATTTTATTTAAATAGTATTAAATTAATTGAAATTTCTTACATCTCTTTTCACTTCAGGTGGATGGATTTCTCACTCTACTTTTTGGCCTCGCCAGTATAAATACCCTTACCCTAATTAGTGTAACTCGTTATATTAAAGGTTGCCATCCACAAAGAGGTAAGTAAGCATTGAAGAGACACAATTACCTACTAGTTTCTGAAACTCACTTTCATTTCCATATATTTCATTTATCTTTCTTGTGGATGACTGGAACCAAAACTGACCTATAGCGGGTTTCCATGGCAGAAATCTGTGGAAAAGTTTTGCTTGAAATATTCTCACATTAAAGAGGTTTTAAGTAAATAAGAGTTAATCTTTTCAAATTTACAAATTCTACAAAATTCTGAGATCGTGAACATACCGTAATTAAAAAATGAAACCAAATATAAACCCCTTTAACTGTCAAATCTGAAATCGGGACTGGCTCAAATTATTTTAGTATTTCATTTTTGCTATATGTTCCTGAAAAAATAGATTTTTATCAGCTGCAAGATCACAAAAGGCTAAACCCATGATGACTAGAGTTAAGCTAAAAGACTACTGACTTCGCTGATGAACCAGTCTCCTGTAATCTTTTAGCTCAAATCTAATTCTGTCATAACATTTCTAAAAATCTAAATTGATGTTTATACATTTGTAGAAAAAAAATGATTATTACTAATTTATTTTTTGGCCTTACACATTATTTTCAAAGACACATGTTACGTTCAACTCCATGTTTAGCTATAGATGTTCTTCTGCATGTCATGTTAAGACTTGAAGTGTCACTGTAATATATGATTAGGAAAAAGTGGCATCTTGCTCACCTCAAAACAGCCTGTACAGTAGTTACCCTTTTCCTACCTGGAGGCTCTCTCTAAATCCTCAACAGTCACCCAAATATTTACTAATGTATAATATATGATAGTAGATGGAAATAATGCATCCTAAGTCCCTCTGTCTCTGCGAGACTCCTCTTATGATAGGGGACTTGATTTCAGAAGGATAAGCTGATAAATTAATTACGGCCTAACTGTGAACCTATTGATCACTTATTGGCAGTAGAAGTCAAGAGAAAGGTCAGGTACAGGTGCATCTCACAAAATTAGAATATCATCAAAAAGTAAATTTATTACAGTTCTTCAATACAAAAAGTGAAACTCATATATTATACAGAGTCGTTACTAACAGAGTGATGTACCGTATTTTCCGGCGTATAAGACGACTGGGCGTATAAGACGACCCCCCAACTTTACCAGTTAAAATATAAAATCTTCTTAAAAGTCGGGGGTCTTCTTATACACCCTATGTCGTCTTATAGGGCCGGTGAATATGTGCCTTTTGGGGGGGGGGGGAGTGATCCTGATGACGAGGGGGCGTCTCACAGGAAAGTGAGTATCCCCCATTACCTTATCGTAGCGGTGCAGCGTGGGGGTCTCAGTGCTGGGAGTGGCGGCGGCGGCTGCTGTGCTCTGGTGCGGCGGCTGCTGTGCTCTGGTGCGGCGGCTGCTGTGCTCTGGTGCGGCGGCTCCTCTTCTGTGTGGGGCCTCTGTGCTGTGCGGTGGCGGTGGCGGCGGCATATCTTTATCCAGTTGGGGCTCCTCCGGCATCTCCTTAGCCCTGGAGGCCCCGCCGCAACTCCATGAGTGCAATGCAGCGGCCATTTTCCCGGAGGCAGCTCAATAGGTGCGATGCGGTGGCCTCCGGGAAAATGGCCGCTGCTCAGATTCAGATCTCGTCCCGAAATCTCGGGACACGAGATCTGAATCTGAGCAGCGGCCATTTTCCCGGAGGCCACCACATTGCACCGATGGAGTTGCGGCGGGGCCTCCAGGGCTAAGGAGATGCCGGAGGAGCCCCAACTGGATAAAGATACGCCGCTGCCGCCGCCACCTCACAGCACAGAGGCCCCACACAGAAGAGGAGCCGCCGCACCAGAACACAGCAGCTGCCGCCGCTCCCAGCACTGACACCCCCACGCTGCACCGCTAGGATAAGGTAATGGGGATTACTCACTTTCCTGTGAGACGCCCCCTCGTCATCAGGATCACTCCCCCTCCCCACCCACCATATACACCGGCGTACAAGTCGATTCCCGGCGTATAAGACGACCCCCGACTTTTAAGAAGATTTTCGGGGGTTAAAAAGTCGTCTTATACGCCGGAAAATACGGTATTTAAAATGTGTATTTCTGTTAATGTTGATGCTTATGGCTTACAGCCAATGAGAACCCAAAAGTCATTAGCTCAGTAAATTAGAATACTTTATAACAAAAAGCTTGAAAAACGATTTTAAAATCTGAAATGTTGGGCTACTGAAATGTATATTCAGTAAATGCATTCAATACTTGGTCGGGGCTCCTTTGGCATCAGTTACTGCATCAGTGCGACGTGGCATTGAGGCGATCAGCATGTGGCACTGCTGAGGTGTTATGGGAGCCCAGGTTGCTTTGATAGCAGCATTCGGCTAGTCTGCATTCTTGGGTCTGGTGTCTCTCATCTTCCTATTGACAATACCCCATATATTCTCTATGGGGTTAAGTGTTGTGAACTCTGTTTTTGGGCTCCCTCTTGTGGTCACAAGTGGTACTGTGTGAGTGCTGTCTTTGGGCTCCCTCTGGTGGCTCTTTGTGTCATTCTGCAGGTCTGAGGCTGGTTCAGCTGTCTCGTTATCTGTTAGCTGGTTTCCTATTTAGCTCACCTGGACTTTCAGTGGTTGCCTGCAATTTGAAGTTGTCACAGGAGAAGGCTCAGCGCTTTGCCAACCGCCGTCGCGGTGTGGGTCCCCGACTTCGTGTTGGGGATTTGGTATGGCTGTCTTCTCGGTATGTTCCTATGAAGGTCTCCTCTCCTAAATTCAAGCCTCGCTTCATCGGTCCTTATAAGATTTTGGAAATCCTTAACCCGGTGTCATTTCGTTTGGACCTCCCAGCGTCGTTTGCCATTCATAACGTGTTCCATAGGTCTTTGTTGCGGAGGTATGTGGTGCCTGTGGTTCCTTCTGTTGAGCCCCCTGCCCCGGTGCTGGTTGAGGGCGAATTGGAGTACGTGGTGGAGAAGATCTTGGATTCTCGTATTTCTAGACGGAGGCTTCAGTATTTGGTTAAGTGGAAGGGCTATGGTCAGGAGGATAATTCCTGGGTTGTCGCCTCTGATGTTCATGCGGCCGATTTGGTTCATGCCTTCCATGTGTCTCATCCTGATTGCCCTGGGGGGTTTGATGAGGGTTCGGTGACCCCTCCTCAAGGGGGGGTACTGTTGTGAACTCTGTTTTTGGGCTCCCTCTTGTGGTCACAAGTGGTACTGTGTGAGTGCTGTCTTTGGGCTCCCTCTGGTGGCTCTTTGTGTCATTCTGCAGGTCTGAGGCTGGTTCAGCTGTCTCGTTATCTGTTAGCTGGTTTCCTATTTAGCTCACCTGGACTTTCAGTGGTTGCCTGCTGTCGATGTATTCAGTGCTATTTTGATCTCTCCTGAATCCCTTCGTTATCAGTCTCGCCAAGAGAAGCTAAGTTTCTGTTTGGTTATTTTTTGCTCATCAGTGTTCAATATGTTTCTTGGTTTTTTATTTGTCCTTGTCCAGCTTGCTAATATGTGATTTCCTTGCTTGCTGGTAGCTCTAGGGGGCTGAGTTTCTCCCCTCACACCGTTAGTTGGTGTGGGGGTTCTTGTATTCTCAGCGTGGATATTGTGTATAGGGTTTTTTACTGACCGCACAGTTCCCTGTCTGTCTTCTGCTATCTAGTATTAGTGGGCCTCATTTGCTGAATCTGTTTCATTTCTACGTTTGTACTTTCCCCTTACCTCACCGTTATTATTTGTTGGGGGCTTCCTATATCTTTGGGGTTTTTCTCTGAGGCAAGTGAGGTCTTACTTTCTCTATAGGGGTAGCAAGTTTCTCAGGCTGCGTCGAGACGTCCAGGAATTTAGGCACGTTCACCGGCTACCTTTAGTGTGTTTGGTTAGGATCAGGTTGCGGTCAGTCCAGTTACCACCTCCCTAGAGCTTGTTCTATGTTCAGTTACTTAGCTAGTCTATTCTGTGATCCTCAGCCACTAAGGATCATAACAGTACAGCAGGCCCAAAAGTGTTTAATGCATCGCAGAAGTGGGATAAGAGAAGTCCTGAGTACAATTTTTTTTTTTCCTCTCCCTTTGCTGCAGTCTGCCCAGCTTCTCTCATCCCCTTAATCTCTGGGTGGCTTTGAGTTCAGCTGCAGACATGGATATTCAGAGTCTGACTTCTAGTGTGGATCATCTTGCTGCAAGGGTGCAAAGCATTCAGGATTTTGTTGTTCACAGTCCTATGTCTGAGCCAAAAGTACCTATTCCTGAGTTGTTTTCTGGAGATAGATCTAGGTTTCTGAATTTTAAGAATAATTGTAAATTATTTCTTTCTTTGAGACCTCGTTCCTCTGGTGATTCCGCTCAGCAAGTTAGAATTGTTATCTCCCTGTTACGTGGCGACCCTCAAGATTGGGCTTTCTCCCTGGCGCCAGGAGATCCTGCATTGCTGAATGTGGATGCGTTTTTTCTGGCGCTTGGATTGCTTTATGAGGAACCTAATCTTGAGAACCAGGAAGAAAAGGCCTTGCTGGCTCTCTCAGGGCCAGGATGAAGCTGAGGTGTATTGTCAAAAATTTCGGAAATGGTCGGTGCTTACTCAATGGAATGAGTGTGCCCTGGCTGCAAATTTCAGAGAAGGTCTTTCTGAAGCCTTTAAGAATGTTATGGTGGGGTTCCCCACGCCTGCAAGTCTGAATGACTCAATGGCTTTGGCCATTCAGATTGATCGGCGTTTGCGGGAGCGCAAATCTGCGCACCATCTGGCGGTGTTTTCTGAACAGAGACCTGAGTCTATGCAATGTGACCGAATTCTGACCAGAATTGAGCGGCAAAATCATAGACGTCAAAATGGGTTGTGCTTTTACTGTGGTGATTCAACTCATGTTATCTCAGCATGCTCTAAGCGCGTAAAAAAAATTGCTAAATCTGTCACCGTTGGTACTATACAGCCTAAATTCATTTTGTCTGTTACTTTAATTTGTTCTTTGTCTTCCTATTCGATTATGGCTTTTGTGGATTCAGGGTGCTGCCCTGAACCTGATGGATTTGTCGTTTGCCAGGCGCTGTGGTTTGGTCCTGGAGCCTTTGGAATTCCCTATTCCACTGAGGGGAATTGATGCTACACCATTGGCTGAGAATAAGCCTCAGTATTGGACTCAAGTGACCATGTGCATGACTCCTGTACATCAGGAGGTGATTCGCTTTCTTGTGCTGCATAATTTGCATGATGTTGTCGTTTTGGGTCTGCCATGGCTGCAGGCTCATAATCCAGTTCTGGATTGGAAAGCTATGTCTGTTTCAAGTTGGGGTTGCCAGGGGATTCATGGCGATGCTCCTTTGGTGTCAATTGCTTCTTCCACTCCTTCTGAGGTCCCTGAGTTTTTGTCAGACTACCAGGATGTATTTGATGAGCCCAGATCCAGTGCCCTGCCTCCTCACAGGGATTGTGATTGTGCTATAAATTTGATTCCTGGTAGTAAGTTCCCTAAGGGACGACTTTTTAATTTGTCTGTACCAGAACATGCCGCGATGCGGAGTTATATAAAAGAGTCTTTAGAGAAGGGACATATTCGCCCATCCTCCTCCCCTCTTGGTGCAGGATTATTTTTTGTGCCCAAGAAGGATGGTTCTCTGAGACCTTGTATAGATTATCGTCTTCTAAATAAAATCACGGTTAAATTTCAGTATCCTTTGCCATTATTATCTGATCTGTTTGCTCGGATTAAGGGGACCAGTTGGTTCACCAAGATAGATCTTCGTGGTGCGTATAACCTTGTGCATATTAAACAGGGGGATGAATGGAAAACAGCATTTAATACGCCCGAAGGCCATTTTGAGTACTTGGTGATGCCTTTTGGACTCTCTAATGCTCCTTCTGTGTTCCAGTCCTTCATGCATGACATCTTCCGAGAATATCTGGATAAATTTATGATTGTGTATCTGGATGACATTTTGGTCTTTTCTGAGGACTGGGAGTCCCATGTGAAGCAGGTCAGGATGGTATTTCAGGTCCTGCGTGCTAATGCCTTATTTGTGAAGGGCTCAAAATGTCTCTTCGGAGTACAGAAGGTTTCCTTTTTGGGTTTTATTTTTTCTCCTTCTACTATTGAGATGGACCCAGTCAAGGTCCAGGCTATTCATGACTGGACTCAGCCTACATCTGTTAAGAGTCTTCAGAAGTTCTTAGGTTTTGCTAATTTTTACCGTCGCTTCATTGCTAATTTTTCTGGCGTGGTTAAACCCTTGACGGATTTGACCAAGAAGGGTTCTGATGTGACTAATTGGTCTCCTGCGGCCGTGGAAGCCTTTCGGGAGCTGAAGCGCCGGTTTTCTTCGGCTCCAGTTTTGTGTCAGCCTGATGTCTCTCTTCCTTTTCAGGTCGAGGTTGATGCTTCTGAGATTGGAGCAGGGGCTGTTTTGTCGCAGAGAAGCTCTGATTGCTCTGTGATGAAGCCTTGTGCTGTCTTTTCAAGAAAGTTTTCGCCTGCCGAGCGGAATTATGATGTTGGTAATCGGGAGTTGTTGGCTATGAAGTGGGCATTTGAGGAGTGGCGACATTGGCTCGAGGGAGCTAGGCATCGTGTGGTGGTCTTGACTGATCACAAAAATCTGATTTATCTCGAGTCTGCCAAGCGGCTGAATCCTAGACAGGCTCGTTGGTCGTTGTTTTTCTCCCGTTTCGATTTCGTGGTCTCGTACCTGCCTGGTTCGAAGAACGTGAAGGCTGATGCTCTTTCTAGGAGTTTTGTGCCTGACTCTCCGGGAGTTTCAGAGCCGGCTGGTATCCTCAGAGAGGGAGTGATTTTGTCTGCCATTTCCCCAGATTTGCGACGAGTGCTGCAGAAATTTCAGGCGGATAGACCTGACCGTTGCCCACCAGAGAGACTGTTTGTCCCAGATAGATGGACCAGCAGAGTTATTTCTGAGGTTCATTCTTCGGTGTTGGCAGGCCATCCTGGGATTTTTGGTACCAGAGATTTGGTGGCTAGGTCCTTCTGGTGGCCTTCCTTGTCGCGGGATGTGCGTTCCTTTGTGCAGTCCTGTGGGATTTGTGCTCGGGCTAAGCCTTGCTGTTCTCGTGCCAGCGGTTTGCTTTTGCCTTTGCCTGTCCCGAAGAGGCCTTGGACGCACATTTCCATGGATTTTATTTCGGATCTTCCAGTCTCTCAGAGAATGTCTGTCATCTGGGTGGTGTGTGATCGTTTTTCCAAAATGGTCCATTTGGTGCCCTTGCCTAAGTTGCCTTCCTCCTCCGATTTGGTTCCTCTGTTTTTTCAGAATGTGGTTCGCTTGCATGGCATCCCTGAGAATATTGTGTCTGACAGAGGATCCCAGTTTGTGTCCAGATTTTGGCGGATCTTTTGTGCTAAGATGGGCATTGATTTGTCTTTTTCGTCGGCCTTCCATTCTCAGACGAATGGCCAAACCGAGCGAACTAATCAGACGTTGGAAACTTATTTAAGATGTTTTGTTTCTGCTGATCAGGATGATTGGGTGACTTTTTTGCCATTGGCCGAGTTTGCCCTTAATAATCGGGCTAGTTCTGCTACTTTGGTTTCGCCTTTTTTCTGCAATTCTGGTTTTCATCCTCGTTTTTCCTCGGGTCAGGTCGAGCCTTCTGACTGTCCTGGGGTGGATTCTGTGGTGGATAGGTTGCAGCAGATTTGGAACCATGTGGTGGACAATTTGAAGTTGTCACAGGAGAAGGCTCAGCGCTTTGCCAACCGCCGTCGCGGTGTGGGTCCCCGACTTCGTGTTGGGGATTTGGTATGGCTGTCTTCTCGGTATGTTCCTATGAAGGTCTCCTCTCCTAAATTCAAGCCTCGCTTCATCGGTCCTTATAAGATTTTGGAAATCCTTAACCCGGTGTCATTTCGTTTGGACCTCCCAGCGTCGTTTGCCATTCATAACGTGTTCCATAGGTCTTTGTTGCGGAGGTATGTGGTGCCTGTGGTTCCTTCTGTTGAGCCCCCTGCCCCGGTGCTGGTTGAGGGCGAATTGGAGTACGTGGTGGAGAAGATCTTGGATTCTCGTATTTCTAGACGGAGGCTTCAGTATTTGGTTAAGTGGAAGGGCTATGGTCAGGAGGATAATTCCTGGGTTGTCGCCTCTGATGTTCATGCGGCCGATTTGGTTCATGCCTTCCATGTGTCTCATCCTGATTGCCCTGGGGGGTTTGATGAGGGTTCGGTGACCCCTCCTCAAGGGGGGGTACTGTTGTGAACTCTGTTTTTGGGCTCCCTCTTGTGGTCACAAGTGGTACTGTGTGAGTGCTGTCTTTGGGCTCCCTCTGGTGGCTCTTTGTGTCATTCTGCAGGTCTGAGGCTGGTTCAGCTGTCTCGTTATCTGTTAGCTGGTTTCCTATTTAGCTCACCTGGACTTTCAGTGGTTGCCTGCTGTCGATGTATTCAGTGCTATTTTGATCTCTCCTGAATCCCTTCGTTATCAGTCTCGCCAAGAGAAGCTAAGTTTCTGTTTGGTTATTTTTTGCTCATCAGTGTTCAATATGTTTCTTGGTTTTTTATTTGTCCTTGTCCAGCTTGCTAATATGTGATTTCCTTGCTTGCTGGTAGCTCTAGGGGGCTGAGTTTCTCCCCTCACACCGTTAGTTGGTGTGGGGGTTCTTGTATTCTCAGCGTGGATATTGTGTATAGGGTTTTTTACTGACCGCACAGTTCCCTGTCTGTCTTCTGCTATCTAGTATTAGTGGGCCTCATTTGCTGAATCTGTTTCATTTCTACGTTTGTACTTTCCCCTTACCTCACCGTTATTATTTGTTGGGGGCTTCCTATATCTTTGGGGTTTTTCTCTGAGGCAAGTGAGGTCTTACTTTCTCTATAGGGGTAGCAAGTTTCTCAGGCTGCGTCGAGACGTCCAGGAATTTAGGCACGTTCACCGGCTACCTTTAGTGTGTTTGGTTAGGATCAGGTTGCGGTCAGTCCAGTTACCACCTCCCTAGAGCTTGTTCTATGTTCAGTTACTTAGCTAGTCTATTCTGTGATCCTCAGCCACTAAGGATCATAACAGTTAAGGTCAGGTGAGTTTGCTGGCCAATCAAGTACAGTAATACTGTTGTTTTTAAACCATGCACTTTTGGCAGTGTGGACAGGTGCCAAGTCCTGCTAGAGTATGAAATTTCCATCTCCAAAAAGCTTGTCTGCAGAGGGAAGCATGAAGTGCTGACTTTGGTCTTGATAAAACACATTGTACCTATACCAGCAGATTACATAGCTCTCCAAACTATCACTGATTGTGGAATCTTCACAATCTTACAAGAACCTTACTGGAGATGTAAATTTCATACTCCAGCAGGACTTGGCACCTGTCCACACTGCCAAAAGTACCAATACATGGTTTAAAAACAACCAGCAAACTCATCTGACCTGTCAAGAGGAAGATGAGAGACACCAGACCTAGCAACGTAGGCAAGCTGAAGGCTGCTATCAAAGCAACCTGGGCTTCCATAACACCTCAGCATTGCCACAGGCTGATCGCCTCCATGCCACGCTGCATTGATGAAGTAATTGATGCAAAAGGAGTCTCGGCCAAGTATTGAGTGCATTTACTGAACATACATCTCAGTAGGCCAACATTTCGGATTTTAAAATCTTTTTTTCAAGCTGGTGTTATAAAGTAGTCTAATTTACTGAGATAATGACTTTTGGGGTTTCATTGGCTGTAAGCCATAATCATCAACATTAACAGAAATAAACACTTGAAATAGATCACTCTGTTTGTAATGACTCTGCATAATATATGAGTTTCACTTTTTATATTGAAGAACTTAAATAAATTAACTTTTTGATGATATTCTAATTTTGTGAGCTGCACCTGTATGTTGGATCTCAAAACATGTAAAATTATTTGTTTTCGGGACAGATAAACTCACTAACAGAACTGACTGGAAGTGGTCATTCCCTTTTCCCAGATGGAAAAGAACATGTACACTCCATCTAGTGACATAGTTAAATAACTTAAAATTGTAGGCCATCATCTTCTATTTATCTCCAGAGCAGTCATATATTTCAGACTAGTCAATACATCAAGGAACTCATCACCTTGATGACCCTGAACACTGCTTCTGGTTAATACATCTGTAAAAAACTGAAAGATGAACAGGGTCATTGCTGGAGCAAACTAGAACAGGAAGATTTTAGAAATACATCTGCAGTGACGTACTTTGCTCATTTTCACCCTTTGGACATTGACCTTACACCCTTTGCCTCTGCAGCTAATTTTTAAATATTACATTTACGTTTCTCTCTCCTCTTCTTCCAAGAGCCATAACTTCTTTGTTTTTCCATTGACAGAGCTGTAGGAGGGCTTGTTTTTTGCAGGTTAAGTTACAGTTTTGAATGACATCATCTGTATTACTGTAGAATCCTCTGAAAACTTGGAAATAAATTCCCAAGTCTGATGAAATGATTTAAAATTGTAATTCCTCTATTGTTATGTGTGTCTTGTTTTTACATCTTTCATTGTATAGTACAAATTACCTGGCAGGCTAGCAGCATGATTCTCTATGTCAGGACGATTACGGCAATACCAAAGCTACATGGATTTTTTCTATTTAAGAAAAGCAAAATATTCAGAAGTTTGGGGGGTTGCATCTTTCTGCTCTGGCAAAAATTAAATTACAGTATACACTTCTCCTGTAATCGGATTTACTTGGGACATGAACTCATGTCTTCATGCAGCAGCTCTAGCTATGAGCCACAGCCTGCAATAAGTGACATAAAAGAATTTGAAAAATATTTAGAATTGAGAGTCCTCAGTGGTTGATACCTTTTAATGGCTAACTGAAAGGATGGTAACAAATTGCAAGCTTTCGAGACTACATACTACATACGAGACTAGTCTTGCCTGATGAAGAGACGTATGTAGTCTCGAAAGCTTGCAATTTGTTACCATCCTTTCAGTTAGCCATTAAAAGGTATCAACCACTGAGGACTCTCAATTCTAAATATTTTTCTATCTACTGGCTAACACGGTACCAAGATATATTTCTTTCCTGTATAAAAGAATTTGGTGATCTTGATATGTATTGCATGTAATGAACCCAGAAGCAGATTATACTTGTACATGTCCATAGAGATATATTCTATATAACAATGTATTTCTATGTTCTCTGTATACTAAAGGTGAAGAAATCGTTTTTGTTCATATTAAACTACTAAAAATAATGAAAAAAATTCAATTTTGTTTTCTTTTTTGTAAGGCTTCTCAGTAATCAAACCCACAACCTTCATTACAGGCAGGAGCTAAAGGCTCTGGTGATGTAACAGGGAGAATTTTGTATACTTGAACTGTATTGCAGGCTCTCACTCTACAGGAAGATCGTACTGATAGAAATTCACTGCTGTTTACAATTTATGCATTTGTATTCTAGAGTGAGAATAACAGATTTTTTTTCACCCTATAAAATTAATAAAAATAATGGAAAACACTTAAAATAATGTCTTATTAATGCATTTAACATTTAAAAAGTAAAAATAAACATCACAAATCAGCAAATAACAGACATTTGGTGCCCCTATAGTTGTAATAACCCACACAACAGTGATCAGAATTATTTATGAGGATCGGTAAATGATGTTAAAGAATGGTATGATTAATAATAATAATCTTTGTTTTTATATAGCGCTAACATATTCCGCAGCGCTTTACAGTTTGCACACATTAACATCGCTGTCCCCAATGGGGCTCACAATCTAAATTCCCTATCAGTATGTCTTTGGAATGTGTGAGGAAACCAGAGAACCCGGAGGAAACCCACCCAAACACGGAGAGAACATACAAACACTTTTGCAGATGTTGTCCAGGGTGGGGCTTGAACCCAGGACTCCAGTGCTGCAATGCTATCCACTAAGCCACGTATGATTGATATTTTTTCTCTATTAAAACCATAAAAAGTAATAAAAATGTAACGCTGAGGCCATGTTCACATGTGCGTAAATGTTTTTTTTTCTACTGCTTTTTTTCTGCAGGGGTCCGCACCACACAATGCAATAAGAATCTTCTCTGATTGTTGAATATTTGCAGCATTTCTTTTATGCATTTTCTTTATTTGATGAAATTTTGATGCAGTTACAAACTTGAGTTTTGAATAAGTGTTTTAAAAGATAGTACAGAAAAGCTGTTAATTCTGCTCTTAAAAATGCAACAGCGTTTTTTTCATGCATTTTTTCAGAAGAAGTGTATAGAGAAAAAATGCACAGAAAAATCAGAGTTCAGCAGCGTCTTTAGATGCACAGAGGGAGGAGATTTCATGGAATTACATCCACTTTGCTTTTAAATTTATACCATGTCCACATATAGCATAAATGCTTTGTACACTGCCCAAAAAAATAAAGGGAACACTTAAACAACAGAATATAACTCCAAGTAAATCAAACTTCTGTGAAATCAAACTGTTCACTTAGGAAGGAACACTGTTTGACAATCAATTTCACATGCTGTTGTGCAAATGGAATAGACAACAGATGTAAATTATTGGCAATTATCAAGACACACTCAATAAAGGAGTGGTTCTGCAGATGGGGACCACAGACCACAACTCAGTACCCATGCTTTCTGGCTGATGTTTTGGTCACTTTTGAATGTTGGTTGTGCTTTCACATTCATGGTAGCATGAGATAGACTCTACTACCCACACAAGTGGCTCAGGTAATGCAGCTCATCCAGGATGGCACATCAATGCGAGTTGTGGCAAAGGTTTGCTGTGTCTGTCAGCGTAGTGTCCAGAGGCTGGAGGCGCTACCAGGAGACATGCCAGTACACCAGTAGACGTGGAGGTGGCCGTAGGAGGGCAACAACCCAGCAGCAGGACCACTACGTCAGCCTTTGTGCAAGGAAGAACAGGAGGAGCTCTTGCAAAATGACCTATAACAGGCCACAAATGTGCATGTGTCTGCACAAATGGTTAGAAACTGACTCCATGAGGATGGTCTGAGTGCCCGACATCCACAGATGGGGTTGTGCTCACAGCTCAACACCATGCAGGACACTTGGCATTTGGCACAGAACACCAGGATTGGCATATTCGCCACTGACGCCCTGTGCTCTTCACAGATGAAAGCAGGTTCACACTGAACACATGTGACGGACATGACAGAGTCTGGAGACACCGTGGAGAGCAATCTGCTGCCTGCAACATCCTTCAGCATGACCAGTTTTGCAGTTTGTCAGAAATGGTGTGGGGTGGACGTCCTTCCTTGTGCTCGCCAGGGGTAGCCTGACTGCCATTAGGTACCGAGATGAGATCCTCAGACCCCTTGTGAGACCATATGTTGGTGCAATTGGCCCTGGGTTCCTCCTAATGCAGGACAATGCCAGACCTCATGTGGCTGGAGTGCGTCAGCAGTTCCTGCAAGATGAAGGCATTTAAGCTATGGACTTAAGCTATGGACTGGACGACCCGATCCTCTGACCTGAATCCAATTGAACACATCTGGAACATCATGTCTCGCACCATCCACCAACGTCACGTTGCACCACAGACTGTCCAGGAGTTGGCGGATGCTTTAGTCCAGGTCTGGGAGGAGATCCCTCAGGAGACCATCCGCCGCCTCATCAGGAGCATGCCCAGGTATTGTAGGGAGGTAATACAGGCACGTGGAGGCCACACACAAACAACTGAGCATCATTTCCTTGTCTTGAGGCATTTCCACTGACGTTTGATCAGCCTGTAACTTCATTTTCCACTTTGATTTTGAGCATCATTCCAACTCCAGACCTCCGTGGGATATAAGTTGTGATTTACGTTGATCATTTTTAGGTTTTATTGTTCTCAACACATTCCACTATGTAATGAATAAAGATTTGCAACTGAAATATTTCATTCAGTGATATCTGAGATGTGGGATTTTAGTGTTCCCTTTATTTTTTTGAGCAGTGTATTTTCTGCTGCTTTTTTAGCACAAAAATTCTGCTCGGTTTAAGGGTATGTTTCCACGGTCAGTAAACGCTGCGGGTTTGACTATGCGTACAGCTGCAGCGTCAAACCCTCAGCGTCCAGATGTTACAGTATTTTGGAGGGGATTTCAAGAAATCCCATCTCCACTATGCATTAAAAGACGCTCGCTGTTCCCTGTGTAAACTGACATGCGGCGCGTCTTTATAGAACGCAGCATGTCTGTTTATGTTGTGAAAATGCTCAGCCTCCACAACATAAATTTCCCATTCACTATCATTAGATGCGGTAAAACTGCATCATCTTTATAATCACATGCGTAGTAAGTGCGGAAACGCAGCTTACTACACATGGGTACTAATTTCAATAATGTCTTACCTTCTGCCACAGCCGGAAGTTCACGTCCACTGCAGTTCTCGCGATGAGATCAGAACTGTGAGAACTGCATTGCAGGTGACTGCTGGAGACCGAGTTATCTCGGGCAGTCACCCACAAGCTTTGCTACATCTGGATGTCCGGCTGGATGGTGGCATATTGCCACTGTTCAGCCAAAGGCATCCAGATGTAGCAGAGCAGGACTCATCGTGGGAAACTCGGTAATTGGACTACGTCAGACAGGGAGTATTTTTATTGGTTTAGTATTTTATTTTTTTGCAGGAGATCGACGGCGTGCAGTAAGTATGGTTAATTAAGATTGTTAAAGGATTTTATTCTGGCTGTGTCTTTATAGACCATACAGCTATAGGATTAGTAATGGATAGGTGTCTTATAGATGCCTCTCCATTACTAATCCGTTGGCTTGATGTCACCGAACATTACACAGGTGAAATCAACTCCACAAATATTACCCCACTTGCCACCACTACAGGGCAAGTGGGAACAGCAGGGTAAAGTGCCACAGTTGGCGCATCCTTGGATGTGCCAATTGTGGGGTGGCTGCGGGCTGCTATTTTTAGGCTGGTGAGGGTTAAAATCCATGGGTCTCGCTAGCCTTTGAATACCAGGCTTCAGCTGTCTGCTTTTTCTTTGGCTGGTTAACAAAAATAAGGGGACCCCACGCCATTTTTTTTGAGAGGATCCCACTATTTTTGCTAACCATCCAAGGTAAGCAGACTGCTGCAGCCTGGTATTATCAAGCTGGTAAGGTTCATGGATATTGGATCCTTGCCAGCCTGAAATATCAGTCCCAGTAGTCTGCTTTACTCTGGCTGGTTAACAAATATAGGGGGACCCCACACCATTTTTGTAATTATTATTTATTTATTAAAGAGGGGGCCTCCATGCTTTCCTCCCCTTCCTGTGTCGTGTATGTCCATCTGTGTCACAAGATTGACCATTATTTAAATTTGTACACATGAGTAGTAAGCTGTGTTCCCGCACTTAATACACATGTGACTAGGAAGATAATGCAGTTTTACCGCATCTAATGAAAGTATATGTTTCCACTATCAGTAAAGGCTGCGGGTTTGACACTGCGTTCATTCGCAGCATCCAACCCACAGTGGCCAGATCTTACAACATAGTGGATGGGATCCCATGCCCACTATGCATGCACAGATGCCTCTGGTTTCCCTGTGGAGACAGACATGCGGCGCATCTTTCAAGACCGCAGCATGTCAATCTATCTTGCGGAGACAGCTCAGTCTCTGCAAGATAAAATTCCCATCCAGTGTATTGGGAGCGGTGATTCCGCATGGTTCAGTGAACACATGTGGAATCACCTGCGTTCAAAAGCCGAAATCGCTTTGGATGCAGTGGACATGTGCTACGTCCAAAGCACTGCCAGTTCCTGACCGTGGGAACATACCCTATGGGCAATTTACACAGCAGAGACTGAGCGCCTCCACTACATAAATAGACATGCTGCGGTCTGGAAAGATGCACTGCATGTCCGACTCTGCGGGTGATCCGCGGGCATCGGTGCACGCATAGTGGACATGGGGTTTCTTCAAATCCCATCCACTATGCTGTAACATCTGGCCACAGCGGGTGGGACGCTGTGGATGTATGCAGCATCCAACCCGCAGCATTTACTGACTGTGGGAACATACCCTTCAAACAAGAAATCACTTTTTTATTTTTTTTTCCTTCCCAGATACCAACTTACAATTAGCTTTATTTCAAGTGAGAAAAAAAAGCATGTGGAAAAAAGGCATCAAAAACGCATGTAAAAAAATGCATAAAAACCAGGTGACCTGCCAGTGAACTCAGATGCAGATTTCACCTGCGTCAAATCCTGAGCAAACACTGAGCTATTCCTGACTGTGGAAACATACCCTAACTGTCCAAGCAAAGTGGATGTGATTTTATGAAAACTGCGTCCCTTGTGCATCTAAAGACGCTGCTGAATTGTGCAGTTTTGGTGCTTTTCTTTCTAGAAGCTTCTACATGGAGCCTAAAAAATGCATGTAAAAAAACTGTAGTTATTTTATTAAAAAAAGCAAAGCTTTTCTGTTCTATAAAAAAGACA
Organism: Ranitomeya variabilis; assembly: GCF_051348905.1. NCBI lineage: Eukaryota > Metazoa > Chordata > Amphibia > Anura > Dendrobatidae > Ranitomeya > Ranitomeya variabilis. Next base: position 143,160,526 of record NC_135233.1, on the reverse strand, counting down.
TTAAAATCACGGTTTCACATCTGCGCTAAAATGCATCATACAGAGGGGGAAATAAGTATTTGATCCATTGCTGATTTTGTAAGTTTGCCCACTGACAAAGACATGAATAGTCTATAATTTTAAGTGTAGGTTAATTTTAACATTGAGAGATAGAATATCAAAAATAAAATCCAGAAAATCACATTGTATTAACCTACACTTAAAATTATAGACTGTTCATGTCTTTGTCAGTGCACAAACTTACAAAATCAGCAAGGGATCAAATACTTATTTCCCCCACTGTAAAAGGAGGAAAAGGCATAAAAATGTAGCAATAATCAGATAATATTGTTATTGTGTAGTTTGGTGCAGGTATCTGCAGAGAACAAAAGACAGTGTATTTTTGCAACGTGTAAACACGGCCTTAGAGAGCTTTCACATGTCAATGTCTCCGGTACGTGTGATGACAGTTTTCATACGTACCGGCAACACTTACATATGTAGACCCATTCAAGTAAATGGGTCTGCACACATGCCATTGTGTTTCCACGGACCGTGTATCCTTGGGCAAAACATGCTGAAGTGTCCATTTTTTCAACAGCAGCACAGGCCACAATACGTCCCACACATGTGAATACTGATGACTAACAGATGACACCCGTGTGTCATCCATGTGACATGTACTGGCGCCTGGGAATCAGCAGTCCTGTTTGCGCTGTTCTTCGGCACCTGATGCTGAAGACAGCTCACATCATTGCCCCCTGCTGTCCCTGCGATCAGCGAGAGCAGGGGACAAAGTTGAGAGTTGTATTCAATGATAACAGCAAGAACAGGCAGCCGCTGATTGGTGTTTTGATTAGCCAGCACCTGTGCTTTAAATAAATTAAAAAAGAAAAATGCTGTAGGTTCCCCTGTGTTTTTGATAACCAACCAGGCAAAACTGACAGCTGCGGGTTGCAACCTTAAGCTGTCAGCTTTAGCAAAGCTGGTTATTAAGAATAGAGGGGTCCCCAAGCCATATTTCTTAATTTCTTAATTATTTAATTTTTTTTTTAAATTGCTTGCGGTCCCCCCAATTTTTGACAATCAGCCAAGCTAAAGCAGACAGCTGGGGACTAGAATTCTCAGATGGTAAGGGGCCATGGATTTTGGCTCCCACCTGCCTGAAAATAGTGGCCCACAGCAATCCCATAAAGGGCACAGGGGACAGTGATGTGAGCTGTCTTCACAACTCGGCACTGGGGAACAGTGCGATCAGTACCATTGATTCCCGGGTGATGGAACGTGTGATACTGATGCGGCACACGTTTGTCACACGTATGCCACACATATCAAACACACAGACACAGAAATTTCCTGCATCTTCAGTGTCTCTGATACAGTTTTTTCCAGTACCAGAAATATCCGGACGTGTGAAATAGCCCTTACAGACACAAAAAATCCAGATGTCGTATAGTAAAGCTACATACACATGACAAAGTTCTGGCTGCTATGACTATGAATGAACAAAAAATAAATCCACAAGACCTAACTAGAGATGAGCGTGATGCACAGATGATGTCGCACCAGCCCTGTCTATGCAAAAGCTGCGCCTGGGAAGATAAGAGAGTCGCAGCCAGCCATCAGTTAGCACTGATCTAGATGCTGGACCGAAGTCCCATGAATTGATACTCTCCTCTGTAGTCCCAACTGTCCAAGATACAGCAGACAGTCCCAGATTTGGTTCTACGCCCTGTAGTCTCATGCGTCACTGCTGAATTTCTCTCACTGCCACCGCCCCTTTGACATCTCTTCCTGCCAAGGTAGAAAGAAATGGTAAATGGGCATGAATTGGGGTGTGGCCAAGGGTATGGTCAAAATTTTACACAGCACTTGATTTTGCCTTTTTTCTGTTATTCAAATTTGGAATATTGATACCAATTTTGAATACATATGATGCTTTTTCCCGTTTTATTTTCATAGTGGTATGGTCACCAAACAAACTTAATTCTGGCATTTTGACTTTTTCCTCCTTAGGCCACGTGCACAGGTTTAGTGTTTGGTGTGAGTTTTTTACTTCACTATTTGTAAGCCAAAACCAGAAGTGAAACAATCAGAGGAAAAGTGTAATAGAAACACGTCACTATTTCTGCATTTTTTCACCTACTCCTGGTTTTGGCTTACAAATATTGAGGTAAACACTCACCAAATATTCATTGTGTGACCATTGCCTTATACTATGTTCCCACGATGAGCTTTTGGTATGTTTTTTATGCTGCCTATTTTTATTGCATCAAAAATGCGGTTCCAGATCCTGCTGTGTGTGTTTGAAATACACAACATATCAATTTCTTTTTTTTTGATCCTTAGGGGACTTGAACCTGTGATCATCTGATTGCTTATACTATATATTACAATACCACACAGGAAGACTAAGGCTATGTGCACACGTTGAGTAAAAATTCAGCACAATTTCTGCATCTCTTGGCAGGAAAAACGCAACTGCAGAAACACACGTTTTTGGTGCATTTTTTACCCGTGTTTTATTTGCCTTTTGCCTGTGTTTTTGGCTGATTTGAGTGAAGTCAATGGTGAAAAACGCTGGCAAAAATGCACAGAGAATTGAAATGCTGCAGATTATTTTCTGCTCCAAATCTGCAAGTCACAAATAAGCAATATGTGTATGACACTTCAGGTCTCTCATTCACTTGCTGGCATCATGTTTTTTTAACATATCTGTGCAGAAAAAATGTCACAAAAACACGGCAAAACATGTAAATGTAGCCTGAGATGGCAGTGATGGGGTCTTCAGTAGGACTCGGCTGTCTTGGTAACACATTGATGCCTCTTGATCATGTAGCGGAGGGCCGATGGGAGCTGATGTGCGCAAACACTGTGGACCTCTTTATTTAAATGCCACTGTCAGATAGTTATGGAGGCATTTAAATAGTTAACAGCAACAATCGGAGCTCAGTTCCAGCTGCTGCTAGACACAGATGCTAGTTATATAACATAGCCAGCATCTATTGCTAATGAAAGGAGCTCAGCAGCCCATATGTCCCCTCCACACAAGGGCATCCTATCATTAATGTACCAATATGTCATTTTGCATTAAAGGGAACCTGTCAGCAGATTTTGCCGCTATAATATGCGGCCACCGCCCTTCAGGGCTTATCTACAGCACTCTATAATGCTGTAGATAAGCCCCCGATCTGACCTGCAGGTGAAGAAGAATACATTTTATTATTCTCACCCGGGGGGCGGTCCTGTGCGGTCCGGTCCGATGGGTGTTGCAGGTCTTGGTCCGGCGCCTCCCATCTTCTTACGACGACGCCCTCCTGCTTCTTCATTGCTCCTTGGCATCGGCGTTCCTGCGTAGGCGTACTTCTCTGCCCTGTTGAGGACAGGGTAAAGTACTGCAGTGCGCAGGCGCCAGGCCTCTCTGAGCTTTCCCAGCGCCTGGCACTGCAGTACTTTACTCTGCCCTCAACAAAGGAGAGAAGTACGCCTGCACAGGAGCGCCGATGCTGGGGAGCGATGAAAAAGCGGGAGGGCGCCGGACCCGGACCTGCGACACCCATAGGACCGGACTTCACAGGACTGACCCCCAGGTGAGTATAATATAACTTATTTTTCTTCACTTGCTGGTCTGACCAGGGGCTTATCTACAGCATTATAGAATGCTGTAGATGAGCCCTGAAAGGCAGTGGCCACATCTTATAGCAGCAAAATCTGCTGACCAGTTCCCTTTAAGGGGCTAATAAGTGTAACTTGAGGATCTGTTTAAGCTAAAGTTGTACTTTCTAACTTTCTTTTTTTTTTTACCAAATGCATCAATAATACTTATGTTATGTTCTACAGCAAACTGCATTAGCAATGGCAGCATTACAATATCATTGATCCTCATCTGGATTGCAGCTTTGTTCTGGTCAATGGCACCCTTACTAGGCTGGGGAAGCTATAGAGGTGAGTTGCCTACAAACTGGGTTATTACACATTACTAATGATAGTGGTTCCGGATAATTAAAGCAGAAACTGAAATGTAAAGCTAAAAACACACATGTGAAAAAATATTCAAAAATTAAATATTAGAGATGAGCACTTTGATTTGGCTGCCCTAGTCCAGCATCCAACACAATCTCATACATTTACCAAGGCCCTCTTATTATTACCTCCTGGATGAAAACTACCATAGTGTGGTGAAATGCACATTGAGGGTGTACCGTTATACCACCAACATGTCAGGTACATGCCATCGTATAATTGTGCTGAATATTATCTTTATATTGCAACAGGCTTTCAGTATTCATCATTATGTTTATTAAATCTGTCCGAGTTTGAGATGTTATATACCATTGAGAATATATTGCTCTTCATTCTGTTATTGGCTCAATATTTGAAGTGATGCATATATTTTATCCTTGCTATATATGCACTGCTCGAATATATTGTTCCAATGTTACTTGAATGGTTATACAGTAGTTCCTCATTATATTTAATAATGAGGCCTAGTCCTGCTTATGTCGAGGTTCCTAGTAAGCGCCATGCTCTCATGGAGAACTGAATTGGATGCCGAACCAGTGCAGAGTGAAACAAATTACTCATCTTTATTAAAGCCTAAGACAAATTTTGAAAACTGATGATAGGGAATAAGCACCCATAAGATTTTTCGTGGAAGTCTTACAAGCCCTACATTAAGTCAGTTCAATCACTAAAGCAAGTTTTACACCCTCCTCCATGGTTTTGGAGAGTTGAACATATGGTGGAGAACATACTTGTACAATTGTGAAGTTTGAACAATATATGTAGTCTACTGATTTGTAATGATACAGGAGATATGTTACAATGTTATAAAAATGTAGTTTACCATTAATACAGGTTTTAAGTGAAGTATGCCCCATAGCAGTTACAATTGTCCTCTTCTGTGCGTACCATGTCTGGTGATGTTTTATGATGCCCGCCCATCGGTTTTCCCTGTTTGTCAATGTATGTCTGTTTCACCAGTATATGATCTGCCTGGGGTGAAGTTGTGGTGGGTATGAAAAGGTAAGAGTCCATGGGATTTTTCTCTGAGGAGTGGAAGTTGGTGAGAAGCCATTTTTGACTGATGTGGAATAGTAAAACATGAAACCTCAAATGAATCAGCCTTTGCGATGCACCACCAATTATCCTTGCTTTCCCGTAGTACAATGGGGAAAGAAAAATATTTAGTCAGCCACCAATTGAAAAAGTTCTCGAAACTTAAAAAGATGAGAGAGGCCTGTAATTGACATCATAGGTAGACCACGACTATGAGAGTCAAAATGAGTCAAAATGAGAAAACAAATCCAGAAAATCACCTTGTCTGATTTGGCAAGATTTATTTTGCAAATTATGGAGAAAAATAAATATTTGGTCATTAACAAAAGTTCATCTCAATATTTTGTTATATATCCTTTGTTGGCAATGACAGAGGTCAAATGTTTTCTGTAAGTCTTTACAAGGTGGGCACACACTGTTGGCGGTATGTTGGCCCATTCCTCCATGCAGATCTCCTCTAGAACAGTGATGTTTTGGGACTGTCACTGGGCAACACAGACTTTCAACTCCCTTCAAAGGTTTTCTATGGGGTTGAGATCTGTAGACTGGCTAGACCACTCCAGGACCTTCATATGCTTCTTATGAAGCCACTCCTTTGTTGCCCTGGTGGTGTGCTTGGGATCATTATCATGCTGAAAGACCCATCTACATTTCATATTCCATGCCCTTGCTGATGGAAGGAGGTTTGCACTCAAAATCTCACAATACATGGCCCCATTCATTCTTTCATGTACACAGATCAGTTGTCCTTTTCCCTTTGCAGAGAGACAGCCCCAAAGCATGATGTTGCCACCCCCATGCTTCACAGTAGGTATGGTGTTCTTTGGATGCAACTCAGCATTCTGGCTCGTCCAAACACTTCTACTTTGGTTTCATCAGACCATATGACATTCTACCAATACTCTTCTGGATAATCCAAATGCTCTCTAACAAACTTCAGATGAGCCCGGACATGTACTGGCTTAAGCAGGGGACATGTCTGGCACTGCTGGACTGAGTCCCTGGCGCTGTAGTGTGTTACTGATGGTAGCCTTTGTTACGGTGTTCCCAGCTCTATGCAGGTCATTCACTAGGTCCCCCGTGTGGTTCTGGGATTTTTTTCACCGTTCTTGTGATCATTTTGACCCCACAGGGTGAGATCTTGCGTCGAGCACCAGTTCAAGTGAGATTATCAGTGGTCTTGTATGTCTTCCTTTTTCTTATTATTGTTCCCACAGTTGATTTCATCACACCAAGCTGCTTGCCTATTGCAGATTCAGTCTTCCCAGGCTGGGAAGGACTACAATTTTGTTTCTGGTGTCCTTTTACAGGTCTTTCGTCTTCCCCATAGTGGAGTTTGGAGTGTGACTGTTTGAGGTTGTGCACATGTGTCTTTTATACTGATAACAAGTTCAAACAGGTTCCATCACTACAGGTAATGAGTGGAGGACAGAGGAGCCTCTTAAAGAAGAAGTACAGGTCTGTGAGACACAGAAATCTTGCATATTTTTAGGTGACCAAATACTTATTTTCCTCCATAATTTGCAAAATAAATCTTGCCAAATCAGACAAGGTGATTTTCTGGATTTGTTTTCTCATTTTGACTCTCATTGTTGAGGTCTACCTATGATGTCAATTACAGGCCTCTCTCATCTTTTTAAGTGGGAGAACTTGCACAATTGGTGGCTAACTAAATTCATTTTTCTGGACTGTATGTGTTCATGCTCACAGTATACTTATATTCAGGTGGGACATCTGCAAAATTGATTTTTCTAAGGCTCCCCAAGATTTCCCTTGTATGTCTTCCTGTTTTGTATTCCTTATCTTCAAGTAACTGCAAACAGGCCTATGTGGTCAAGATGAATTAAAGCCATAGTGTTTGTATCATCTTCATATAAGGTCAAGCTTATGATCTTACTTTAGATAAAACAAAAAGAGACTGTGGGGCATATTTCATAGGTCCGAATGCCTGCAATCATCATATCATCAATTCTATTAATTTTAGTTTGGTTAAAATATTAACTACTCATTCTCTCATTTTCTTAGATCGCATGTATGGGACTTGTGAAATTGACTGGACCAAAGCTAGTTTCTCTACAATTTATAAATCATATATTGTGTCCATTTTTATTTGCTGTTTCTTCCTACCTGTGTTGGTCATGGTGTTCTGCTATGTTTCAATAATTAATACGGTGAAATCAAGTCGTGCTTTAACTACAGAAGGAAATTTATCAGAAAGGCAAAGGAAGATGGAAAGAGATGTAACCAGGGTATGTTTTATGAAGCAAGTATTAACTACATATTCAAGAACTATTAGTGCTGAAAACTTGGTTAATATACAGTTAATATGCAAAACCTTGGATAATAAGAAAATGAGCATACACTCTGTAGAAAGTAAATGAATAAATAGTAATATTTCATGTAAATAACATAGGGTACTTAGTTAACACTATTTTGATATAAAAAGCGTAAAAGCCATCCCACTGTGACAAGATGTAGCCAGTTGGGATGGATCTATCTCTAATATTTAAACCTCACCTTGTCTCAGCCAATCTCAATATAGATGTGGGCAGAGCAGGACCCATGGGAAACTGAATGAAATGCCTAGCTCAAAAAGGGGGAGCTGAACCCATGTTAATATACAATTAATGCCTTATCAGTTTTGAACTGCTAGTAATCGCAATGGGCGGATTGATTCCCAGGACTTCAGTCCATCAGCCAAGTCAGTAGTCTCTAGCCAGAGGATGAGAGGCTCTCGAATCTCTAGCTATCCAAGATTCCCTGCATGGTTTTTGATTAGTTGGGATAGCGAGACATAATCCGCTAGCCCAGGTGATCAAAAGCCGCACTGGGGTTCACCATAAGGTAAGAGATTTGCGAACCTCCCATCCAATGGCCAGAGACTAATGATGTGGCAGGTGGATAGGCGTACTGAAAAATGATCATCCCATATAGAATAATAATAGTTTCAAACTGATAATATAATAATCGTATTATTTTCCGCCATGTTTTCAGTTACTTAGCTAAAAATTAAATTAGCTTTGGCTAACAATGCTTGAACAGTTCATAATGCCATAAGGCCATTGGTGCAGCACAACATAAATTAATGTTCTCAATGAGGTAGGCCTAATGAGAGGTGGGTCTGACAGAGCAAGAGACTCTCCTTTTGTGACACTTTCTCTGTCTAATTACCATATATTAGAATATTTCAGAGTACTGTAACATTTATTTGTTTTGATCGTGTAAACTTTATCTTTATTTTACGATTCTCAGGTTTCAATTGTAATTTGCACAGCCTTCATTATTGCTTGGTCTCCATATGCTGTTATATCTATGTGGTCTGCGTGGGGATTCTATGTGCCCAGTCTTACCAGCATATTGGCAAGCCTCTTTGCTAAATCTGCCAGTTTCTATAATCCGCTGATCTACTTTGGGATGAGCTCCAAGTTTAGAAAGGATCTGAGTATCTTGATTCCATGCACGCAGAAGAGTGGCAAGGATCCAGTCCGCCTGAAACGATTCAAACGTCTAAAGCACAAGCAGGAAACTGTACAACAATTCAGGCATAAAAAATGCATTGAAAATCCAGAACCACAAGTAGTACCATGTGAAGACTCTGGGGTGGGAAGCCCTAGCAATAGCCCTCCACTGGAAATGAAAGATGTCTGCACCTGTCATTTAGATATAGCACCTGATAATCCTAGTTATCAATGTGATCGATTGTGAATTTCAATAATTCTCCAGATTTTCTTAAAATGCATGATTTTTCTTAAGCCTAAGTAAATGTATGCAAATAATTACAAAAATAAAAGATCTCATTTTAATTTTCAATATTTATGTTTAAGCTCAACAACTTAAGAAATATTGTTTCATATTGCACTCTACACTCCACATTGATAAACATCAATATAACAATGCAATACTTAAAGAAAAGTGTAAGCAGAAAATGATCTAGTATTTAAATCAGGTTTTTATGTTAAATTTATTTTTTAATATTTTATAATGTTTTTTTTTATATCACTATCTACGGTATGTTAAATCTTGCTATTTTAACACTGCCACTAATTGAAATATTGGGCCCATATTTCCTGTGCTTTTCAGCAGTCATTGACTAACTTTCATTCATCTCATTCATCAAATTGCACCGAGTTAATTTCTGCACTGACATTTTTTAAGGGAGAAGCAGCAGGTGAGCTCTGATAATCACCTACTATAAACAGGGCCGCCATCAGAGCATTACTGCCCCGACTGGCATATGGGGCCCGGTGGGCAGAGGGGGCCCGCATTGGGCGCACACCCGCACATCAATAGTTAACAGCTGCCAGCCAATCAGAGGCTGGCAGCTGACGTCAGCCGTAGCGCGCACGTCGCCGGCGTCTGACGTCATTGTCAGTCGCCGGTGATTGCATGCTTCAGCTGCGTGGAGAGAGCTTCGCCGCAGGAGCGCATCCAGGTAGGAAGAGCTTGTTTTTTTTAATTATTTATTGAGCGGCGATCTGGGGGACCCGGAGCAGAGTGTGAGACGGAGGGGGGCAGAATGCTGGACACGGGGGCAGAATGCTGGACGCGGGGGCAGAGCACTGGACACGGGGGCAGAGCACTGGACATGGGGGCAGACTATGAGACACGGGGGCAGAATGCTGGACACAGGGGCAGACTGAGACACGGGGCAGAATGCTGGACACAGGGGCAGACTGTGAGACACAGGGGCAGAATGCTGGAAACAGGGGCAGAATGCTGGACACGGGGGCAGAATGCTGGACATGGGGGCAGACTGTGAGACACGGGGGCAGAATGCTGGACACAGGGGCAGACTGAGACATGGGGGCAGAATGCTAGACACAGGGGCAGACTGTGAGACACGGGGGCAGAATGCTGGACACAGGGGCAGACTGTGAGACACGGGGGCAGAATGCTGGACACAGGGGCAGAATGCTGGACACGGGGGCAGAATTCTGAAAACAGGGGCAGAATGCTGGACACGGGGGCAGAATGCTGGAAACAGGGGCAGAATGTTGGACACTAGGGCAGAATGCTGGACACGGGGGCAGAATGCTGGAAACGGGCAGAATGTTGGACACTAGGGCAGAATGCTGGACACGGGGGCAGAATGCTGGAAACAGGGGCAGAATGTTGGACACTAGGGCAGAATGCTGGACACAGGGGCAGACTGTGAGACACAGGGGCAGAATGCTGGACACAGGGGCAGAATGCTGGACATTGGGCAGAATGCTGGACAAGGTGGCAGAATGCGAGACACGGGGCATGATTGGAGACACGGGGCAGGATGAAAGACATGGGGCAAGACTGAAGACACTGGGGGCATGACTGGAGACACTGGGGGCATGACTGGAGACACGGGGCATGACTGGAGACAGATGGGGTGGGATTGGAGACAGATGGGGCAGGATTGGAGACAGATGGGGCAGAATGGAGACACAGGGGGCATTATTGGAGACACGTGGCAGGATTGCAGACATGGGGGCATGATTGGAGACATAGGGGGCAGAATGGAGACACGGGGCAGGATGAAAGACATGGGGGCATGATTGGAGACACTGGGGGCAGGATTGAAGACAGATTGTGCAGGATCATGGGGCAGGATGGATGCTCATGAGGGCAGGATGGGGGAACATATGGCTGATGCCAGGAATGAGACACACGGGGGCCAGGATGGGGTACATTTTCACCATAGTGGCTAATTAAGGTATATTATTACTGCAGTGATGTATTTATTTTATTTTTTGAATTTACTGTTTTAAATGAGGGGGGGGCGGTCCTGTTACTGTGTAGAGTGACACTATGTCACCTTTTTTTCTGCATGTGGTGTAATGTAGAAGTTGGGAAAAATTAAGTAATGTGTTCTGCAAGCGGAGCTTGAGATAACTGTGTTATTTCCTGCAGAGATGAGCCCTGGCTGGAAGAAGTGATGGTGGTCTGTGCTGGATGAAAGATGAAGTACTTCACATAGAGACGTCACTGGTGAGTCAGTGTGTTACCTATACACTGATACTATACACTGTATACTATATACAGAGGTCCTGTGTATAATGTCACCAGTGATCACTGTATTACCTATACATTATATACAGAGCTCCTGTGTATAATATCACCAGTGATCACTGTATTACCTGTACACAGACACTGCATACTAAGTACAGATCTCCTGTGTATAATGGCACTGATGGTGATAGTATTGTGGTTTTTTTTATTACTGATCAGTATTGTGGTATTCAGTCACTATGTGGTGGTAATATGTGGTCTGGACATGGTGTTGTGGTATTTGTTCCTTGTATGCGCTATTTGGTCACTTTGGGGTGGTAATATGTGGTCTGGTCATGGCGTTGTGGCATTTGTTCCTTGTATGTGATATTATTCGATCAGTGTGGTGGTAATATGTGGTCTGGTCATGGTGTAGCGGTAAATTGAAAAATAATCGTCATTTTAAAAATTGAAAAATAAATAAAAATATACCTAAATTGTACTGCATATTTTAACAAATATTTAATAGGATACAGTAGAGTAGGGCCTGGCCAAAAGTGTCTACCGTGTTATGATCGCGGCTTAAAAAATCTTTTGGCCAAAACAAAAGCTGCTGGCTATATGTGTGATCTGGTGATGGGAACTGTTAATGTGTGATAGGTGAGAAGTGGAGATTTTCCAAGAGAGAGCAGTGGGACTGTGGACAGTTCGAGGGGTGGAGCATGGAGGCGGGGCTGGGGTGGAGCCTGGGCAGAGTCTCAAGGGGGCCCCCAAAATTTTGCCACTATGGGGCCCCGAAATTTCTAGTGGCAGCCCTGACTATGAATTGTAGATCCTGTAGTTATCTACAGTATAATAGAGGAGTTAGTGGTAATATTTATCCTCCCTGACATGGTAATGATAATTAAATAAACAAGGAAGTAAACTGATTGACAATCATTGCACCTCTTTACTCACAGATCGCACAAATAATATGATCGCTCTGTGCACATAGCACATCATATTACTAGCATGTTCTGATTACATACTGTAGGAAAATGTGCTACTAAAAATGATGATTTTTTTAAGGATACTTATAAATTCACAGACTAGTGTTTTGCTAGTTCATTGGGTGATTGATGGTAAGTTTATACAGGCTGTTAATCGGCAATCAAGTGTTTCTATGTCAAATATTGGCCTATCTACAGTAAATGGGCCCTGAATGGGAAAGTATGAAAACTGATAGATTATTTTTTAAGAGTTGAGTTTTTTTCTGATTAGAAGATTGCGTCATTGGGAACTGCTGGGAGTCTGAATGCAAGAACACCATAATTCTCTCCATTTTAGTGCCACGGTCAGAGAATAACAACGGCATTTAAATGGATAAATGGTTATTAGCAGCAATTAAAGCTCAGCTCCAATCACTGCTCTTAGACTTAAGGTACCTTCACACGAAACGACTTTGTAACGATATCGCTAGCGATCCGTGACGTTGCAGCGTCCTCGCTAGCGATATCGTTTCGTTTGACACGCAGCAGCGATCAGGATCCTGCTGTGATGTCGCTGGTCGCTGAATAAAGTCCAGAACTTTATTTGGTCATCCGATCGCCGTGTATCGTTGTGTTTGAAAGCAAAAGCAACGATACCAGCGATGTTTTACACTGGTAACCAGGGTAAACATCGGGTTACTAAGCGCAGGGCCGCGCTTAGTAACCCGATGTTTACCCTGGTTACCAGCGTAAAAGTAAAAAAAACAAACAGTACATGCTCACCTGCGCGTCCCCCAGCGTCTGCTTCCTGCTCTGACTGAGATCCGATGTTTACCCTGGTTACCCGGGGACCTCGGCATCGTTGGTCGCTGGAGAGCGGTCTGTGTGACAGCTCCCCAGCGATCAAACAGCGACGCTGCAGCGATCGGCATCGTTGTCGCTATCGCTGCAGCGTCGCTTCGTGTGAAGGTACCTTAAGTTCACATTAGCGTTTGGAGGCTTTGCGGAGGGCTGCATACTTCCTCCGTTAAGCTCCACCTACTTCTGCATACATCTGCATGCGTCTTGCATACCTATCTTTAACACTGGGTATGCAGGACAGATATATGTGGATGCGTTGTTTAGACGCGCCCACTGACCGCACCAGAACACAGCAAGTTGCGTTTTGGCGGGAGCGTCAAATCTCAAATACCACCTGTTACCTGTGCTCAGGACTGCACCTTCAACCAGGAATTAAAGATAAATAAAACTGAAGCTCTTGTGTCCTCTTGTCCTTTCCCACACCCTCAGTCCTGCACCCCAATATCCATGATCCCTGATAGACTGTACTTGTAGCCCCGGGGCCTTGCTCCACCTGTGGGGAGCAGAACCATCTCAGCTGTGACACCATCAGCCTCAGCGGTCCCCTTAAGCTACCCATTGCCAAACACCACAAGTGGCATCACGTGAAATCCCCTGCTAACATTCCCTCATTACTTTTATTGCACCAGGGCCATTGACCGCGTCACCGGTGCCTTGATCACCCTTTCTAGAATCGTCCCACATGGTTCCGAGTACCCCACGGCCCTAATGGGTGTTGCATTACTTGGCATCACGAGTGGGAATAAAGTAGCCCGGTACCACCGGGTCCTGCGTGCCATAAACTTTACTGAACTGTTTGGTAACAGCCATTATCACACCGCGCGGCGTGCAAGAAGTAGAAAGGGTGTGAAGAGAAACCCTGCCCCGCACTCTGATGTCAGCTGGTGGGAAGCAGGAGGCCCCAACCCGGAACCACTGCACGCTTGATTCAATGGAAACAGCTGTGCATCATGGTCCTACAAAATCCAGACCTGGACTTTGCGCACTTTAAAGATAGGGCCATCCAGGTGCTGCGTGAACCAAATCCCAGCGGCACAGCACTGCCTTGGCAGCCAGCAATTACATACCACCAGGAAGCAACATGCTTTCCCCAGGCCACCATTGAGGCCAACGCGTAGACCCTAGATAATGACCCTTCTGCAGAACTACGCTTCCAAGTTCAGGAGTTAACCAAAAGTATGGCTATGCAGACTCAAACCGTGCAGTCCATGCAAGTATCTTCCCCAAATGAAAAGATACAGCTGGCCTTCAGTCCAGATTGCATCCCGATGAACGCTTTATTGGACACTGGCTCCCAGGTGACGACTATGCCATATATTCTTTACAAACGGTACTGGGCTGACTCTAATGATCTCACCATAGTCGTCAGAAATGGTCAGCCTTTGCCACAAGTGGGGTATAAGGAGGTGACCATTAAGGTGGGGTGAGTAGAGTTGAAAGCCCAAGGTCTGATAATTGTAGATATTGATTGGCGAGAATGTAATCCAATGATGACCCTAGGTACCAATGTGATAGAAAACTGTCTTGGCGAGGTAATTGTTTTATTGCAGCAGGTAGCTCAGACCACCAGTTCCGGTGAGCAGCGAGTCCTGCAAAAAGAGATCAAACCCCTGATGCAGAGACAACAGTTAGAGCTGTCTGGTGGAGAAGTCGGCAGTGTGAGAGTGAGTGATCCAATCCCCATTGCAATATCCCCTAGGAGTGAAATGTTAATCTGGTGTCGAGCAGCAATAGGCCTCGGGTTAAGACAACCAAGCCCTGGTAGAACCTGTGTACTCTGATAGTAGGCCCATCCTGACAGCCAGAGGGGTAGTAGATGTCTGCAAGGGGAGAGTACCGATACGCATCCTGAATTGTGGGGAGAAAGAGGTCCATTTACCCCGATATGCCACCCTTGCTAAGCTGTTCACTGTAAATAACAACAAATACAGGCAGTAGAACCCTTGCTTCCATCTGACAACGTGGAAGACAATGGCTCTGAGGGGCTGTTGGAGGATTGGTGTCAGAAGTTACACGTAGGCACTGACTCCACCCCTTTGCACCAAAAGCATGGGGTTTAACGGGTGGTCTGAGAATATGAACGGGTCTTTACCAACACCCTCTAGACTTTGGGCAGGAAAAAGGGGTCCAACACCATATCCCCACTGGAGATCATCCACCCATTAAAGAGAGGCCTGCACCTCCAGCTCACTATCAATGTGCCAAGGGTATGTTACGGGTGATGAAGGAGGCTGGGGTGATCAGAGACAGTTGTAGCCCCTGGGCAGCTCCAATGGTCCTCGTTAGAAAGAAAGATGGTACAATGAGGATGTGTGTTGGCTACAGGCAGATTAACTGCATTACACATAAGGATGCCTACACATTACCCAGAAATGAGGAAACATTAGCTGCACCGAAATCCGCTATTTCTCTACCTTATATCTCACCAGTGGGTATTGGCAGGTTCCCGTGACAGATAAAGAGAAGACCGCTTTCACGATATCCATGGGCTTAAGCGAGTTCAATTACATACCATTCGGGCTTTGTAACGCACCTGGGACGTTCCAGAGGATGATGGAGTGTTGCCTCAGGCACAAAAACTTTGAAACCATTCTGTTGTACCTGGATGACATCATCGTCTTCTCCAAGACCTATGAAGACCACTTGAAGCACCTGGCCAAGGCATTTGAAGCCCTGTCCAACTTTGGCCTGAAAGTGAAGCCGTCCAAGTGACACCTGTTGAAGGCCAAGGAGCAGTACCTAGGCCATGTAGTAAGTGCAGAAGGCATGGCACCAGACCCTGACAAAGTCACCATTATGAGGGACTGGCCAAAACCCAACACCATTCCTGAAGTATGGCAGTTCCTTGGGTTGGTAGGCTGCTACCAGAGATTCATCAAGGACTTCACCAAGATAACCACACCCCTGCAAGACCTGCTAGTGGGTCAATCCAAGAATGCCAAGAACAAGAATTTTCCATTCGAGTGGGACTGCAGGCTAGAAGAATTCTTCACCTGCTTGAAGTTGGCTCTCATGGGGGATGAAGTCCTGGCCTGCCCTGACTATGACCAACCATTCATACTTTACACTGACGCCACCAATGTGGGATTGGGAGCAGTGCTGTCACAAGTGCAGAAAGGCAGAGAGAGAGTGATTGCCTACGCCAGCAAGAAGCTTCGTCCCACTGAAACCCGACAACTATAGTTCCTTGTAGTTGGAGTTTCTCGCTATAGTCTGGGCTGTGACTGAGCGATTCAAATACTACCTGGCTTCAGAGAAGTTTACTGTCTTCACCGTCAATAATCCGCTGATGCAATTGGAAGCCACAAGGCTAGGTGCATTGGAACACCGATGGATGGCCCGGCTGTCTAACTATGAGTTTACCATCAATTACCAAGCGGGGCATAAGAATGCCAATGCTGATGCATTGTCCAGGATGCCCAATTGACCAGACGAGGGAGAAGACCCGGAAGAGCTAGAAGAAATCGAGTTACCAGCCTTTCACCACCCCGAGGTGGCCTAGTGCTCCCATTGTGTGAGGAACAAGCGCTATGTCATGCAAGAGGCCACAGTTAACTCATTGCTTCACCATGTTTGGGCAGAGATGAAGGATAGTGACCCGGCAGTCCGCCTAGTAAAGGAGTTGCTGACACAAGCTGATTCGCACCCGGGTCCAGAAGCTCCATAAGAGACCCAATAGTTGTAATAATTATAGGGGATAACTCAGGAGACTCTTTGCGTGGAACAAGACAACTACAGGACACAGTTTTATAAGTGGTAAAGTCTATATTATCACACGGTGATTCAAACAGGTGCAGAGAGAAACTCAAGTCCACAACACTTGGAGTAAATATTAAATGCAGCTTAGCAGTCTATAGGAAACTTCAGAGGAAAATGCAATCATGCAGAAAGTCTATGAAGTACAATTATTCTTGAGGATACTTGACACGAATAAGTCCTTGCTTAATCCAAAACACAGATAGATATGCTTATAAGGCAGTTCAAATAATATCTTAGCTCAACCAGGGAGACCTGGGTAATAGTCTTAGGTTCTTGCAGAGCAGCAACAGCTTACATGTCCAGCAAATGCAGATGGAAGTAAACACAAGCAGCAGATGAAGGAGGATTACTGGAACTGGTGTATGCAGCAGGAACTCAGAGCAGAGTAGCAGGATAACCCCACAGGTTCACAGGAGCAGGTATATAGCCAGGGAGTAACCAGAGGTCAGGAGCTGGATGCAAGGCAGAATACTCTAGCACAGACTGAAGACTGGGGTGGAGTTTTATAGCAGGAAGACACAGTGCACATGAGACCAAAGACGCCATCTTGGAAAAGGGCAGTAATGCACAAAAGGTAATAAAAAATGTTCAGAGTCCTGACAACAGTTGTGGAAAGAGAAGGGCAAGCTGTTCATCTATGAGGGTAACCTGTGTCGGAGGAACAGCAACTCATGCACACACGAACTGTCTGGTAAGTGGTAGTCCTGAAGCGGGATGCGCCAATGGTCTTAGAGGCGTACCATGATAGAGCAGGACACTTCGGGTGGAAGAAGCTGGAAGTCCTACTTCCTGAGATATTCTATTTGACTGGCATGAAGAAAGCCATTGTGAGGTGGTGCCGAGAATGTAGCCCATGCAACCTGCGCAGGAAACACTGCAACAGCCAGAGGACTCCCCTACAGCCCATAGTCATGAAGCAGCCACTTGAACCGGTAACCTTGGACCATGTGAAGCTAGCCCCAAGCCGGTCAGGCTATGTTTATGCCCTGACCATAGTGGACAATTACTCAAGGTTCCTGGTAGTTGTGCCTGTCAAAGACCAAACACAGCAGCCAAAGCGTTTCAAGAATAGTTTTGTCAATCGCACGGTTGCCCTGAACAAGTGCTCACTGACCAAGGGCCAGCCTTTGAGGCAGAAGTGTTCCAGGAATCCTGTAACCTGTACTGCAGCAAGAAAATCTGGACGATGCCGTACCATCCGCAGACAAATGGCATGTGCGAGAAAATGAACCAGGTGGTAATTGACCTGATGAAGACCTTACCCCTGGCAGAGCGAAACCTGTGGCCAGAGGAGTTGCCAGATTTGGTAGATCTATACAATCATATCCAGGTAAACTCCACCAACTGCACTCCGGCCTATGCGATGAGAGTGAGACCTGGCAAGTTACCCATTGACTTGGACATGGGAGTCCTAACTCCTGAGACGACATCACCAGATGCAGACTGCGATACAGAGCGGCGACAGCAATACCGCAAAGTGCAAGAATGTGTAGAGAAAAGTTTGTCCCAGACAAGACAGAGACAGGAAAAGAGCTACAACCAAGAAGCTCCGGCTACTCCTTTAGCACCGGGAAAACAAGTCCTCAAAATAAAAAGGAGGATTCACAAACTAGAAGATCAGTGGGAGGCTGAACCCTACACTGTCATGCCTTCCAACTTTGTTAACACCAAAGTGTGCCTCATCAGTAAAGATGGAGGAGAAACCTCGGCAGCAGTATCAAGGGATCATCTGAAAGTATGCCCTGACCAACTGAAAAACAAAGAAGATAAAGATGCCCGTCAACCCATAGAAGAAGAGGAAGAGAAAATCCATACCGTTCTTGCAGATTTTCCCTAGTCAAGGACAGAGGTGAACCAAGCCATCGTAGTACCTGTCCTGATCTTTCCCCAGCCTACTGCACCTGAAACAGCAGAGACCCGTCAGTTCAAACAGCAAATTCCACACCAGCAGTGGAGCAAGATAATCTACCCCTGCTAGCGGTGAATCTGTCAGACCCATGGTGAGTCTAAGAAGTTGCAGACGGCTGCCCAGTTTACCCGTAAGTTGCAGGCCTACCAGTAGCAAACACACTAGTGGGTCCACAACAGCAGCAGCAAACACATCAGACCAGGCTAGATCATCAGAGGAACCTGTACTGCGTAGACACACGTAGTACCAGAGGTCAGATCCCAGCCCGGTATAGGGACTAAAATGTCAATGTACAAAAAATGTAAGTAAGTTGAAATGTATATAATTGCAACCACCAAGCGAATGAGCCTACAGAGATTCTGTAAGAACTTTTGAAGCATTCTATTTTACCTGTTGAAGGACAATTGGGCCACAGGACTAAGTGTGGTGAAAACCTTAATTGTACAAAGTTACCAACTTGGCTCAGGAATGACAAATGGACTAATCAAAGAATAAATAATTCACAGCACCTCATAGCAAATACAGGGTTAACTTTTACCTACAAAGGAGGCGCATGCCAATTCCAGAGAGTCCTTCCCCGAAAACATCAAAACATTCAAGTAGAAAATGAAGACAGCGCCTCAAATGTTGGTGAAAAATCGCAGTTCCTTTATTCTGCCCTCTGTGGCATCATTTCGATCTACAGTACATGATCTTTTTCAAGCACATGGACTAATCGTCACAGGACTATTTTTGAGTTTTTTGTAATTTTTGTTTTTGAAATCCTGTAAACTGTTATAATTAGTGTTGAGCGATACCTTCCGATACTTGAAAGTATCGGTATCAGATAGTATCGGCCGATACCCGAAAAATATCGGATATAGCCGATACCCGATACCAATACAAGTCAATGGGACACAAGTATCGGAAGCTATCCTGGATGGTTCCCAGGGTCTGAAGGAGAGGAAACTCTCCTTCAGGCCCTGGGATCCATATTCATGTAAAAAATAAAGAATTAAAATAAAAAATATGGATATACTCACCCGTCCGGCGGCCCCTGGACCTTACCGATTGTAACCGGCAGCCTCCGTTCCTAAGAATTAGGAGTTTAGGACCCTCGATGATGTCGCGGCTTGTGATTGGTCACGTGCCGCTCATGTGACCGCTCACGCGACCAATCACAAGCCGCGACGTCATCGCAGGTCCTAAACTCCTCATTGAGTAATCATTACAATCGGTAAGGTCCAGGGGCCGCCGGACGGGTGAGTATATCCATATTTTTTATTTTAATTCTTTATTTTTTACATGAATATGGATCCCAGGGCCTGAAGGAGAGTCTCCTCTCCTCCAGACCCTGGGAACCATACACTGGGAACTTCCGATTCCGATTTCCGATACCACAAAAATATCGGAACTCGGTATCGGAATTCCGATACCGCAAGTATCGGCCGATACCCGATACTTGCGGTATCGGAATGCTCAACACTAGTTATAATTGTTCACCTGTTATTTGATTATGTTTTCTCAGTCCGGGAGTACTGAATTCCACTAGAGGGAATGTGGCACCTCAGGAGTCCGGTTGCCACAGAGGCATTGCATCCCTTACAAGGGGTGATGTCATGCCTGGAAGCAAGAAGGGATCCCCATTCCAGGTACATCAGCATGCAACACCTTTCCTACTCCAGACCAGAAGGGGGAGCTCTAACACCTGATTTCAGGGGAGCTTCGCTATAAGTTCTGCCTGGAGATAGGGTTAGTGAGTTTTAGTCAGTATCTGAGACTGTGAAGGAGGAAGAGGCATGTGAGGAGAACCTGGGGGATTGGAGCTGTGACTGAGCTCACACCAGGACTGAGCGCCAAAGACCGGACACCAGAGTCTGTGGTTGTGTGAGAACTGCAGGCCCAGCAACTACAACTGGAGGGTAGGAGATTGCAGGTCCCCTGGCCCCAGCTTACATCCTGAGGTACAGCAGCATATGAGAGCCCGGAGTCACCACGAGGGAGTGACACCTGGAACAGGCTCAAGCTGCCTGCCATGCGGGTAGTGTTCCATTTAATGGACAGACTGAGAGAGGGACTTGAGTAGAGAATAAAGCTTCAAGAACCCACAGAACAGCGCAGTAGGGAGGCCTCCAACTCCACCTGGCTAGGTGGATTCTGAATTGCTTCCAGGCTGCCCGGATCTCCAATACCACCTGTTACCTGTGCTCCAAACTGCATCTTCAACCAGGAATTAAAAGTAAATAAAACTGCAGCCCTTGTATCCTCTAGTGCTTTGCCGCACCCTCAGTCCTGCACCCCAACATCCACGATCCCTGATAGACTGTACTCGTAGCCCCGGGGCCTTGCTCCACCTGTGGGGAGCAGAACCATCTCAGCTGCAACACCATCGGCCCCAGCATTCCGATTAATCAGCGTTGGCTACCCATTGCCGAACACCACAGGTGGCGTCATGTGAAATCCCCTACAAACATTCCCTCATCCCTTTTATTGCATGCCCCGGGCCATGGACCAGGTCACTGCTGCTGTGACAACCCCTTTAAGAACCATCTGACCTGGTTCTGATACCCCACAGCCCTAGCGAGTGTCGCAGATGTGTATGTAACTTTCTGTAATCCTGTCTGGCAGTAGTAAGAATGAAGAAGAAAATCGAAAATGAATGTCATCATTGCTCTTACCTGTACTATATGCACTTACACGATCTACAGAGCTCCTGTGCTTAATGTCACCAGTGCTAATATTAGTTTTAGTACAGTGGTGAGTGCTGTTCTTCTCCACTTCTGTGTGATGTATTCAGTTACTATGTAGTGGCAATATTAGGTCAATTATGGTGGGGTGGTATTTATCCCTTGTATTTGATATTTTGGGCTAGTTAATAGAGATGAGCCACATCCCTAGTGTTCCGGTTCGGTTCGTTGAACAGGGAGATGTTCGCCGAACTGTTTGTCGAACTGTTCGATGAACACCGTCGAACCCCATTGAAACCAATGGCAGGCAAACACAAACACATACAAACACATGGAAAACACCTTAAAAGGTGTCCAAAAGCTGACAAACTGCTCAGAAGACACAACAAAGACATGGAAAAGTCACAACTACACATAGTCATGCGAAAAGAAAAGAGGTGGAGGAGTAAAAGGAGGAGGAGACACAGATGTAGGCATGTCATGCCCTTCTAAAGTTAAGAAAGGCTGGAGTAAAAATCTAAACTCACTCTACCAACACCCAGACGTCTTGACAAAAAAAAAAAAGAAATATCTTTAGGTAGAATGGCGGCGGGTCCATTCAGAACACTTTCCTTAGAAGACGTAGTGGTACCCCCGTTGGGAGTTGTGCCAAAAAATGAACCCAATACATTCAGACTAATCCACCATTTGTCATATCCAAGGGGCAGGTCAGTAAACGACAACATCGACGCGGAACCAAGTACAGTACTATGTACTGTACCTCCTTTGACGAGGCAATCAGATGGGTCAAGAAGTTGGGAAGGGGCACCCTAATGGCCAAAACAGACATTGAGGGGGCGTTCCGGTTACTACCTGTGCCTCCGGATAGTGTCCTCCCATTGGGCTGCTTCTGTGAAGGAGCATACTACATAGATCACTGTTTGCCCATGGGGTGCTCCATATCCTGCTCACTATTTGAGGCATTTAGTTGCTTCCTCGAATGTGTTGTCATGGATGTTTGTAAGGCGGCACATATTATCCATTACTTCGACGACTTCTTATGCCTGGGCCCAAAAGATTCGCCACAGTGTGAAAACACGCGGTAGTCCACCTGTGAGAAGGAGAGAGCTGGAGGGAGAGTGGACACCCCAGAGCCGAGGGGTTAGATTGAGAAAGAAAGAAAGCGGTGTAGCTTGCTTCATGGGTGGGGTACTGTTGTGAATTCCGTTCTCGAACTCCCTCCTGTGGTCATGAATGGTACTTCGGCGAGTTCTGTCCGTGGACTCCCTCTGGTGGCTGTGAGTGGAACTGCTGGTTCTGAGGTTGCCTCCTCAGCTGCCCTCGTTTGCAGCTAGGCTGGCTTCTCTATTTAATTCCACTCAGATCTTTACTCCATGCCAGCTGTCAATGTATTAGTACTGGTTCAGATCTCTCTCAGATCTTTCTGATTACCTGTCTACTCCAGCAAAAGCTAAGTTCCTGCTAGTTCTTTGTTGTTCATTTTGTACTGAATATGTTTCTTAGTACTTGCTAAGTTTTAGTCCAGCGTTTTTACATGATATTGCCTTGCTAGCTGGAAGCTCTGGGTTGCAGAGTGGCACCTCCGCACCGTGAGTTGGTGCGGGGGTCTTTTTGCACACTCTGCGTGGCTTTTTGTAGTTTTTTGTGCTGACCGCATAGATCTCTTTCCTATCCTCAGTCTATCTAGTAAGTCTGGCCTCCTTTGCTGAAACCTGTCTCATCCCTGTGTTTGTGACTTTCCTCTTAACTCACAGTTAATATATGTGGGGGGCTGCCTTTACCTTTGGGGAAACTTCTCTGAGGCAAGGTAAGGCTTATTTTCCTATCTTTAGGGGTAGTTAGCTCTTAGGCTGTGAAGAGGCATCTAGGGAGAGTTAGGTACGCTCCACAGCTATTTCTAGTGTGTGTGTTAGGATCAGGATTGCGGTCAGCAGAGTTCCCACTTCCCAGAGCTTGTCCTGTTTTTTAGTTTAACCATCAGGTCATTCCAGGTGTACCTAACCACCAGGTCCATAACAGGGTACTGTGCTGAGTAGCAGAAATTGCTACTAGGCCCAAAAGGATTTCCTTGGCCAAATGCCATTAAAAAATAGTAGTTAGGTAAACAGGCGGTGTAGCTTGCTTCATAGGTGGGGTACTCTGCTGAGTAGCACAAAATGCTACTCCCACTTCCCAGAGCTTGTCCTGTTTTTTAGTTTAACCATCAGGTCATTCCAGGTGTACCTAACCACCAGGTCCATAACAGTACAGCTGGCCAACAAAGTGTTAATGCATCTCAATAGAGGGATAAGAGAAGTTCTGAGACCATTTTTTTTCTCTGCAGTGTGTTTTGTCTTTCTTTTCCCCTTAACCTCTGGGTGGTTCAGGACTCAGGTGTAGATATGGACATTCAAGGTCTGTCCTCTTGTGTTGATCACCTCACTACGAGGGTACAAAGCATTCAAGATTATGTAGTTCAGAATCCTATGTTAGAGCCTAGAATTCCAATTCCTGATTTGTTTTTTGGAGATAGATCTAAATTTCTGAATTTCAAAAATAATTGTAAACTGTTTCTTGCTTTGAAACCCCGCTCCTCTGGTGACCCCATTCAGCAAGTAAAAATCATTATTTCTTTGTTACGTGGCGACCCACAAGACTGGGCATTCTCCCTTGCGCCGGGAGATCCTGCATTGCTAAATGTAGATGCGTTTTTTCTGGCGCTTGGATTGCATTATGACGAACCTAACTCTGTGGATCAGGCAGAGAAAATCCTGCTGGCTTTGTGTCAAGGACAGGTCAGGATGAAGCGGAGGTATATTGCCAGAAGTTTAGAAAGTGGTCTGTGCTTACTCAATGGAATGAGTGTGCCCTTGCAGCAATTTTCAGAAAAGGTCTTTCTGAAGCCCTTAAGGATGTTATGGTGGGGTTTCGCACGCCTGCTGGTCTGAATGAATCAATGTCCTTGGCCATTCAGATCGATCGGCGCTTGCGTGAACGCAAGGTTGTGTGCCATTTGGCGGTGTCCTCTGAGCAGAGGCCTGAGCATATGCAATGTGATAGGACTTTGACCAGAGCTGAATGGCAAGAACACAGATGTCAGAATGGGCTGTGTTTTTACTGTGGTGACTCCACTCATGCTATCTCTGATTGTCCTAAGCGCTCCAAGCGGTTCGCTAGGTCTGTCACCATTGGTACTGTACAGCCTAAATTTCTTTTGTCCGTTACTCTGATTTGCTCTTTGTCATCCTACTCTGTTATGGCATTTGTGGACTCAGGCGCTGCCCTGAATTTGATGGACTTGGAGTTTGCCAAGCGCTGTGGTTTTTTCTTGGAGCCCTTGCAGTATCCTATTCCATTAAGGGGAATTGATGCTACGCCTTTGGCCAAGAATAAACCTCAGTACTGGACTCAGTTGACCATGTGCATGGCTCCTGCACATCAGGAAGATGTTCGCTTTTTGGTGTTGCATAATTTGCATGATGTGGTCGTGTTGGGTTTGCCATGGCTACAGGTCCATAATCCAGTATTGGATTGGAAATCAATGTCTGTGTCCAGTTGGGGTTGTCAAGGGGTACATGGTGACGTTCCGTTGTTGTCAATTTCTCCTTCTACTCCTTCTGAAGTCCCTGAGTTTTTGTCGGATTACCGAGATGTATTTGATGAGCCCAAATCCAGTGCCCTACCTCCTCATAGGGATTGTGATTGTGCTATTAATTTGATTCCTGGTAGTAAATTTCCTAAGGGAGGGCTTTTCAATTTATCTGTGCCGGAACACGCCGCTATGTGGAGTTATATAAAGGAGTCCTTGGAGAAAGGGCATATTCGCCCGTCGTCGTCACCGTTGGGAGCAGGGTTCTTTTTTGTGGCCAAGAAGGATGGTTCTCTGAGACCTTGTATAGATTACCGCCTTCTCAATAAAATCACGGTCAAATTTCAGTACCCTTTGCCTCTACTGTCTGATTTGTTTGCTCGGATTAAGGGGGCTAGTTGGTTCACCAAGATAGATCTTCGAGGGGCGTATAATCTCGTGTGTATTAAACAAGGCGATGAGTGGAAAACAGCATTTAATACGCCCGAGGGCCATTTTGAGTACCTGGTGATGCCATTCGGGCTTTCTAATGCTCCATCTGTGTTTCAGTCCTTTATGCATGACATCTTCTGAAAGTATTTGGATAGATTCATTATTGTATATTTGGATGATATTTTGGTCATTTCGGATGATTGGGAGTCTCATGTGAAGCAGGTCAGAATGGTGTTCCAGGTTCTTCGTGCTAATTCTTTGTTTGTGAAGGGGTCTAAATGTCTCTTCGGAGTTCAGAAGGTTTCCTTTTTGGGCTTCATTTTTTCCCCTTCTACTATCGAGATGGATCCTGTTAAAGTTCAGGCCATTTATGATTTGACTCAGCCTACATCTGTGAAGAGCCTTCAGAAATTCCTGGGCTTTGCTAATTTTTATCGTCGCTTCATCGCTAATTTTTCTAGTGTTGTTAAACCATTGACTGATTTGACCAAGAAAGGTGCTGATGTGGTGAATTGGTCCTCTGCGGCCGTTGAGGATTTTCGGGAGTTGAAACGTCGTTTCTCTTCGGCCCCTGTGTTGTGTCAGCCAGATGTTTCGCTCCCTTTTCAGGTCGAGGTTGATGCTTCTGAGATTGGAGCAGGGGCTGTTTTGTCTCAAAGATCTTCTGATGGCTCTGTGATGAAGCCATGTGCTTTCTTTTCTAGAAAGTTTTCACCTGCTGAGCGTAATTATGATGTTGGCAATCGGGAGTTGTTGGCTATGAAGTGGGCGTTCGAGGAGTGGCGACATTGGCTCGAGGGAGCCAAGCATCGCGTAGTGGTCTTAACGGATCACAAGAATCTGACTTATCTCGAGTCTGCTAAGCGGTTGAATCCTAGACAGGCTCGATGGTCGCTGTTTTTCTCCCGTTTCAATTTTGTGGTTTCATATCTTCCGGGTTCTAAGAATGTGAAGGCCGATTCCCTTTCAAGGAGTTTTGTGCCTGATTCCCCGGGAGTTCCTGAGTCGGCTGGTATTCTCAAAGAGGGGGTAATTCTGTCTGCCATCTCACCTGATTTGCTGCGGGCGCTGCAGGAGTTTCAGGCTGATAGACCTGACCGTTGTCCAGCAGAGAAACTGTTTGTCCCTGATAGATGGACTAGTAGAGTTATCTCTGAGGTTCATTGTTCGGTGTTGGCTGGTCATCCTGGGATTTTTGGTACCAGAGATTTGGTGGCTAGGTCCTTTTGGTGGCCTTCCTTGTCACGGGATGTGCATTCTTTTGTGCAGTCCTGTGGGACTTGTGCTCTAGCCAAGTCCTGCTGTTCTCGTGCCAGTGGGTTACTTTTGCCCTTGCCAGTCCCGAAAAGGCCTTGGACGCATGTTTCCATGGATTTTATTTCAGATCTCCCTGTCTCTCAAAGGATGTCGGTCATCTGGGTGGTTTGTGATCGCTTCTCTAAGATGGTTCATTTGGTACCCTTGCCTAAATTACCTTCCTCCTCTGATTTGGTTCCACTATTTTTCCAGCATGTGGTTCGTTTGCATGGCATTCCGGAGAACATCGTGTCGGACAGAGGTTCCCAGTTTGTTTCAAGGTTTTGGCGGTCCTTTTGTGCTAAGATGGGCATTGATTTGTCTTTCTCTTCGGCTTTCCATCTTCAGGCAAATGGCCAAACCGAACAAACTAATCAGACTTTGGAGACCTATCTGAGATGCTTTGTTTCTGCTGATCAGGATGATTGGGTGACCTTCTTGCCATTGGCTGAGTTCGCCCTTAATAATCGGGCCAGTTCGGCTACTTTGGTTTTGCCTTTTTTTTGTAATTCTGGTTTTCATCCTCGTTTTTCTTCAGGGCAGGTTGAGCCTTCGGACTGTCCTGGTGTGGATTCTGTGGTGGACAGGTTGCAGCAAATTTGGACTCATGTAGTGGACAATTTGACATTGTCACAGGAGAAGGCTCAACGTTTCGCCAACCGCCGTCGCTGTGTTGGTCCCCGACTTCGTGTTGGGGATTTGGTTTGGTTGTCGTCTCGTCATGTCCCTATGAAGGTTTCTTCTCCTAAGTTTAAGCCTCGTTTCATTGGTCCTTATAAGATTTCTGAAATTCTCAATCCTGTGTCGTTTCGTTTGGCCCTTCCAGCTTCTTTTGCCATCCATAATGTGTTCCATAGGTCGTTGTTGCGGAGATATGTGGCGCCTATGGTTCTCTCCGTTGACCCTCCTGCTCCGGGGTTGGTCGAGCGGGAGTTGGATTATGTGGTGGAGAAGATTTTAGATTCTCGTATTTCGAGACGGAAACTTCAGTACCTGGTCAAATGGAAGGGCTATGGTCAGGAGGATAATTCCTGGGTTTTTGCCTCCGATGTCCATGCGGCCGAGTTGGTTCTTGCCTTTCATTTGGCTCGTCCTGATCGGCCTGGGGCTCTGGTGAAGGTTCGGTGACCCCTCCTCAAGGGGGGGGTACTGTTGTGAATTCCGTTCTCGAACTCCCTCCTGTGGTCATGAATGGTACTTTGGCGAGTTCTGTCCGTGGACTCCCTCTGGTGGCTGTGAGTGGAACTGCTGGTTCTGAGGTTGCCTCGTCAGCTGGCCTCGTTTGCGGCTAGGCTGGCTTCTCTATTTAATTCCACTCAGATCTTTACTCCATGCCAGCTGTCAATGTATTAGTACTGGTTCAGATCTCTCTCGGATCTTTCTGATTACCTGTCTACTCCAGCAAACGCTAAGTTCCTGCTAGTTCATTTGTTGTTCATTTTGTACTGAATATGTTTCTTAGTACTTGCTAAGTTTTAGTCCAGCGTTTTTACATGATATTGCCTTGCTAGCTGGAAGCTCTGGGTTGCAGAGTGGCACCTCCGCACCGTGAGTCGGTACGGGGGTCTTTTTGCACACTCTGCGTGGCTTTTTGTAGTTTTTTGTGCTGACCGCATAGATCTCTTTCCTATCCTCAGTCTATCTAGTAAGTCTGGCCTCCTTTGCTGAAACCTGTCTCATCCCTGTGTTTGTGACTTTCCTCTTAACTCACAGTTAATATATGTGGGGGGCTGCCTTTACCTTTGGGGAAACTTCTCTGAGGCAAGGTAAGGCTTATTTTCCTATCTTTAGGGGTAGTTAGCTCTTAGGCTGTGAAGAGGCATCTAGGGAGAGTTAGGTACGCTCCACAGCTATTTCTAGTGTGTGTGTTAGGATCAGGATTGCGGTCAGCAGAGTTCCCACTTCCCAGAGCTTGTCCTGTTTTTTAGTTTAACCATCAGGTCATTCCAGGTGTACCTAACCACCAGGTCCATAACAGGGTACTGTGCTGAGTAGCAGAAATTGCTACTAGGCCCAAAAGGATTTCCTTGGCCAAATGCCATTAAAAAATAGTAGTTAGGTAAACAGGCGGTGTAGCTTGCTTCATAGGTGGGGTACTCTGCTGAGTAGCACAAAATGCTATTAGGTACAAAACGATTTCCTGGGCTAGATCAGTTAAAAATTAGTAATTAGATCAACAGGCAATGTAGCTTGCTTCATGGGTGGGGTACGCTGCTGAGTAGCACTAATTTCTACTAGGCCCAAAAGGATTTCCTGGGCTAGATGCCGTTACAAAATAGTAGTTAGGTAAACAGGCAGTGTAGCTTGCTTCATGAGTGAAGTACGCTGCTGAGTAGCACCAAATTCTACTAGGCCCCAAAGGATTTCCTAGGCCAGATGCTGTTAAAAATAGTACTTAGGTAAACAGGTGGTGGGTGGCTGGGCTACTCTGCTGACTAGCAGACACTGAAGCTTTGGAGCAGACCTCTGAATTCCAGGCCATAGTATGAGTAAGCAACTCTGCAGACAACCCCACCCACCTGGAATTGACGATGGCAACGTCATGTAAAACTCAGCAAGGAGACTAAATCAAAGAGTCTCCATTTTTTCCAAAAATTCGGCCACAGACACCACTTAAGTGGCATCAATTTCGCAAGAGTATTTTAAAACGGTTGGTGAGGTGATTTTCAAAAATCATCAAGCTTTGTCTCCCCAAGTTGACACAGGGGTAGAAAAGTCCTTGCGGATTCAGGATTTGTTCATCTTGATGAACGTTAGTCTGTCTACATTGTCACTGGACAGCTGCATGCGCTTATCTGTCAGCACACCACCAGCAGCGCTGAACACACGTTCAGAGAGAACGCTGGCTGTGGGGCATGACAAGATCTCCAAGGCATGAGTGGCGAACTCAGGCCATTTTTCAAGATTGGAAGCCCAAAATGAGCAAGGGTCCAGTTCCACAGTCATGGCATCGATGTTAACTTGGAGATACTCTTGTACCATCCTCTCTAGGCGTTGGCTGTGCGTAAGACTTCTTGTCTCCTGTGGCCTTGCAAAGGATGGTCTAAAAAAATCTTGAAACGATTGGAAAAAATTGCTGATACCACCAGATATGATGTTACTGTTTGAGTGATGACTTGATAGTCCCACAATTGGCAAGTTAGAACTCAGAGATTCACTACGTGCACTACTGGTGTTTTTATGGAAAAGCAGATGTTAGATTCTGTAACAGTCTCTGCTGATACTCCTGCATGCGTGAATCTCTTTCTATGGCAGGAATTATTTTGCCAAATTTGCTTTTGTACCGGGGATCTAAGAGTGTGGCAACCCAGTAGTTGGCATTACTTTGGATTCTGACAATCCGAGGGTCATGTTGCAGGTAGTGCAGCAAGAAGGCACTCATGTGTCTTGCGCATCCAGGAGGACCAAGTCCTTGTTGTCTTGGTGGTGGTGAGGTGAGAATCATGCTTCCATTGTCTGCCCTCTCCCCCCAACCTCGCACAACAGAAATTTGATCAAGGTCTCCCTCATCTGATGAGTCTTCCATGCCCAGTGCCAGTTCGTCCTACACTTCTTCCTCGCCTCCTGCACCTTCCTCAACAGTTTGGCTGATACCATGTGCCATCGGTAATCCCTCTCCCCCAGCCTCCAATGTCATCCGCCTTGGTGCTGCCAACCTTCTTGACCTTGGAGATATGATCCCTTCCGCATACGACTCCTCCTGTTCCTCCTCCTCCTCCTCTTGTTCCACCACCTGACGCCGAACACTGTGTAAGGTGTGCTCCAGCATGTAAATCACCGGAATGGTCATGCTGATAATGGCATCGTCAGCACTAAACATCTTCGTTGCTATTTCAAAACTGTGCAGAAGGGTGCATAGGTCCCTGATCTGAGACCACTCCTGCAGCATGATTTGCCCCACCTCTTGATCTCGTTGGCCCAGGCTATACGTCATAACGTATTGCACCAGGGCTCGTCGGTGCTGCCACAGTCACTGCAACATGTGCAGAGTTGAATTCCACCATGTGGGCACATCGCATTTCAGCTGGTGAACTGGCAGGCCCAACGAATTCTGTAGAGATGCAAGTCGTCGAGCTGCGGGATGCGAATGGCGGAAGTGAGCACACAGCGACCGTGCCCTCTGCAGAAGCACATCTAGTCCGGGATAGTGGGATAAAAATTGCTGGACAACCAGGTTCAAAATGTGAGCCATACAAGGCACGTGTGTGACATTGCCCCGGCGAAGGGCCGCACCCAGGTTTGCAGCATTGTCGCACACGGCCTTCCCTGGCTGCAGGTTGAGTGGAGACAACCATTGATGGAACTCGGTCTCCAGAGCTGACCACAACTCCTCAACTGTGTGACTCACATTTCCCAGACATTTCAATGTAATCACTGCCTGATGCCGTTGAGCCCTGGTGACAGCATAGTGAGGAGGTGTGCAGGATTCCTTCTGCGCAGTTACAATGCAGGTGGCATTACCAGACAGGCTTTGGGTGCAGGTGGAGGACCGAGAGGAGGTTGAGGAGGCAGAAGCAGTGGAGGAACTTCTAGATACAGAGGATCGACGAGCAACTCGTGGGGACGGCAAGACTTGGACAGCAGCCCCTTCTCCTGATGTTACCATAGTTACCCAGTGCCCAGTCACCGACATGTAACGCCCCTGTCCATGTCTACTCGTCCAAGTGTCTGTGGTGAAATGTACCCTGTCACACACAGAGTTTCTCAAGGAAGCGGTGATGTTGTGTGCGACATGCTGGTGTAGCGCAGGCACAGCTTTCTTTGAGAAGTAGTGGCGACTGGGCATCTGGTACTGGGGCACTGCTACGGACATAAGGTCTCGAAAATCCTCTGTGTCCACCAGGTGGAAAGGCAGCATTTCTGTAGCCAACAGCTTGCAGATGGAGAAATTCAACCTCTTAGCTTTGTCATGGCTAGGAGGAAATGGTCTTTTACTTGTCCACATCTGAGGGACTAAGGGCTGGCTGCCGTGCTTAGACGGAGTTGAGTAGGGTGTCCCAAGCAAACTGCTGGTCTGTGAGGAAGGTGCAGGCGGAGATGTTATGTTGCCTTGATCAAAATGTGGTGTCGATGTCGGAGAGCGCTCAACACCAGCAGGTGTTTCCACTTGCAAATGTCCTGACGACCTGCCAATCACACTGGCTGTTGCGGGTAAGAGGTGGAAGGTCTGCTTCCAAAACCATGTGCGACTGCTGTCCCCACAGTCACAGAGGATGAAGAGGATGCGGATGCACTTGATGGGGCAGACGGTGGTTGACCAGGCCCACTAGGCCGCATTGTAGCACAGTGAGCTTCCCACTGCAACTTATGCCTCATATCCATGTGACGGTTCATGCATGAAGTACTCAAGCTAGTGATTTTTTGGCCTCTACTGAGATTTTGTTGACAAATCTTACAGACAACATGAGTTGGGTCATCCTTTGCGATGTCAAAAAATGCCCAGGCTATGCAAGGCTTAGAGCCCGTGCGACCTGAAGAGCCACCACGACTTCTGGTCTGAGGCACAATTGGTGTTGAGGATGCAGTTGTTGACGTGCTTCCAGTACTCCATCTCTGTCCAGGAAGGTGCACCGTTACCTCGTCGTCAGACTTGCCACTAGCATCCTCCTCCACCTCCTCTGCTGACCTCATGGACTGGCTGACTGGGGGTTGACAGTAAGTGGGGTCTACAACTGTTATGATCCTGGTGGTAAGGACCACATGAACTGACCTGATAAGTAAACCAGAAATAAGGACAAGCTCTGGGAATGTGGGAACTTTACTGACCGCAATTCTGATCCTATCAAAACATACACTAAAGGCAGCCGTGGAGCGTTCCTAACTTGGCCTAGACGGCTCTTCACAGCCTGAGAAACTGGCTACCCCTAGAGAGAAACAAAGCCTCACTTGCCTCAGAGAAATTTACCCCAAAGTGTAGACAGCTCCCCACAGATAATAACGGTGAGTTAAGGGGAAAACACAAACATAGGAATGAAAACAGGTTTTAGCAAATGAGGCCCGCTAATAACTAAATAGTCAGAAGATAGCAAGGAATCTGTGCGGTCAGTATAAAATACTACAAAAATTATCCACGCAGAGAATACAAAAAGACCCCCACACCGACTCACGATGTGAGGGGCGCAACTCTGCACCCCAGAGCTTCCAGCTAGCAATAAAATAGCATATAAGCAAGCTGGACTGAACTAATCATTTGCTGAGAAACATTTTCACAAAGCAATAAGCAAAAAATGGACTAGCATGAACTTAGCTTCTCCACGAGGAGACAGGTCACAAGGGAAGTCCCAGAGAGATCTGAACCAGTACTGAATACAACGACAGCAGGCAACAAGTAAAGGTCCAGATGGAGTTAAATAGGCAGCAAGCCTAGCAGGAAACGAGGCAGCTGGAGTCCAGCTACAGACCAGCCGTAACACTCAAGGCCACCAGAGGGAGCCCATGAACAGAACTCACAAAATACCACTGATGACCACAGGAGGGAGCCCGAGAACGGAATTCACAACATACAACCTCGTCATCATCATCCTGTGTGTTCTCACACCCGTCATCCTCAGAGCCAACCTCTTCCTGCCCCGACTGAAAAGTCAAGTTTTCGTTCCAATCAGGTATCTCAGTCTCATCATCATCTTCCTCATTGTCTCCACCAACAGGAGTTACAGTTTGGGAACGAGGGTCTACATTATGCTCAGAACCTTCTTCATCTGGGCCTGGATCCGACTCACAAAGATTCTGGGCATCAGTGCAGATCATTTCCTCGTCTGGATTCACAGAAGCTCTGGAGCAGACCTCTGATTCCCAGGCTATAGTATGCATAAACAGCTCTACAGACTCAACCATGTGTGCTACCCCATGCTCAGATGGGCAGCTGGAGACTTGGGAGCTTTGAGGAAGCAAGTGCGATTGGGGTGACAACTCTGAGGACTGGAGTAGTTGTGATGTTGAAGTTGACATGGAGGAGAGCCCACTTGAACGATCACTTGATATCCGTTCAAGCACCTGCTGTTTTTGTGCCTCATCTGGAATTTTTGGCGATGCTTGTAGCAATGGTCGTAAGAAAGGGATCATATCAGATTTTCCACGAAAAGAAGTAGACATCTTACTTTGGCTGGAAGATGGTCTTTCTTCTGCAGATGTTACTGTTGCTTTACCACCTACCCCACGGACACAACCTTTTTTTCCCTTTCCAACACGCCTATTCCCCTTTCCACCAGCAGCAGGCCTTTTGCCACTCATTTTAGTGCTTAATTGGCAACTCTGTATCTGAAGTTGTTAGTACAACAACCAATGGATGAAAACCGAGCAGAACTGAGTGGCCAAACTGTGGTACTAGGCCCAGAACTATCAACTGGATTAGATGCAGGGAAAATAGAGATACACAGGCGGTGTAGCTATCTTCTCAGGCGGGCTACTCTGCTGACGTCCAGACAATGCTACTAGGCTCAAAACTATCAACTGGATTAGATGCAGTGAAAATAGAGATACACAGGCAGTATAGTTTGTTTCACAGGTGGGCTACTCTGCCGATGTGCAGACAATGCTACTAGGCCCAAAACTATCAACTGGATTAGATACAGTGAAAATAGAGATACACAGGCGGTATAGTTTGTTTCACAGGCGGGCTACTCTGCTGACATGCAGACAATGCTACTAGGCCCAAAACTATCAACTGGATTGGATGCAGTGAAAATAGAGATACACAGGCGGTATACTCGGCTGATGTGCAGACAATGCTACTAGGCCCAAAACTATCAACTGGATTAGATGCAGTGAAAATAGAGATACACAGGCGGTATAGTTTGTTTCACAGGCGGGCTACTCTGCTGACATGCAGACACTGCTACTAAGCCCAAAACCCCAAAACGATTTACTGGGTTAGATGCTGTAAAAATTGAGATACACAGGCGGTGTAGCTAGCTTCACAGGCGGGCTACTCTGCTGACGTGCAGACAATGCTACTAGGCCCAAAACTATCAACTGGATTGGATGCAGTGAAAATAGAGATACACAGGCGGTATAGTTTGTTTCACAGGCGGGCTACTCTGCTGACATGCAGACAATGCTACTAGGCCCAAAACTATCAACTGGATTAGATGCAGTGAAAATAGAGATACACAGGCGGTATAGTTTGTTTCACAGGCGGGCTACTCTGCTGACGTGCAGACAATGCTACTAAGCCCAAAACCCTCCAAAAATTTACTGGGTTAGATGCCGTAAAAATTGAGATACACAGGCGGTGTAGCTAGCTTCACAGGCGGGCTACTCAGATGACTATCAGACTATGCTACTAGCCCAAAAGGATTGCCTGAGCTAGATTACACCAAATGCTGTGACTAACACTTGCACAGCGCTGGCTCAGACCTACCTGGCAAACAGTGCTATGAACTGCTGTAACCTACCCTGAAAAGGGCTGATATTACAACTAGTCCCAACTCCCGACTCCCTAAACCTATCTCTCAGAAAATTCGCTGGCAAAAAAAGACTCTTTGACTGTATAGCGCTCACAGCAGCAGCGGTGCCGTCTAACACTAAGCTGCAGCAGTGAGGAAATGGTGACGATGGGGCAAATGGCTGGTTCTCATTGAGCAAGGAGTGACATGTGACATACACAGCCAATGACACATGCCCTTGCTTGTCTGCATCACATGCACATTGCTGTGTGTGTGCGCACTGCTGATAGGCTGAGAGACTGCACCGCCCCTCTGTAAATGCGGGAAAGAAAAAAAAAATGGAGATCGGCGTTATTTGAGCACAGATCTATTCCCCGCCCACTATACACTGAAACAGTCCATTAACAATGATAAACAGTTTTAATGTGCAAATCAAGCTAGGCTTTTGGTGAACGAACAGTTAACGAACAGAAATTCGAACAGCCAAATTTTAAGCAAATTGTTCGGGTTCGTCGAACGACTCGAACACCGCCCAAAACACCTCGAATTTGAAATTGGCGAACAGTTCGACTCGAACACCGCTCATCTCTACTAGTTAATCTTGGTATATTGGATTTTGTTCAGCTGGTGGTTATACTTAAAGAGAGGCAAACATGTCTTTATAGGATCTGGAAAGATACATGGGTCTGTACATCTAACCTACATTCTGGTAGGGGCCCAAGTACATATTTTGCTCATAAAACTACATATGCTGCTGGCAGTCATCCCCCTGTTGTGCCTCGCAGCATCCATAACCATAATTAACTAATTTAAAAGGGTGAGGCCGGTGTCACACTAGAGAGGAATACGGACGAGCGAGAGGCGCAAAAACAACGCATTGCACACGGACCAATGTTTCTCTATGGGCTTCCATCAGCCGTATATTTCTCGGCCACATTTTACAAGCCGAGAAAATCGCAGCATGCTGCGTTTGTCAGCATATTGCGCAAAAATCCACCAATGAAAGTCTATGGGTGCACGAAAAATATGGATTGCACACAGACCGTGAGTGTGACTTGCGAGAAATATGCAAGACTTTTCCAGGTGACAGGAAATGTGCCAAGCCTTAAATCAGGAAGCTTAGAAATGTTAATTAGCTTAAAAAGGGAGACACACATCCCAGAAGAATGCCGCACGCCTCCACGGAGTCTGCTGCAGCATGGCTTCCCTAATTAATGTAGAAATGCTGCTGATCCTGGTGCAAGAAAGGCCAAAAATCTGGGATTAGAGAGATGCCCACTATTCTAACCGGGCCAGAAAAGAGGCGGCATGGAGGAGCATATGTGGCCTCCTTTTTCAGGATTTTGGACACTTGAGGGACAGCAGCAACTAAGTAAGTTCACTCATGTTTCTCAAATATTATTCTAAACTGCAGTAACTAACATGTTTTCACACTATCCCCTTAAATCCTATTGTGATGTTTGTAATCAAATTATTATTATTAATGAATCTTACTAGGCCACATGACTATGTAAAATCTCTGAAAACTTGCTATACTACTGTGCACAATGGCCTTATACATTATTTTCTTCTCTGTCATTGCAGTGGAAGATGTTATGAGATGATGGCGCAGCATAAGGGACCAGTACAGGAGAGAAAGACAGCAGTGGGCCAGGAGTGGTGCTTCCGCACGTAAAAAGCGTAAATACAGCTATTACAACTGGCTGTCATTTCTTTATCCCAGTATGGATCTGAGACCGTAAGTTCAAACCTCACACCACATTACACATATGTATTTTATGCTCATATATTAAATGTTATATTATTATTGTCATGCTTTCATAATAGAACTCAACCCAACCTCACTGAGAGGGAGACAGTGTCTGACGTCAGTGATCCAGTCGGGGAAGGTGAAGAGGTGGCTGGCCCACCTTCTGATCCTTCCATTTGCATCCCTCCAGGTCCATCTTCCGCAGCACCAGAAGCCAACAACAGGCCCAGATGCTGCACCAGCACCCACAGCTGTACCAGCTCCAGTCAGCCAGGAAGATCCTGGGAACAGCAGCAGCCCGCTGGAGGCCTCCCCACAGCCTGCTGTTATATCTCGCCGTGGCCGCAGAAGGAGAGAGCTACTGGAAACAAGGAGGCATGTGGATACTGGTCTTCTAAATTATCTTTCCAGGGTTGCTCAGGAAGAGGATGAGGAGGCATATTCCTGCAGCCTGGCCCGGTACCTCTGTCCCCTACCCCATGAGGTGAGGCTACGTGTGAGAGGGTACTTTCAGATCCTTCTTGATGCAGGCACCCCCCAATAGCCCATATGCGTTGTTTGAATACTTGGAGAGGTGGCAGCTGTCACCATGTAACCTCATGTGTCTTCAACCAACCCCACATGAATGCGCAATAGGGATCTGATGCCCCTCCTCCGCGAGTGCCTACACCTCAACCCTCCCCCCAAAACAAACCATTGCCACAAAATATCCAAATGCCATCCTACCAGCAACCTTCCCAATATGGCCACTTGTACAGACCCAGTGTTGGAGACTGGTCCCAACCTGGGATTGGACGACATGGCCATATTGGGGGGTATGAGTCACGTGGCTACTATAATCCTCACGAGGCCCATACTCAAAATCCTTATGGGCAATCGGCAAGTGGTCAATATGAGCATGGCCAATATTTGCGGCATGGGCAACAGTTAGTACCCACACAGGGTGAAGGACAATTGGGGCAACAAAGGAAGCAAGATCAAGAAACTGGACTGCCGCCATCACCTCCACCAACTTTTCAAAACCTTTAATTTTTTTTTAAAATATTGTTTTTTCTGCTGTGAAAGCTGAATAATATGTTGGCTTGAGAAAGGCTCAGTCAGAGCCGAAACGTTGCATGGAGATGTGGGCTCAATAAACACCTGCATATTGTCTTTAAGAAAATGGAGTGCTGCCTGCTTTTGTCAAATATATGGACTGAAAGCAACCAATGAACGGGTTGTCTGGGCTTTGCACCCGAAGATAAGTAGAGGATTTGTGCTGTTCCATTTTTTTCTACTATGAATAATATGTTGGATATATGTTAGGCCAAATTTAAATGGCCACAAAAGCCATATTAGGTCAATATG
This sequence comes from Ranitomeya variabilis, assembly GCF_051348905.1. NCBI lineage: Eukaryota > Metazoa > Chordata > Amphibia > Anura > Dendrobatidae > Ranitomeya > Ranitomeya variabilis. The sequence goes on along the minus strand of NC_135233.1, from coordinate 143,122,588 downwards.
GTTTGTGAGAATAAATATTTGGCTTTATAAAAAACCTTTCAAAAGCCAATTTATGTTTGTTGGAACAATCATTAATGCACCATACATAATTATTAGACTCAAAACCATCTCTTAAATAAGTAAATTCAACACAAACAGTAACTTACCATAAGAATTTATATATATACTAGATGGCAGCCCGATTCTAAAGAATCGGGAGTCTAGAATCCATATATACTTTATTTATTCAAATGTAAGAATAATTTGGTGGGCGGGGACCCTCGGCCTCCGATTTGGATGGCGGGGCCCCACGGCCTTCGATTTGGTGGGCGGGGCTCCTCGGCCTCCGATTTGGTTGGTGGGGCCCCTCGGCCTCCGATTTGGTAGGCGGGGCCCCTTATCCTCCGATTTGGTGGGCGGGGCCCCTCGGCCTCCGATTTGGTGGGCGGGGCCCCTCGGCCTCCGATTTGGTTGGCGGGGCCCCTCGGCCTCCGATTTGGTGGGCGGGGACCCTCGGCCTCCGATTTGGTGGGTGGGGCCCCTCGGCCTCCGATTTGGTGGGTGGGGCCCCTCGGCCTCCGATTTGGTGGGCGGGGACCCTCGGCCTCCGATTTGGTGGGCGGGAACCCTCGGCCTCCAATTTGGTGGGCGGGGACCCTCGGCCTCCGATTTGGTGGGAGGGGACCCTCGGCCTCCGATTTGGTGGGCGGGGATCCTCGGCCTCCGATGTGGTGGGCGGGGCCCCTCGGCCTCCGATGTGGTGGGCGGGGCCCATCGGCCTCCGCTTTGGTGGGCGGGGCCAGGCCCCTCGGCCTCCGCTTTGGTGGGCGGGGCCGGGCCCCTCGGCCTCCGCTTTGGTGGGCGGGGCCGCTCGGCCTTCGATTTGGTGGGCGGGGACCCTCGGCCTCCGATTTGGTGGGCGGGGACCCTCGGCCTCCGATTTGGTAGGCGGGGCCTCTTGGCCTCCGATTTGGTGAGCGGGGACCCTCGGCCTCCGATTTGGTGGGCGGGGACTCTCGGCCTCCGATTTGGTGGGCGGGGACCCTCGGCCTCCGATTTGGTGGTCGGGGACCCTCGGCCTCTGCTTTGGTGGGCGGGGCCCCTCGGCCTCTGATTTGGTGGGCGGGGCCCCTCTGCCTCCGATTTGGTGTGCGGGGACCCTCGGCCTTCGCTTTGGTGGGCGGGGCCGCTCGGCCTTCGATTTGGTGGGCGGGGCTCCTCGGCCTCTGATTTGGTTGGCGGGGCCCCTCGGCCTCCGATTTGGTTGGCGGGACCCCTCGGCCTCCGATTTGGTGGGCGGGGACTCTCGGCCTCCGATTTGGTGGGCGGGGACCCTCGGCCTCCGATTTGGTGGTCGGGGACCCTCGGCCTCTGCTTTGGTGGGCGGGGCCCCTCGGCCTCTGATTTGGTGGGCGGGGCCCCTCTGCCTCCAATTTGGTGTGCGGGGACCCTCGGCCTCCGCTTTGGTGGGCGGAGCCCCTCGGCCTTTGATTTGGTGGGCGGGGACCCTCGGCCTCCGATTTGGTGGGCGGGGCCCATCGGCCTCCGATGTGGTGGGCGGGGCCCCTCGGCCTCCGATTTGGTGGGCGGGGACCCCCGGCCTCCGATTTGGTGGGCGGGGACCCTCGGCCTCCGATTTGGTGGGCGGGGACCCTCGGCCTCCGATTTGGTGGGCGGGGACCCTCGGCCTCCGATTTGGTAGGCGGGGCCTCTTGGCCTCCGATTTGGTGAGCGGGGACCCTCGGCCTCCAATTTGGTGGGCGGGGACCCTCGGCCTCCGATTTGGTGGGCGGGGACCCTCAGCCTCCGATTTGGTGGGCGGGGCCCCTCGGCCTCCGATTTGGTGGGCGGGGCCCCTCGGCCTCCGATGTGGTAATCGGGGCCCCTCGGCCTCCGCTTTGGTGGGCGGGGCCGGGCCCCTCGGCCTCCGCTATGGTGGGCGGGGCCGCTCGGCCTTCGATTTGTTGGGCGGGGCTCCTCGGCCTCCGATTTGGTTGGCGGGGCCCCTCGGCCTCCGATTTGGTTGGCGGGGCCCCTTATCCTCCGATTTGGTGGGCGGGGACTCTCGGCCTCCGATTTGGTGGGCGGGGACCCTCGGCCTCAGATTTGGTTGGTGGGGCCCCTCGGCCTCCGATTTGGTTGGCGGGGCCCCTCGGCCTCCGATTTGGTGGGCGGGGACCCTCGGCCTCCGATTTGGTGGGCGGGGCCCCTCTGCCTCCGATTTGGTGGGCGGGGCCCCTCTGCCTCCGATTTGGTGGGCGGGGCCCCTCGGCCTCCGATTTGGTTGGTGGGGACCCTCGGCCTCCGATTTGGTGGGCGGGGACCCTCGGCCTCCAATTTGGTGGGCGGGGACCCTCGGCCTCCGATTTGGTGGGCGGGGACAATCGGCCTCCGATTTGGTGGGCGGGGACCCTCGGCCTCCGATTTGGTTGGCGGGGCCCCTCGGCCTCCGATTTGGTTGGCGGGGCGGGGCCCCTTATCCTCCGATTTGGTGGGCGGGGACTCTCGGCCTCCGATTTGGTGGGCGGGGACCCTCGGCCTCAGATTTGGTTGGCGGGGCCCCTCGGCCTCCGATTTGGTGGGCGGGGACCCTCGGCCTCCGATTTGGTGGGCGGGGCCCCTCGGCCTCCGATTTGGTGGGCGGGGACCCCCGGCCTCCGATTTGGTGGGCGGGGACCCTCGGCCTCCGATTTGGTGGGCGGGGACCCTCGGCCTCCGATTTGATGGGCGGGGACCCTCGGCCTCCGATTTGGTAGGCGGGGCCTCTTGGCCTCCGATTTGGTGAGCGGGGACCCTCGGCCTCCAATTTGGTGGGCGGGGACCCTCGGCCTCCGATTTGGTGGGCGGGGACCCTCGGCCTCCGATTTGGTGGGCGGGGCCCCTCGGCCTCCGATTTGGTGGGCGGGGCCCCTCGGCCTCCGATGTGGTGGTCGGGGCCCCTCGGCCTCCGCTTTGGTGGGCGGGGCCGGGCCCCTCGGCCTCCGCTTTGGTGGGCGGGGCCGCTCGGCCTTCGATTTGTTGGGCGGGGCTCCTCGGCCTCCGATTTGGTTGGTGGGGCCCCTCGGCCTCCGATTTGGTTGGCGGGGCCCCTTATCCTCCGATTTGGTGGGCGGGGACTCTCGGCCTCCGATTTGGTGGGCGGGGACCCTCGGCCTCAGATTTGGTTGGCGGGGCCCCTCGGCCTCCGATTTGGTTGGCGGGGCCCCTCGGCCTCCGATTTGGTGGGCGGGGACCCTCGGCCTCCGATTTGGTGGGCGGGGCCCCTCTGCCTCCGATTTGGTGGGCGGGGCCCCTCGGCCTCCGATTTGGTTGGTGGGGCCCCTCGGCCTCCGATTTGGTGGGCGGGGACCCTCGGCCTCCGATTTGGTGGGCGGGGACCCTCGGCCTCCAATTTGGTGGGCGGGGACCCTCGGCCTCCGATTTGGTGGGCGGGGACCCTCGGCCTCCAATTTGGTGGGCGGGGACCCTCGGCCTCCGATTTGGTTGGCGGGGCCCCTCGGCCTCCGATTTGGTTGGCGGGGCCCCTTATCCTCCGATTTGGTGGGCGAGGACTCTCGGCCTCCGATTTGGTGGGCGGGGACCCTCGGCCTCAGATTTGGTTGGCGGGGCCCCTCGGCCTCCGATTTGGTTGGCGGGGCCCCTCGGCCTCCGATTTGGTGGGCGGGGACTCTCGGCCTCCGATTTGGTGGGCAGGGCCCCTCTGCCTCCGATTTGGTGGGCGGGGCCCCTCGGCCTCCGATTTGGTTTGTGGGGCCCCTCGGCCTCCGATTTGGTGGGCGGGGACCCTCGGCCTCCGATTTGGTGGGCGGGGACCCTCGGCCTCCAATTTGGTGGGCGGGGACCCTCGGCCTCCGATTTGGTGGGCGGGGACCCTCGGCCTCCGATTTGGTGGGCGGGGCCCCTCGGCCTCCGATTTGGTGGGCGGGGCCCCTCGGCCTCCGATTTGGTTGGCGGGGCCCCTCGGCCTCCGATTTGGTGGGCGGGGACCCTCGGCCTCCGATATGGTGGGTGGGGCCCCTCGGCCTCCGATTTGGTGGGTGGGGCCCCTCGGCCTCCGATTTGGTGGGCGGGGACCCTCGGCCTCCGATTTGGTGGGCGGGGACCCTCGGCCTCCGATTTGGTGGGCGGGGACCCTCGGCCTCCGATTTGGTGGGCGGGGACCCTCGGCCTCCGATTTGGTAGGCGGGGCCTCTTGGCCTCCGATTTGGTGAGCGGGGACCCTCGGCCTCCAATTTGGTGGGCGGGGACCCTCGGCCTCCGATTTGGTGGGCGGGGACCCTCAGCCTCCGATTTGGTGGGCGGGGCCCCTCGGCCTCCGATTTGGTGGGCGGGGCCCCTCGGCCTCCGATGTGGTAATCGGGGCCCCTCGGCCTCCGCTTTGGTGGGCGGGGCCGGGCCCCTCGGCCTCCGCTATGGTGGGCGGGGCCGCTCGGCCTTCGATTTGTTGGGCGGGGCTCCTCGGCCTCCGATTTGGTTGGCGGGGCCCCTCGGCCTCCGATTTGGTTGGCGGGGCCCCTTATCCTCCGATTTGGTGGGCGGGGACTCTCGGCCTCCGATTTGGTGGGCGGGGACCCTCGGCCTCAGATTTGGTTGGTGGGGCCCCTCGGCCTCCGATTTGGTTGGCGGGGCCCCTCGGCCTCCGATTTGGTGGGCGGGGACCCTCGGCCTCCGATTTGGTGGGCGGGGCCCCTCTGCCTCCGATTTGGTGGGCGGGGCCCCTCGGCCTCCGATTTGGTTGGTGGGGACCCTCGGCCTCCGATTTGGTGGGCGGGGACCCTCGGCCTCCAATTTGGTGGGCGGGGACCCTCGGCCTCCGATTTGGTGGGCGGGGACAATCGGCCTCCGATTTGGTGGGCGGGGACCCTCGGCCTCCGATTTGGTTGGCGGGGCCCCTCGGCCTCCGATTTGGTTGGCGGGGCGGGGCCCCTTATCCTCCGATTTGGTGGGCGGGGACTCTCGGCCTCCGATTTGGTGGGCGGGGACCCTCGGCCTCAGATTTGGTTGGCGGGGCCCCTCGGCCTCCGATTTGGTTGGCGGGGCCCCTCGGCCTCCGATTTGGTGGGCGGGGACCCTCGGCCTCCGATTTGGTGGGCGGGGCCCCTCGGCCTCCGATTTGGTGGGCGGGGACCCCCGGCCTCCGATTTGGTGGGCGGGGACCCTCGGCCTCCGATTTGGTGGGCGGGGACCCTCGGCCTCCGATTTGATGGGCGGGGACCCTCGGCCTCCGATTTGGTAGGCGGGGCCTCTTGGCCTCCGATTTGGTGAGCGGGGACCCTCGGCCTCCAATTTGGTGGGCGGGGACCCTCGGCCTCCGATTTGGTGGGCGGGGACCCTCGGCCTCCGATTTGGTGGGCGGGGCCCCTCGGCCTCCGATTTGGTGGGCGGGGCCCCTCGGCCTCCGATGTGGTGGTCGGGGCCCCTCGGCCTCCGCTTTGGTGGGCGGGGCCGGGCCCCTCGGCCTCCGCTTTGGTGGGCGGGGCCGCTCGGCCTTCGATTTGTTGGGCGGGGCTCCTCGGCCTCCGATTTGGTTGGTGGGGCCCCTCGGCCTCCGATTTGGTTGGCGGGGCCCCTTATCCTCCGATTTGGTGGGCGGGGACTCTCGGCCTCCGATTTGGTGGGCGGGGACCCTCGGCCTCAGATTTGGTTGGCGGGGCCCCTCGGCCTCCGATTTGGTTGGCGGGGCCCCTCGGCCTCCGATTTGGTGGGCGGGGACCCTCGGCCTCCGATTTGGTGGGCGGGGCCCCTCTGCCTCCGATTTGGTGGGCGGGGCCCCTCGGCCTCCGATTTGGTTGGTGGGGCCCCTCGGCCTCCGATTTGGTGGGCGGGGACCCTCGGCCTCCGATTTGGTGGGCGGGGACCCTCGGCCTCCAATTTGGTGGGCGGGGACCCTCGGCCTCCGATTTGGTGGGCGGGGACCCTCGGCCTCCAATTTGGTGGGCGGGGACCCTCGGCCTCCGATTTGGTTGGCGGGGCCCCTCGGCCTCCGATTTGGTTGGCGGGGCCCCTTATCCTCCGATTTGGTGGGCGAGGACTCTCGGCCTCCGATTTGGTGGGCGGGGACCCTCGGCCTCAGATTTGGTTGGCGGGCCCCCTCGGCCTCCGATTTGGTTGGCGGGGCCCCTCGGCCTCCGATTTGGTGGGCGGGGACTCTCGGCCTCCGATTTGGTGGGCAGGGCCCCTCTGCCTCCGATTTGGTGGGCGGGGCCCCTCGGCCTCCGATTTGGTTTGTGGGGCCCCTCGGCCTCCGATTTGGTGGGCGGGGACCCTCGGCCTCCGATTTGGTGGGCGGGGACCCTCGGCCTCCAATTTGGTGGGCGGGGACCCTCGGCCTCCGATTTGGTGGGCGGGGACCCTCGGCCTCCGATTTGGTGGGCGGGGCCCCTCGGCCTCCGATTTGGTGGGCGGGGCCCCTCGGCCTCCGATTTGGTTGGCGGGGCCCCTCGGCCTCCGATTTGGTGGGCGGGGACCCTCGGCCTCCGATATGGTGGGTGGGGCCCCTCGGCCTCCGATTTGGTGGGTGGGGCCCCTCGGCCTCCGATTTGGTGGGCGGGGACCCTCGGCCTCCGATTTGGTGGGCGGGGACCCTCGGCCTCCAATTTGGTGGGCGGGGACCCTCGGCCTCCGATTTGGTGGGCGGGGACCCTCGGCCTCCGATTTGGTGGGCGGGGATCCTCGGCCTCCGATGTGGTGGGCGGGGCCCCTCGGCCTCCGCTTTGGTGGGCGGGGCCAGGCCCCTCGGCCTCCGCTTTGGTGGGCGGGGCCGGGCCCCTCGGCCTCTGCTTTGGTGGGCGGGGCCGCTCGGCCTTCGATTTGGTGGGCGGGGCTCCTCGGCCTCCGATTTGGTTGGCGGGGCCCCTCGGCCTCCGATTTGGTTGGCGGGGCCCCTCGGCCTCCGATTTGGTGGGCGGGGACTCTCGGCCTCCGATTTGGTGGGCGGGGACCCTCGGCCTCCGATTTGGTGGTCGGGGCCCCTCGGCCTCCGCTTTGGTGGGCGGGGCCGGGCCCCTCGGCCTCCGCTTTGGTGGGCGGGGCCGCTCGGCCTTCGATTTGTTGGGCGGGGCTCCTCGGCCTCCGATTTGGTTGGCGGGGCCCCTCGGCCTCCGATTTGGTTGGCGGGGCCCCTTATCCTCCGATTTGGTGGGCGGGGACTCTCGGCCTCCGATTTGGTGGGCGGGGACCCTCGGCCTCCGATTTGGTTGGCGGGGCCCCTCGGCCTCCGATTTGGTTGGCGGGGCCCCTCGGCCTCCGATTTGGTGGGCGGGGACCCTTGGCCTCCGATTTGGTGGGCGGGGCCCCTCTGCCTCCGATTTGGTGGGCGGGGCCCCTCGGCCTCCGATTTGGTTGGTGGGGCCCCTCGGCCTCCGATTTGGTGGGCGGGGACCCTCGGCCTCCGATTTGGGGGGCGGGGACCCTCGGCCTCCAATTTGGTGGGCGGGGACCCTCGGCCTCCGATTTGGTGGGCGGGGACCCTCGGCCTCCGATTTGGTGGGCGGGGCCCCTCGGCCTCCGATTTGGTGGGCGGGGCCCCTCGGCCTCCGATGTGGTGGGCGGGGCCCCTCGGCCTCCGCTTTGTTGGGCGGGGCCAGGCCCCTCGGCCTCCGCTTTGGTGGGTGGGGCCCCTCGGCCTCCGATTTGGTGGGCGGGGACCCTCGGCCTCCGATTTGGTGGGCGGGGACCCTCGACCTCCGATTTGGTGGGCGGGGACCTTCGGCCTCCGCTTTGGTGGGCGGGGCCCCTCGGCCTCCGATTTGGTGGGCGGGGACCCTCGGCCTCCGCTTTGGTTGGCGGGGCCCCACGGCCTCCGATTTGGTGGGCGGGGTCCCTCTGCCTCCGCTTTGGTGGGCGGGGCCGCTCGGCCTTTGATTTGGTGGGCGGGGCTCCTCGGCCTCCGATTTGGTGGGTGGGGCCCCTCGGCCTCCGATTTGGTGGGCGGGGCCCCTTATCCTCCGATTTGGTGGGCGGGGACCCTCGGCCTCCGATTTGGTTGGCGGGGCCCCTCGGCCTCCGATTTGGTGGGCAGGGACCCTCGGCCTCCGATTTGGTGGGCGGGGCCCCTCGGCCTCCGATTTGGTTGGTGGGGCCCCTCGGCCTCCGATTTGGTGGGTGGGGACCCTCGGCCTCCGATTTGGTGGGCGGGGACCCTCGGCCTCCAATTTGGTGGGCGGGGACCCTTGGCCTCCGATTTGGTGGGCGGGGACCCTCGGCCTCCGATTTGGTGGGTGAGGACCCTCGGCCTCCGATTTGGTGGGCGGGGCCCCTCGGCCTCCGATGTGGTGGGCGGGGCCCCTCGGCCTCTGCTTTGGTGGGCGGGGCCGGGCCCCTTGGCCTCCGCTTTGGTGGGCGGGGCCGCTCGGCTTTCGATTTGGTGGGCGGGGCTCCTCGGCCTCCGATTTGGTTGGCGGGGCCCCTCGGCCTCTGATTTGGTGGGCGGGGACTCTCGGCCTCCAATTTGGTGGGCGGGGACCTTCGGCCTCCGATTTGGTGGGCGGGGAACTCGGCCTCCGATTTGGTGGGCAGGGAACCTCGGTCTCCGATTTGGTGGTCGGGGACCCTCGGCCTCCGCTTTGGTGGGCGGGGCCCCTCGGCCTCCGATTTGGTGGGCGGGGTCCCTCTGCCTCCGATTTGGTGGGCGGGGACCTTCGGCCTCCGCTTTGGTGGGCGGGGCCCCTCGGCCTCCGATTTGGTGGGCGGGGACCCTCGGCCTCCGCTTTGGTTGGCGGGGCCCCACGGCCTCCGATTTGGTGGGCGGGGTCCCTCTGCCTCCGCTTTGGTGGGCGGGGCCGCTCGGCCTTCGATTTGGTGGGCGGGGCTCCTCGGCCTCCGATTTGGTGGGTGGGGCCCCTCGGCCTCCGATTTGGTGGGCGGGGCCCCTTATCCTCCGATTTGGTGGGCGGGGACCCTCGGCCTCCGATTTGGTTGGCGGGGCCCCTCGGCCTCCGATTTGGTGGGCAGGGACCCTCGGCCTCCGATTTGGTGGGCGGGGCCCCTCGGCCTCCGATTTGGTTGGTGGGGCCCCTCGGCCTCCGATTTGGTGGGTGGGGACCCTCGGCCTCCGATTTGGTGGGCGGGGACCCTCGGCCTCCAATTTGGTGGGCGGGGACCCTTGGCCTCCGATTTGGTGGGCGGGGACCCTCGGCCTCCGATTTGGTGGGTGAGGACCCTCGGCCTCCGATTTGGTGGGCGGGGCCCCTCGGCCTCCGATGTGGTGGGCGGGGCCCCTCGGCCTCTGCTTTGGTGGGCGGGGCCGGGCCCCTTGGCCTCCGCTTTGGTGGGCGGGGCCGCTCGGCTTTCGATTTGGTGGGCGGGGCTCCTCGGCCTCCGATTTGGTTGGCGGGGCCCCTCGGCCTCTGATTTGGTGGGCGGGGACTCTCGGCCTCCAATTTGGTGGGCGGGGACCTTCGGCCTCCGATTTGGTGGGCGGGGAACTCGGCCTCCGATTTGGTGGGCAGGGAACCTCGGTCTCCGATTTGGTGGTCGGGGACCCTCGGCCTCCGCTTTGGTGGGCGGGGCCCCTCGGCCTCCGATTTGGTGGGCGGGGTCCCTCTGCCTCCGATTTGGTGTGCGGGGACCCTCGGCCTCCACTTTGGTGGGCGGGGCCCCTCGGCCTTCGATTTGGTGGGCGGGGCCCCTCGGCCTCCGATTTGGTTGGTGTGGACCCTCGGCCTCCGATTTGGTGGGCGGGGACCCTCGGCCTCCGATTTGGTGGGTGGGGACCCTCGGCCTCCGATTTGGTGGGCGGGGACCCTCGGCCTCCGATTTGGTGGGCGGGGCCCATCGGCCTCCGATGTGGTGGGTGGGGCCCCTCGGCCTTCGATTTGGTGGGCGGGGCCCCTCGGCCTCCGATTTGGTTGGTGGGGCCCCTCGGCCTCCGATTTGGTGGGCGGGGACCCTCGGCCTCCGATTTGGTGGGCGGGGACCCTCGGCCTCCGATTTGGTGGGCGGGAACCCTCGGCCTCCGATTTGGTGGGCGGGGACCCTCGGCCTCCGATTTGGTGGGCGGGGCACCTCGGCCTCCGATGTGGTGGGCGGGGCCCCTCGGCCTCCGCTTTGGTGGGCGGGGCCGCTCGGCCTTCGATTTGGTGGGCGGGGCTCCTCGGCCTCCGATTTGGTTGGCGAAGCCCCTCGGCCTCCGATTTGGTTGGTGGGGCCCCTCGGCCTCCAATTTGGTGGGCGGGGACCCTCGGCCTCCGATTTGGTGGGCGGGGACCCTCGGCCTCCGATTTGGTGGGCGGGGACCCTCGGCCTCCGCTTTGGTGGGCGGGGACCCTCGGCCTCCGATTTGGTGGGCCGGGACCCTCGGCCTCCGATGTGGTGGTCGGGGCCCCTCGGCCTCCGCTTTGGTGGGCGGGGCCGGGCCCCTCAACCTCTGCTTTGGTGGGCGGGGCCGCTCGGCCTTCGATTTGGTGGGCGGGGCTCCTCGGCCTCCGATTTGGTTGGCGGGGCCGCTCGGCCTTCGATTTGGTGGGCGGGGCTCCTCGGCCTCTGATTTGGTGGGCGGGGACCCTCGGCCTCCGATTTGGTGGGCGGGGACCCTCGGCCTCCGATTTGGTGGGCGGGGCCCCTCGGCCTCCGATGTGGTGGGCGGGGCCCCTCGGCCTCCGCTTTGGTGGGCAGGGCCAGGCCCCTCGGCCTCCGCTTTGGTGGGCGGGGCCGCTCGGCCTTCGATTTGGTGGGCGGGGCTCCTCGGCCTCCGATTTGGTTGGCGAAGCCCCTCGGCCTCCGATTTGGTTGGTGGGGCCCCTCGGCCTCCAATTTGGTGGGCTGGGCCCCTCGGCCTCCGATTTGGTGGGCGGAGACCCTCGGCCTCCGATTTGGTGGGCGGGGACCCTCGGCCTCCGCTTTGGTGGGTGGGGCCCGTCGGCCTCCAATTTGGTGGGCGGGGACCCTCGGCCTCCGATTTGGTGGGCGGGGACCATCGGCCTCCGATTTGGTGGGTGGGGACCCTCGGCCTCCGCTTTGGTGGGTGGGGCCCCTCGGCCTCCAATTTGGTGGGCGGGGACCCTCGGCCTCCGATTTGGTGGGCGGGGACCCTCGGCCTCCGATTTGGTGGGCGGGGCCCCTCGGCCTCCGATTTGGATGGTGTGGACCCTCGGCCTCCGATTTGGTGGGCGGGGCCCCTCGGCCTCCGATGTGGTAGGCGGGGCCCCTCGGCCTCCGATTTGGTGGGCGGGGACCCTCGGCCTCCAATTTGGTGTGCGGGGTCCCTCGGCCTCCGATTTGGTGGGCGGGGCCCCTCGGCCTCCGATGTGGTGGTCGGGGCCCCTCGGCCTCCGCTTTGGTGGGCGGGGCCGGGCCCCTCGGCCTCCGCTTTGGTGGGCGGGGCCGCTCGGCCTTCGATTTGGTGGGCGGGGCTCCTCGGCCTCCGATTTGGTTGGCGGGGCCCCTCGGCCTCCGATTTGGTTGGCGGGGCCCCTCAGCCTCCGATTTGGTGTGTGCTCTGCCTGGGGCCACTGTGCTCTGCCTGGGGCCCCATATGCTGCCTGGGGCCCCTGTGCTCTGCCTGGGGCCCCATATGCTGCCTGGGGCCCCTGTGTTCTGCCTGGGGCCCCATATGCTGCCTGGGGCCCCTGTGCTCTGCCTGGGGCCCCTGTGCTCTGCCTGGGGCCCAATGTTCTGCCTGGGGCCCCTGTGCTCTGCCTGGGGCCACTGTGCTCTGCCTGGGACCCCATGTTCTGCCTGGGGCCACTGTGCTCTGCCTGGGGCCCCATAAGCTGCCTGGGGCCCCTGTGCTCTGCCTGGGACCACTGTGCTCTGCCTGGGGCCCCATATGCTGCCTGGGGCCACTGTGCTCTGCCTGGGGCCCCATATGCTGCCTGGGGCCCCTGTGCTCTGCCTGGGGCCCCATATGCTGCCTGGGGCCCCTGTGCTCTGCCTGGGGCCCCTGTGCTCTGCCTGTGGCCCCATGTTCTGCCTGGGGCCCCTGTGCTCTGCCAGTGGCCACTGTGCTCTGCCTGGGGCCCCATATGCTGCCTGGGGCCCCTGTGCTCTGCCTGGGGCCCCATATGCTGCCTGGGGCCCCCGTGCTCTGCCTGGGGCCCCTGTGCTCTGCCTGGGGCTCCATATGCTGCCTGGGGCCCCTGTGCTCTGCCTGGGGCCCCTGTGCTCTGCCTGCGGCCCCATGTTCTGCCTGGGGCCACTGTGCTCTGCCTGGGGCCCCATATGCTGCCTGGGGCCCCTGTGCTCTGCCTGGGGCCCCATATGCTGCCTGGGGCCCCTGTGCTCTGCCTGGGGCCACTGTGCTCTGCCTGGGGCCCCATAGGCTGCCTGGGGCCCCTGTGCTCTGCCTGGGACCACTGTGCTCTGCCTGGGGCCCCATATGCTGCCTGGGGCCCCTGTGCTCTGCCTGGGGCCACTGTGCTCTGCCTGGGGCCCCATATGCTGCCTGGGGCCCCTGTGCTCTGCCTGGGTGTAGGACACTGGTGACGTCACTTATCTCCGGACATTAGCTCCGGACATTAGCTCCGGACATTATCTCCGGACATTATCTCCGGACATTAGCTCCGGACAAAGCCACGGAAGTTGGCACCAATTGCAGGAAGTAGTATTCTAGGCAATTATATATTATATATATATATATATATATATATATATATATACACTCACTGGCCACTTTATTAGGTACACCTGTCCAACTTCTTGTTAACACTTAATTTCTAATCAGCCAATCACATGGCGGCAACTCAGTGCATTTAGGCATGTAGACATGGTCAAGACAATCTCCTGCAGTTCAAACCGAGCATCAGTATGGGGAAGAAAGGTGATTTGAGTGCCTTTGAACGTGGCATGGTTGTTGGTGCCAGAAGGGCTGGTCTGAGTATTTCATAAACTGCTGATCTACTGGGATTTTCACGCACAACCATCTCTAGGGTTTACAGAGAATGGTCCGAAAAAGAAAAAAAATCCAGTGAGCGGCAGTTCTGTGGGTGGAAATGCCTTGTTGATGCCAGAGGTCAGAGGAGAATGGGCAGACTGGTTCGAGCTGATAGAAAGGCAACAGTGACTCAAATCGCCACCCGTTACAACCAAGGTAGGCCTAAGAGCATCTCTGAACGCACAGTGCGTCGAACTTTGAGGCAGATGGGCTACAGCAGCAGAAGACCACAGCGGGTACCACTCCTTTCAGCTAAGAACAGGAAACTGAGGCTACAATTTGTACAAGCTCATCGAAATTGGACAGTAGAAGATTGGAAAAACGTTGCTTGGTCTGATGAGTCTCGATTTCTGCTGCGACATTCGGATGGTAGGGTCAGAATTTGGCGTAAACAACATGAAAGCATGGATCCATCCTGCCTTGTATGGAGCATCTTTGGGATGTGCAGCCGACAAATCTGCGGCAACTGTGTGATGCCATCATGTCAATATGGACCAAAATCTCTGAGGAATGCTTCCAGCACCTTGTTGAATCTATGCCACGAAGAATTGAGGCAGTTCTGAAGGCAAAAGGGGGTCCAACCCGTTACTAGCATGGTGTACCTAATAAAGTGGCCGGTGAGTGTATATATATATACTAATTTTCAAATTATAACATATGGACAGCATTATCTTGCCAGGGAGCAGCACCCTGAGGTGAAATAAAATAATTAGTAAAAATATCATGGACTTTGAGTCCTGAAAGTGGATGACGCTGAGGAATGAGATGTGGTGAAGGCCTACCCACATTGGACAACACACTTTCAGCACCATCAGCTGAGGAGCACTCATGTAGTCTGGTGAAATTATGTAATACTACACAAGCTTTAATAACTTTGCTGACATTGGCTTCACTCAGCTGAATTGCAGACAGGAGGATCCGCCATTTGGCACAAAGAATGCCAAAGGAGCACTGCACCAGTCGCCGTGCCCGTGATAACCGTAAGTTAAATATCCGCCGCCGGTGGTCCAGGTTTTGATGGGGATATGTCCTCATCATGACATGCCTTGTTAACTGGAAGGACTCATCTGCCACAAGGACATACGACACAGCTTCTACATTGGAGTCTGGAAGTTGACGTGGTGGTGGTAGGTCCAACTGGTTATAGCGCAGCCGCCGACCCATAATGGAAGAATTGAAGACTCTAGAGTCTCCAGTTCTCCCATAGGCCCCAATATCTACAATTATAAACCTATAGTGACTGTCAACCACAGCTAACAGCACTACAGAAAAATACTGTTTATAATTATAGAATTGGGACCCTGAGTTCGGCATGGCTGGCCAAAGCGATGTGACAAGACTCAGTTATAGAACACAAACTCAGTTGGGGTGAAATGCAGGAGGTCAGACATGTTGCCAAAGAACCACCAACACACCAACAGAAGCACAGCAACACAATGGCCAGATTGGAGGGTGCCCTGTTGTAGAGGCAATAAATAGGGTTGCTGATGATGATTTACATTAATTTCAGACCTCAAAACCTTTAAATGTCCATTTTGGAAGGTTGCAAGAAAAAAACGCAGTACGGATGCCATACGGATTACATACGGAGGATTACATGTGCAAAATACGCTGCCACACCTTGCCAACGGATTACATATGGAAAACTGTTCAGGGAACATTTCTGCGTATCTCGGCCGTAAAAAACGGACCATATTTTCCTACGCTAGGTCTGACCCCGGCCTTAGGCTTCTTGGGTCTCTGGGGCAGAAGGTCCATCATTTTTTACAAACTGGCCACTGTCTTGGGAACACTTGTCTGTTAAAAACAGGAATCACAAATTAGCTCTTTTACACTACAGTGGGTACGGAAAGTATTCAGACCCCTTTAAATTTTTGACTCTTTATTTCATTGCAGTCATTTGGTAAATTCAAAAAAGTTCATTTTTTCTCGTTAATGTTCACTCTCCACCCCATCTTGACTGAAAAAAGCAGAAATGTAGAAATTTTTGCAAATTTATTAAAAAAGAAAAACTGAAATATCACATCGTCATAAGTCTTCAGACCCTTTGCTCAGTATTGACTAGAAGCACCCTTTTGAGCTAGTACAGCCATGAGTCTTCTTGGGAATGATGCAACAAGTTTTTCACACCTGGATTTGGGGATCCTCTGCCATTCTTCCTTGCAGATCCTCTCCAGTTCCGTCAGGTTGGATGGTGAACGTTGGTGGACAGCCATTTTCAGGTCTCTCCAGAGATGCTCAATTGGGTTTAGTCAGGGCTCTGGCTGGGCCAGTCAAGAATGGTCACAGAGTTGATCTGAAGCCACTTCTTTGTTATTTTAGCTGTGTTCTTAAGGTCATTGTCTTGTTGGAAGTTGAACCTTCGGCCAAGTCTGAGGTCCAGAGCACTCTGGAAGAGGTTTTCATCCAGGACTTGACCACATTCATGTTTCCTTCAATGTCAACCAATCATCCTGTCCCTGCAGCTGAAAAACACCCCCATAGCATGATGCTGCCACCACCATGTTTCACTGCTGGAATTGTATTGGGCAGGTAATGAGCAGTGCCTGTTTTCTCCACACATACGGCTTAGAATTATCACCAAAAAGGTCTATCTTTGTCTCATCAGACCAGAGAATCTTATTTCTCATAGTCTGGGTGTCCTTCATGTGTTTTGTAGCAAACTCTATGCGCATTTTCATATGTCTTGCACTGAGGAGAGGCTTCTGTCGGGCCACTCTGCCATAAAGGCAGAGTGCTGGAGGGCTGCAGTGATAGTTGACTTTGTGGAACTTTCTTCCATCTCCCTACTGCATCTCCGGAGCTCAGCCACAGTGATCTTGGGGTTATTCTTTACCTCTCTCATCAAGGCTCTTCTCCCATGGTTGCTCAGTTTGGCTGGATGGACAGGTCTAGGAAGACTTCTGATGGTCCAAAACTTCTTCCATTTAAGGATTATGGAGGCCACTGTGTTCTTAGGAACCTTGAGTACTGCAGAAATTATTTTGTAACCTTGGCCAGATCTGTGCCTTGCCACAAGTCTGTCCCTGAGCTCCTTGACCAGTTCATTTGACTTCATGATTCCCATTTGGTCTGATATGTACTGAGAGCTGTGAGGTCTTATACAGACAGGTGTGTACCTTTCCAAATCAAGTCCTATCAGTTTAATTAAACACAGCTGGGCTCCAATGAAGGAGTAGAACCATCTCAAGGAGGATCACAAGGAAATGGACAGTATGTGGCTTAAATATGAGTGTCTGAGCAATGGGTCTGAATACTTATGACATATGATATTTCAGGTTTTCTTTTTTAATATATTTGCAAATATTTCTAAATTTCTGTTCTTTTTCAGGCAAGATGGGGTGCAGAGTGTACATTAATGTGAAAAATGAACTTTTGTGAATTTACCAAATGGCTGCAATGAAACAAAGAAATACAAATTTAAATGGGTCTGAGTACTTTCCGTATCCACTGTATATATATATTTTTCACTATTCAGTACAATAAGATAGAAGTCATTAATGGTGACAGCAATCTCAACTCATTTCTCATTGAGTAATGTGGCGCCCCTAGGGGTATTTGCCACAAAAATAGTTATTGACACCAAATACAAATATTAAAATAGCAAGACTGCACTACCATCTCCGGCCAGAAGGGGGAGCTCCAGAGACTCCCCTTGATCTATTCTGGTCTGAGAAAAGGACTGGCAGTTGGGTTGAGGAGTTGAAAGTGAGAGGTCGTATAACTGAACTCCTAACAGCCCTATGACGGATTATAGGCCCGTGATACCCATAGTAGGAAAAGAGGAATAGAGAAAAAGGACATTGTGAGAACCGGGTAGCAATAACCTCTACCCAGAATAGGCGCAGAGACGGATACCGGATCCATGGCTATATTCATTATATATAATACAGCAACCGGAAGGAAGTGAGGTGATATCAGCTTCACCAGGGTAAGACGCAGCAACAGACACAGAGTTCAGCGGTACTCCCAGAGGGGGTAAGCCAACAAAAAAAAAGGACTCGGGTTGTCCGTCGAACCAGAGCACAGAAGAGACAGATTGGGTCGGCAGCCAGTTCACATACAGCAGCAGGGCCATACAGAAACTGCGCATAATGAGAGGTGGAAATCCTGACAGGGTCAAAGTAATTCAGAGTTCTTAAACAGACTCCGGTGTCAGTATTGGTTGCAAATCCCTTTTTGTTGAAGCAAACTGGTTAAATGTTTCAGCGCCTCAGTCTTTCATTTGGACAATAGCCATCGATCCAGGATCGGGGTCATCACAGCTGAGAGGACCTGCTGCTGATCAAGTAAGTGTCTGTTCCTTCATGATATCCCTTACATTGTGCATCGCCTGAGGACACAGCACCGGGTCAAGCCACTAGTGACATCCCCCTCAAGAGACGGACCTCATTGATCTGGTGCTGGGTACCTCGGTCTCCCGGGCGTCACATAATCAAACCAGCAAAGATCACAGCCTCAGGAAGACCACCCATGAACTAAACATTCTTCCAGGAACAGCCTATATCAAGACTGCACCCCAAATAGCTTTGGATTTCAGGTCATATAGCATTTATTATCAGTAGTTTACATAACATGTTTACTATGTGTTTGTTTGTTGTTGCCTATTTCAATCAGTGCCACCCAAACAGGCTTCCTATTACCTACTGTACAGCTATCAAACTTGCCATTACTGAACAGCACCTCAAAGGGGAAATTAGGTTTTATCTAAAGTTGTTGTGACCACTATTCTGCAAACTCCATCAGATTACTTGGTACTCAAGCACTATGAGAAGACTGAACTCTGAGCACATGAGTGAATATACATTAACCCCTTCACGCCAAAGCTTGTTTTCAACTTCCTGACCAAGCCACTTTTTCAATTCTGACCACTGTCACTTTATGAGGTCATAACTCTGAAACGCTTCAACGGATCCTGGTCATTCTGAGAATGTTTTCTCGTGACATATTGTACTTTATGGTAGTTGTAAAATTTCTTTGATTTGACATGCGTTTATTTGTAAAAAAAACAGAAATTTGGCAAAAATTTTGAAAATTTAGTAATTTTTGAAATTTCAATTTTTATGCCCTTAAATCAGAGAGATATGTCACAAAAATTAGTTCATAAATAACATTTCCCACATGTGTACTATACATCAGCACAACTTTGGAACCACAATTTTTTTTTGGTCAGGAAGTTATAAGGGTTAAAATATGACCTGCGATTTTTCATTTTTTCAATAAAAGTTAGGAAACCATTTTTTTTAGGGACCACCTCACACTTGAAGTTATTTTGAGGGGTCTATAGAACAGAAAATACCCAAAAGTGATGACATTCCAAAAACTGCACCCCTCAAGGTACTCAGAACCACATTCAAGAAGTTTAGTAACCCTTTGGGTGCTTCACAGGAGCTGAAGCAATGTGGAAGGAAAAAATGAACATTTAACTTTTTAGTCACAAAAGTGATCATTCAGCATCAATTTGTTTATTTTCATAAGTGTAAAAGGAGAAAATGGTCCACTAACATTGTTGAGCAATTTCTCCTGAATACGCCGATACCCCATATGTGGGGGAAAACCACAGTTTGGGCGCACAGCAGGGCTCGGAAGGGAAGGAGCACCTTTTGACTTTTTGAACACAAAATTGGCTGGAATTGAGAGTGGACGCCATGATGCGTTTGAAGAGCTCCTGATATGCCTATACATTAGAAAAACCCCACAAGTGACCCCATTTGGAAACTAGACCCTTTAATGAACTTATGTAGCTGTGTGGTGAGCACTATGAACCCCCAGGTGCTTCACAGAAGTTTATAATGTAGAGCCATTGAAAAAATAAAATCACATTTTTTCCACAAAAATGATCTTTTAGCCCCATTTTTTTTATTTTCACAAAGGTATCGGGAAAAAATTAACCACTAATGTTGTTGCACATTTTCTCCTGAATACGCCGATACCCCATATGTGGGGGAAAACCACTGATTGTGTGCATGGCAGGGCTCAGAATGGAAGGAGTGCCGTTTTGTATTGCAGACTTTAATGGAATGGTCTACGGGCATCATGTTGCATTTGCAGAGCCCCTGATGTGCCTAAACATTAGAAAACCCCCACAAGTGACCCCATTTTAGATACTAGACCCTTTAATGAACTTATGTAGCTGTGTGGTGAACACTTTCAACCCCCAGGTGCTTCACAGAAGTTTATAACGTAGAGCCGTGAAAAAAAATCACATTTTTGCCACAAAAATGAACTTTTAGCAACGATTTTTTATTTTCACAAGTGTAAAAGGAGAAAATGGTCCACTAACATTGTTGAGCAATTTCTCCTGAATACGCTGATACCCCATATGTGGGGCAAAATCACTGTTTGGGCGCACAGCAGGGCTCGGAAGAGAAGGAGCACCTTTTGACTTTTTGAACACAAAATTGGCTGGAATTGAGAGTGGACACCATGATACGTTTGAAGAGCCCCTGATGTGCCTAAACATTGGAAAATCCCCACAATTGACCACATTTTGGAAACTAGACCCTTTAATGAACTTATGTAGCTGTGTGGTGAGCACTTTGAACCCCCAGGTGCTTCACAGAAGTTTATAATGTAGAGCCGTGAAAAAAAATCACATTTTTGCCACAAAAATGATCTTTTAGCAACGATTTTTTTATCTTCACAAGTGTAAAAGGAGAAAATGGTCCACTAACATTGTTGATCAATTTCTCATGAAAACACCGATACCCCATATGTGGGGGATAACCACTGTTTGGGCACACTGCAGGGCTTGGAAGGGAAGGAGCACCTTTTGACTTTTTGAACGCAAAATGGGCTGAAATTGAGAGTGGACGCCATGTTGCGTTTGGAGAGCCCCTGTTGTGCCTAATTATTGGAAAACCCCCACAAGTGACACCATTTCGGAAACTAGACCCTTTATCGAACTTATGTAGCTGTTTGGTGAGCACTTTGAACCCCCAGGTGCTTCACAGAAGTTTATAACGTAGAGCCATTGAAAAAAAATCACATTTTTTCCACAAAAATGATCTTTTAGCCCGATTTTTTTTTATTTTCACAAAGGTATCGGGAAAAAATCAACCACTAAAGTTGTTGCACATTTTCTTCTGAATACGCCAATACCCCATATGTGGGGGAAAACCACTGATTGTGCGCACGGCAGGGCTCAGAATGGAAGGAGTGCCGTTTTGGATTACAGACTTTAATGGAATGGTCTGCGGGCATCATGTTGCATTTGCAGAGCCCCTGATGTGCCTAAACATTGGAAAACCCCCACAAGTGACCCCATTTTCAAAACTAGACCCTTTAATGAACTTATGTAGCTGTGTGGTGAGCACTTTGAACCCCCAGGTGCTTCACAGAAGTTTATAACGTAGAGCCATGGAAAAAAAATCTATTTTTTTCCACAAAAATAATCTTTTAGCCCCAATTTTTTTATTTTAACAAAAATAACGGGAAAAAGTAAATGATAAAAGTTGTTGCACATTTTCTCCTGAATATGCTGATACCCCATATGTGGGGAAAAAACATTGTTTGTGCGCACGACAGGGCTCAGAATGGAAGGAGTGACGTTTTGGATTGCAGATTTTGATGGAGTGGTCTGCAGGCGTCATGTTGCGTTTGCAGAGCCCCTGATGTGTCTAAACTGTGGAAACCCCTCACAAGTGACCCCCATTTTGGAATCTACACCCCTGAATGAATTTATCTAGAGGCATAGTTTTATAGTATTGATTATAATGGTTTTTGTTTTACTGGTTTATGAATTTATAATGTGGTGTCATATGTAAGATGTGCGGGGTACATCAGATTTATAAAAGTGTGTTGTGTCAACAGGGTATAAACAAATTTTATTAATTTGTGGACGTGAAGCAATCCTTAATGCAAAGGCAAGGTTATTCAAGGCAGGTTTTACAATGGTAAATTGTGTCCTTTCGGATTCCCCTCTTGGAACATACTCTGCGCCATTTTTGTGATCGTCCTATCTTCGCTGTTTGGGGAACCTGTCCTGGGAAATGTTGACCTGGGACAATACAGGCACTATCAGATTCAGAAGTACTGGGGCCCTCACCTCTCCGAGTGCCAAACATTAGGGCCTTGATGACTTCCTCCTGAAACTGAAGGAAGGTCCCCGTATTGCCTGCAGATCAGGACAGCACAAAAGCATTGTACAGTGCCAGCTGTACAATGTGCACATCCAATTTTTGGTACCATACTTTGGCTTTTCGCATGGCACTGTATGGTTGGAGGACCTGATCTGAAAGATCCACACCCCTCATATACCAATTGTAATCCAAGATACAATCTGGCTTTCGGACTTGTGCTGTGGTTCTACGAACAGTGACAAGGGTGCTGTTGTCATAGTGTATGGTGGTCAGGATAAGGACATCCCTTTTGTCCTTATACTTGACCACCAGCATGTTGTCGCTGCATTGGGCTCTGCTTTCCCCTTTTTCAGCATTTGGCCAATTAGCGGCTTAGGGAGGCCTCGCTGATTTTTTCGCACGATGCCACATGCAGCAGTACCTCTGGCAGAGAAGGCCTTGAAGAGTGGGATGCTGGTGTAAAAGTTGTCAATGTAAGTTGTCAATGTAGAGGTCATAACCTTTATCCAGCAGTGGGTGAAGCAATCCCCACACATTTTCCCACTCACCCCCAGGATGGGGGCATTCAGAGGGGTTAATTTGGGTGTCCTTCCCCTCATAGACCCTAAATCTGTGGGTGTACCCTGAGGTACGCTCACAGAGTTTGTACAGCTTTATTCCGTACCTGGACCTCTTACTTGGCAGGTATTGTCGGAATTTTAGCCTCCCTTTGAAATGAACGAGAGATTCATCAATAGCGATGTCCCTCTGGGGTATGTACACTTCAGCAAATTTTCTGCTAAAGTGTTCAACCACTGGCCGAATTTTATATAGACGATCAAAGTTAGGATAATCTTGGGGAGGACACTGCGCATTATCACTATAATGCAAAAATCTTTGGATCCCTTCAAATCGTGTCCTTTTCATGGCCATGCGGAATACTGGTGTACTGTAGAGAATATCAGTACTCCAATATTGACGAATCTCTGTTTTTTTTATTATGCCCATATGCAGCACAATTCTCCAAAATGTCATCATCTGTGCTGCATTACAGGGGTCCATCTGGCGTATAATGACGTGGGATTTTGGGTGAAAAATTGCTGGGCATACAGGTTCGTCTGGGCCACCATAAGATTTATTATTTCCTCACTGAAAAATAATTTGAAGAAGTCAATTTCAGTGAGGCCAGTGGTGTCGAACTGGATTCCTGAGCTGCTGCTGAAATCCAGAATGACAGGCTGAAAATTTTTAGGGGGGTGCAATCCATACGGGATAGAATGGTGCAGGAGTTGCCTGGGTCCTAGGGTGCCTTGTTGGGGGTCCTTCCTCACCAGATGAGGAGGATGAGGAGGAGGAGGAATAGAGGAATGTGGGATCTTCCTCACTGGCTGTATCCATGTCGGATACAAGGATGGCGTAAGCCTCCTCTGGTGAACAGCGCCTTGTTGACTAATGGGCCATTTTCATTTTTTTTCCCAAACCCCGGGGATGTGTATGTAAGTGGTGCTTTTACAAGTGTAATGTGTGGGGCTTGTGTATAGGGTACTCTTTATTATAACAAAACAGAGAAAAAAGTAGAGAGGTAAAATGTAGAAGAAAAAATGTAAAGAAAAACCAGATTTAAAAAAAAACAGACGTTCACTACACTAATGCCCTCCCTATAAATTTATCCGATGAAAATTATTTTTTACAAAAGAAAAACGGGCGTCACCAACAATGTGACATACGCTCCCTTAATGCACTCACTAAAAAGTTAATCGACGCAACTAATTCTTTTTTTTTACAAAAGAAAAACGGACGTCACCAACAATGTGACGTACGCTCCCCTAATGCACTTTTTATGCAAGAAATAAAAAGCTACCTCCCTACCTATAAAACTACTCTGTACTTTTTTTTTTCTAAAACAAGATCGTTCTTCACTAATGCTGTGACGCCGGCTGTACTAACACGCTACCACTAAAACTACGCTGTACAATTTTTTTTTCTCTAAAAGAAGATCGTTCGTCACTAACGATGTGACGCCGGCTACGCTACCTTGCTATATCTAAAACTATGCTGTACTAACTACTATTATTTTTTCTAAAAAAACTTGGATGTTGCTTAGACTGCGAAGTCCGCTACACTAACTAGCTAAAAAAGAAAAATTCCCGTGGTGCAGTCTCTGATCAGCAGCGATACTGATCAAAGCACTGCGGACACAGGAAGAGCACGAATGCTCTGCGCAGGATACCGCACACAGGAAAAAATGCGCAAAAAAAGTGCGCTAAAAATTCAATTGGACGGGGGGACATCACCAAACACTGACGCCGGCTACACTACTTTGCTATGTCTAAAACTACACTATACTAAGTAACTACGATTATTTTTTTCTAAAAAAAACTTGGACGTCGCTTAGACTGCGAAGTCTGCTACACTAATTAGCTAAAAAAAAAAAATTCCCGTGGCGCAGTCTCTGATCAGCAGCGATACTGATCAAAGCACTGCGGACACAGGAAGAGCATGAATGCTCTGCGCGGGATGCCGCACACAGGAAAAAAAGTGCAAAAAAGAGCGCAAAAAATCTATTGGAGAGAGGAGAGGGAGGGGGTACTGTAACAGGGAGGGGGGATGGGAAAGGAGACGTCAAACACTGACGCTGGCTACGGTACTTTGCTGAGCCTGAAACTACACTGTACTAACTACAATTACTATTTTTCTAAAAAAAAAAATTGGACTTCACTCAGACTGCGAAGTCTGCTACACTAAATAGCTAAAAAAAGAAAATGTCCTGTGGCGCAGTCTCTGATCAGCAGCGATACTGATCAAAGCACTGCGGACATAGGAAGAGCACAAATGCTCTGCGTGGGATGCTGTGCACAGGAAAAAAAGTGCAAAAAAGTGCGCAAAAAATCAATTGGAGGGAGGAGAGGGAGGGGGAGGGGGGTACTGGAACAGGGATGGGGGATGGGAAAGGGGTGGGGGAGGTGCTGCTGCTGTGATCACAGGCCTCACCTCACACAGCAGGCAGATGGCAGCAGAGAGCACAAAGCGCTAGCACAGAACACAGAGCTGGAGCAGCACACAGCACAGGAGGGCAGGAGATCGCCGGGTTGATCACACTGGCCACCAATGGAATCATTGTCTCAGGTCAGACAGAGGGGCTTGGGCAACCGCTCTGCATGCCAAATCTGAGAGAAAGATGGCGTGCAGGGCGGTGATCGGTATTTTAGATTAACCCCTTTGGCTAGAAGCTATTGTTCAGCCAATCAGCACCATAGGGGTTATTTAGGTGAGGTGACGTGGCGTTCACTCCACCTACTGTGACGGCTGTGATTGGTGCGATGTCACACAGCACCAATCACAGCCTGTCACATGCTTTTTTTTAACAACTTTATTGGCAGCTTTGCTGTGATTGGCTGGTGAGAGTTCACCAGCCAATCACAGCGATTGCCGACGCGGAGGGGCGAATCAGCCCCTCGTGGTGACGTGCCAGGATGGCCTGCTGTTAGAAACAGCAGCCATCCTCACCCGGTCATCGCACGATGCAGCGCGGTGACTGGAAATAGCAGCGCCGTACTAGTACTGCAGTTTGCGGGAACGCAGTTCCCTCAGCGCAGTACTAGTACGGCGCATGTCAGGAGGGGTTAAAGATTGATGTATTTCGATATTCTGGATCTTGAACTAAAAGTGAATCTGAAACAAAAACTTTGTGCCACATGATGTATTAAGTGCTGCACTATTTGACTTTAAGCCATTAACAGTGACTAGCCCCAATTTG
This sequence comes from Ranitomeya variabilis, assembly GCF_051348905.1. Classification (NCBI taxonomy): domain Eukaryota; kingdom Metazoa; phylum Chordata; class Amphibia; order Anura; family Dendrobatidae; genus Ranitomeya; species Ranitomeya variabilis. The sequence continues at coordinate 143,097,921 of NC_135233.1, read as the reverse complement.
ATATCACTTTATTCTTGAATTTATGGATACATTTAGATGGAGTAAAAATTGTGAAATCATTACACACTTTCACTTGTCATCTGATATTTTTCTAGCAAGATCAAACTGAAGTCTGTTCTTGACAGTTCACCGTCAAATCCCAGGGAGCTGATGGAAGCACCACTGATTCACAAAAGCTTAAGTTTTATCTCAAAAGTGCAGACAGATCAAAACTCCCAAGAAAAGTAAAAAATTTTAAATATGCCCTATTTACCCGCTGTGTGAAACCCTACTGAAGAAAAAGACATAATCAATTTAAGGCTGCTTTCATGTCTGGTATGTTATTTCAAAGCTTTCTGTTCCATAAAATGAGCAGAAAACTTAATATGTGGAGATTCTGGTAGCCAATCAGGGCACAGAAACCATCCACAATGTCCAGACTCAAGGGCTTCTGTCATACGTTGCCGAAGTCACATTGACCTCTCCAAAAAAAAGCAGACATGTTGTTTTTGCACGATTTTGTCAGTGTAACAGCACAGATGGCCGGTCCTGATGATGCTAGTCAGATATCTCAGATAGATAGGATAAATTGTTTGTGCTAATAGTGTGGGCCATACACCAGGCCACATTTCAGAATCTAAATAATTTGTGCTACTGTTGGGGTGGGCCAGGGCGGTTGTCATGGCTGAGAGTTATCACTGTATCACACCCTGGCCTCTCCCCACAGTACAATAGTGCATTTCCTTCGGCATACCTGCATCCTGGGTCTCTGCGCCATCAGGGTCCTCCCTGGGCTTGTGCAGGCTCCTTGTCGACGGTATCACACAAAGAGAGACACAGTTCAGCTAAACTTTAACAACAACAACTTGACTTGGTTCTATACACAGCATATCCACATTCTTTCCATCATCAACATCAGGTTTCACAATGTGCAACTCAACTCCTCTTTTGTCCCTGTCCTTCTCTCTCTGTCGCTCTGACAGACCATACCTTTGAACCCTCAGCATCCTCTCTGCTAAGCCTTACTCCGTTTGTGTACTCCCTCAGCCAAGTAGCCTGGTTCTGAGGGCTTTAGCCCTCTCAATAAGCTGCCACATGATGAGCGACCTACCCGTATTGCTTATCCTTCTCTAGTAACAGCAGTGCCACTAATACTGCACCGCTAGCTCTGTTGCTGTTGCTTCTTCTGATGAGGTCCTGACCAGGGATGCTATATGGCTGGACCGTAAACTTCTTCAACGTTGCATGGCATGGTGTTACCCGGGGCTGGCTAGCTCAAGTGAGCTGCACGAGCGCCCTGGCCCCAACTGAGATATATCAGGAAGTCCTTCCTGCCTTATCCACCGTGCCCCTCGTATGTTTAACCATCTACTATCGGAAACTCCTATTATACTATGTACAGTCCAACACTCTCTGTCCCCCCATCTTGTGGCAGAGCTAAGCACTGCACTTTCCCTATAGTAAAACAACATACACTGTGCAGAAGCAGCTAGAATACTATAAATTCATACACTCGTCAAATATATATACAGTAATAATAGAACCAGGACATAATTAAAGGGGTAGTGACGCATATCAGCCCTTGCAACACCTTACATTACAATTGTGGGCCAGACACCAGGCTACATTTCAGAATCTAAATCGTTTGTGCTAATAGTCTGATCCAGCCAGGTGTCCACATTTCTAAATCTAAATCCTTTCGCTAATAGTGTGGGCCATACACCAGGCCACATTTATGAATCTGAATCATTTGTGCTACTAGTGTGGGCCAGACACCAGGCCACATTTCACAAACTGAATCATTTGTGCTAATAGTCTGATCTAGCCAGGTGTCCACATATCTAAATCTAAATCATTTCTGCTAATAGTGTGGGCCATACACAAGGCCACATTTATGCATCTAAGGGTACCGTTACACAAAACGATTTACCAACGATCACGACCAGCGATATGACCTGGCCGTGATCGTTGGTAAGTCGTTGTGTCGTCGCTGGAGAGCTGTCACACAGACAGCTCTCCAGCGACCAACGATGCCAAAGTCCCCGGGTAACCAGGGTAAACATCGGGTTACTAAGCGCAGGGCTGCGCTTAGTAACCCGATGTTTACCCTGGTTACCATCGTAAATGTAAAAAACTTTCCGGCCGGCAGTCAGTCAGTGCGGCAAGCAGACGGCTAGGGACCTGACGGACACCGGAATGTGAGTATGTACGGTTTGGGTTTTTTTACATTTACGATGGTAACCAGGGTAAACATCGGGTTACTAAGCACGGCCCTGCGCTTAGTAACCCGATGTTTACCCTGGTTACAAGCGAACGCATCGCTGGATCGGTGTCACACACACCGATCCAGCGATGACAGCGGGAGATCCAGCGACGAAATAAAGTTCCAAACGATCTGCTACGACGAACGATTCTCAGCGGGGTCCCTGATCGCTGCTGCGTGTCAGACACAGCGATATCATATGGATATCGCTGGAATGTCACGGATCGTACCGTCGTAGCGACAAAAGTGCCACTGTGAGACGGTACCCTAAGTTGCTTGAGCTAATGGTGTGGACCAGAGACCAGGCCACATTTCAGAATCTAAATTATTTGTGCTAATAGTGTGGACCAAAAACCAGGCCATATTTCAGAATTTAAATTGTTTGTGCTAATAGTGTGGACCAGTGACACGGCCATATTTCAGAATCTAAATCATTTGTGCTAATAGTGTGGTTCATCCAGGAGTCCATAGTTCAGAATCTAAAGCCTTTCTGATAATAGTTAGAGTCATACACTAGGCTACATTTCAGAATTTAATTTGTTTGTGCTAATAGTGTTGGCAAGACACATTTCAGAATCTAAATCCTTTCCACTAATAGTGTGGTCCATACACCAGGCCACATTTCCTAATCCAAATAGTTTGTGTTAGTAGTGTGGTCCAGCCAGGAGTCTACATTTCCGATAGTGTGGGCCGTACACCAGGCCACATTTCAGAATCTAAGTAGTTTGTGCTAATAGTGTGGGCCAGACACCAGGCCACATTTAAGAATCTAATTCCTTTCTGCTAGTGTGGTCCATACACCAGGCAACATTTCAGAATCTAAATGGTTTGTGCTAATAGTGGGGGTTAGACACAAGGCCACATTTCAGAATCTAAATAGTCAGTGCTAATATTGTGGTCCAGCCAGGAGTCCACATTTCAGAATCTAAATACTTTCTGCTAATAGTGTTGGCCATACACCAAACCACATTTTAAAATCTAAAACTTTTGTGCTAATAGTGTGAGCCAGAGACCAGGCCACATTAATACATTAATAATAATAATAATCTTTATTTTTATATAGCGCTAACATATTTCGCAGCGCTTTACAGGTTGCACACATTATCATCGCTGTCCCCGTTGGGGCTCACAATCTAAATTCCCTATCAGTATGTCTTTGGAATGTGGGAGGAAACCGGAGTACCCGGAGGAAACCCACGCAAACACGGAGAGAACATACAAACTCTTTGCAGATGTTGTCCTTGGTGGGGTTTGAACCCAGGACACATTACAGAAACTAAACCATTTCTGCTAATACTGCGGGCCAGACTCTAGGCAACATTTCATAATCTAAATCGTTTGGGCTAATAGTGTGGGGCATACACCAGGCCACATTTCAGAATCTAAATTGTTTGAGCTAATAGTGTGGATCAAGCACCAGGCCACATTTCTTAATCTAAATCCTTTCTGCTAATAGTGTGGGTCAGAGAGCGGGGCACATTTTATAATCTAAATCATTAGACCTAATAGTGTGGATCAGGCGCCAGGCCAGATTTCTGAATCTAAATCCTTTCTTGCACTAGTGTGGACCGGAGACCATGCCACATTTCAGAATGTAAATTGTTTGTGCTAATAGTGTGGGCCAGACACCAGGCCACATTTCTGAATCTAAATCCTTTCTGTTAATAGAGTGGTCCAGACACCAGTCCACATTTCAGAATCAAATTGTTTGTGCTAATAGTGTAGACCATATAACAGTAGACTCGGCACACACCAAAGCGTAAATGTTGTGAAGAGGGGGGTTTATTAGGTAAAGTACATACAGTGACGTTTCGGTCTAATCACTAGACCTTCATCAATGTACTGAAAAATACAACAAAATATAATATAAACATAACTGAAATATTTACAAGGTGGGTCATTATACAATCACTTACATAGAAATATTAGCAATGTACATATGCAGTGAAACATCAGACTTATAGCACTGATAGCAATACTCAGTACAAGGAGCAAGGCCATGAGGATCCATAGCGAACAATAAATCCCAGATGAAGATCATTAAACTGTTAAATATGTGGATTTATAAACAGAAACTATATTGGAAATGTATATCAGATATACAAGAAGCGCACCTACCCTCACAATAACAGTGAAGCGGGTACCCCCGAGTAGTAGTATAGACAGTCTGTCCTAAAGGGGGGTGGGAAAAAGGCCATGTGTTACTAAGTGCAACCCAGTGAGGCTGCGAAAAAGGTGAGTGCTCACATACCCTGTTGCTGTGAATGGCTCCAGTGAGGTAAGAAGGAGCAGACCGCTGGAAGAAAAGAGAGGCGGTATAATGCATAAGCTATCTGGAATGGTGAGGTGCCGGTGTGGCAGCGCAGAGATATAAAGAGGCTTACCGCAGTGAAAGTGGGCTGATGTATGGACCATGGACGCGGTTCCACCGCTTGTCCAGTGTGTCCGTGTGCCCTGATCGTATGTCTTTTTATGCCTGGTGGCAGTGCGCGACCGGAAGTAATGTTGCCGGAAATGACGTCAGCGGTGCTGTAAGAGTCTGTGCGTTCCACTATGGATACAGGGGGTGGGTCTAAGTCCGGTCTTAGACCCACCCCCTGTATCCATAGTGGAACGCACAGACTCTTACAGCACCGCTGACGTCATTTCCGGCAACATTACTTCCGGTCGCGCACTGCCACCAGGCATAAAAAGACATACGATCAGGGCACACGGACACACTGGACAAGCGGTGGAACCGCGTCCATGGTCCATACATCAGCCCACTTTCACTGCGGTAAGCCTCTTTATATCTCTGCGCTGCCACACCGGCACCTCACCATTCCAGATAGCTTATGCATTATACCGCCTCTCTTTTCTTCCAGCGGTCTGCTCCTTCTTACCTCACTGGAGCCATTCACAGCAACAGGGTATGTGAGCACTCACCTTTTTCGCAGCCTCACTGGGTTGCACTTAGTAACACATGGCCTTTTTCCCACCCCCCTTTAGGACAGACTGTCTATACTACTACTCGGGGGTACCCGCTTCACTGTTATTGTGAGGGTAGGTGCGCTTCTTGTATATCTGATATACATTTCCAATATAGTTTCTGTTTATAAATCCACATATTTAACAGTTTAATGATCTTCATCTGGGATTTATTGTTCGCTATGGATCCTCATGGCCTTGCTCCTTGTACTGAGTATTGCTATCAGTGCTATAAGTCTGATGTTTCACTGCATATGTACATTGCTAATATTTCTATGTAAGTGATTGTATAATGACCCACCTTGTAAATATTTCAGTTATGTTTATATTATATTTTGTTGTATTTTTCAGTACATTGATGAAGGTCTAGTGATTAGACCGAAACGTCACTGTATGTACTTTACCTAATAAACCCCCCTCTTCACAACATTTACGCTTTGGTGTGTGCCGAGTCTACTGTTATATACATTACGGCTTGGGTCCCTACTTGAGCACCACCTCTTCCTAGTAGTGCCTACGTTTATACCTTAATAGTGTAGACCAGACACCACGCCACATTTCAGAATCTAAATCCTTTCTGCTAATAGTGTGGACCAGACACTAGATCTCATTTCAGAATCTAATTCCTTTCTTCTAATAGTGTGCACCAGACACCAAGTCACATTTCAGAATCTAAATAGTTTGTGTGAATAGTGTGGGCCATAAGGTACCTTCACACGAAGCGACGCTGCAGCGATAGCGACAACGATGCCGATAGCTGCAGCGTCGCTGTTTGATCGCTGGGGAGCTGTCACACAGACCGCTCTCCAGCGACCAACGATGCCGAGGTCCCCGGGTAACCAGGGTAAACATCGGGTTGCTAAGCGCAGGGCCGCGCTTAGTAACCCGATGTTTACCCTGGTTACCAGCGTAAAAGTAAAAAAAACAAACACTACATACTCACCTGCGCATCCCCCAGCGTCTGCTTCCTGACACTGACTGAGCTCCGGCCCTAACAGCACAGCGGTGACGTCACCGCTGTGCTTTCACTTTCACTTTAGGGCCGGCACTCAGTCAGTGTCAGGAAGCAGACGCTGGGGGACGCGCAGGTGAGTATGTACTGTTTGTTTTTTTTACTTTTACACTGGTAACCAGGGTAAACATCGGGTTACTAAGCGCGGCCCTGCGCTTGGTAACCCGATGTTTACCCTGGTTACCAGTGTAAAACATCGCTGGTATCGTTGCTTTTGCTTTCAAACACAACGATACACGGCGATCGGACGACCAAATAAAGTTCTGGACTTTATTCAGCAACCAGCGACATCACAGCAGGATCCTGATCGCTGCTGCGTGTCAAACTAAACGATATCGCTAGCGAGGACGCTGCAACGTCACGGATCGCTAGCGATATCGTTACAAAGTCGTTTCGTGTGAAGGTACCTATACACCAGGCCACATTTCTGAATCTAAATCCTTTCTGTTAATAGAGTGGTTCAGACACCAGTCCACATTTCAGAATCAAATTGTTTGTGCTAATAGTGTAGACCAGACACCACACCACATTTCAGAATCTAAATCCTTTCTGCTAATAGTGTGGACCAGACACTAGATCTCATTTGAGAATCTAAATCCTTTCTGCTAATAGTGTGGGCCAGAGACCAGGGCACCTTTCAGAATCTAAATAGTTTGTGTGAATAGTGTGGGCCATACACCAGGCCACATTTCTGAATCTAAATCCTTTCTGTTAATAGAGTGGTCCAGACACCAGTCCACATTTCAGAATCAAATTGTTTGTGCTAATAGTGTAGATCAGACACCACGCCACATTTCAGAACCTAAATCCTTTCTGCTAATAGTGTGGACCAGACACTAGATCTCATTTCAGAATCTAAATCCTTTCTGCTAATAGTGTGCACCAGACACCAAGTCACATTTCAGAATCTAAATCCATTCTGCGAATAGTGTGGACCAGACACTAGATCACATTTCAGAATCTAAATCCTTACTGCTAATAGTGTGGTCCAGACACCAGGTCACATTTCTGAATCTAAATCCTTTTTGCTAATAGTGTGGTCAAGACACACTAACTCAGCAAATAAAAACTGATTGTTAATTTAGTGACAGGTGACTGACATGTCTGAGCCTAGGGTTGTGAAGCAGCTCTTTAAAAGAGGGGAAGGGTACATCCAACATGAGTGGGAAAAAGCGAGGTCGTGGTGGAAGTGGGAATAGGTTTCGTGTTCAAAGTCTACGTGGGTTAGGTGAAAATGTTAATGAAAGCTCTAATGAACAAACACCGTCTTGTCCTATCCAAAGACAACTGACAATATCTGTTACTGGACTACTCAACTCCCTTTCGGTATGTATTGTCAGTTGACATCAAGCTCCGAGGTTAGCAAAGGAGTGGCGTCTATAAGGCTAAGTTCACATTTGCATTGCGCGGTGCAGCGTTGGCGACGCAATGCACAACGCAAATGTAAATGCATGCACAACGCAGCTTTTTGTGACGCATGCGTCCACTTTTGCATGGTTTTTGGTGCAGAAAAAACTGCATCTTGCTGCGTTCTCTGCGCCCTGACGCATGCACCACAGTGACGCATGCGTCACAAAATGCAAGTGCAATGCATGTCCATGCGCCCCCCATGTTAAATATAGGGGCGCATGACGCATGCGTCGCCGCGGCTGCGCCCGACGCAATGCAAATGTGAACGTAACCTAAGACACACCCATTACTAAATATTGTATAAAATATTGTATAAAAAACACACACCCAGAATAAAGTCTTTTAATTGAAAGAATAACACGGACTTTTTGAATGAATCTAAATTAGACCATACTCACACCATCTTCATCATCTCCTATTTGTTTTTTTTCCTTCCTATACATCCCGGTGTTCCACTCTGTTCTTTGTGAGTGCATATTTGTTATTATTATTTATTATTATAGTGCCATTTATTCCATGGCACTTTACATGTGAGGAATGTTTCTTACTTACTGTATTTCTCATGACGAGCGCATTGGATTTGTACAAAGAATGTATAATTTTTAATGGTGAACAGACAGCTAGGCAGCCATACCAATACTTCCATGTGTGAAACCCAGATTACAGGTTCCTTTTCAGTTTTCAATCCTCTTTAAGCTCACAGTATTGTTTTCGGGGCATGGGATGCTTTGATTTACTCGGCAATAAGCGAGGAAACAAATAATTCTTTTAGTGAGGGAAGCAGAGTGTAAAGTGCTTAGAAATGTTTGTGAACTTTACTGACATCAAGCCAACACCTTCCTTGTGGAAACAGACTGCTATTCCCGACCACCTCCATTCAACAATGGATCAATGGAGTCTGTTGTTGATTCATAATGGATAACAGAACAGCTTTTATTTGTACATTGCAAGAGCCAAGTGTATGGCATTTAATGACAATTATCCAAACAGGCAAGTACTGTTGATAAAAGCTTAAACAGTGATTTGGAAAAGACCTAGCAAATTAAGAAATTCAAACACAATTGCCTGAAAACCCAAGAAAGTACAAATGTAAAAAGTAACCACTTTTTAGGCTTCATTCAGATTTAATTTTCATGGATAGCACATGCACCTATGAAAGTCTTTGGTGCCATTCACATGAGTTTATTTTTCGTGGACCATGTGTCCTCAAAAAAAACAGGTGTTCATATTTTATTGGAGCTTGGTAGCAAAATTACCCATACAAATCTATGGCTGCAATTCATCATTGCTTTTGTACCTATTTTTGTCTACTTTTGTGTGTTTTGCAACTTTTTTTATTTGCACATAATTCATTATGTTAATTGCACCTTTTTTAAGTCTATTTTATATGTGTATCCGAGAACTCAAACCTTAGGGATTCCAGAGAGACCCGGATATACCCTGAGCGTAAAACTTGAGAAGACAACTCAGACATGGCTTCTTGAAAGGCCATTGAATATTTTATGTATATTCTTAGGAACCATGGGAGAGTTCAGTGCCAGAAAGAAACACAGAAGTACACAGAAGTGTTGAAGCACAGAAAAAAAAATGCGTCAATGGTAGAAAACACCGGAGAATCATCAGGCAAAGAAAATATTGAAGACTGAGGATCCCCACAGACAGCAACAGTGGAGAATATAAGTTGCTGTTGTTGTTTCATAGCCACTACCTTCAAGGATAGGGACTGTAGCTGCATGGCCAAGGCATCCATTATGCCCCAAAAAAGTCTTAGCACAAACAAAAATGGGACGAGCTGGTTACAATGTTATGCAAAACCCCACTGGTTCCTGTACAGGCTAAAATATCCCAGAATGCAGACCTTAGCGGTTCCAGCGTGACCTGGATAAACCCTGAGAGTAAAACTAGAGAAGACAATTTGGATCTGGCTCCCTGAAAGGCCGTTGAGTGTTTCACTTACCTCCTTAGAAATCAGGGGCGACTGCAGCGCCATAAGGAAAAAAAGAACTACATTTATCCGGCTACTGGCTAACCTAGATACTCAGCGGTAATACTAAACCTCCAAGCAAGATCTACTTTAAACTATCGCCAGCAGAGAAAACCAAAAGTGCGAGGCTTAAATAGTAGAACCTGCAATGAGATAGGACAGGCTAGATAAACAATTGAAAAACAGCTGCTGTCTGAAAGGAATGGACAAAGGCAAAATCAGCACATGGACAGCAACAGAATTTGCCATAGCTCACCTACAATTATCACATCACATGGTCTAGCACAGCTAATCTGTGGGACCAGGGCTGCCACTAGAAATTTCGGGGCCCCATATTGGTAAAATTTTGGGGCCCTCCTTGACACTCCGCCCAGGCTCCAACCCCAGCCCCGCTGCCACCCATCGAACTGTCCACAGTCCCATTGCTGTCTCTTGGAAAAACTCCACTTCTCACCAATCACACATTAACAGTTCCCATCACCAGATCACACATATAGCCAGCAGGTTTTATTTTGGCCAAAAGATTTTTCTACTCTGCCACCACAACAAGGTAGACTCTTTTGGCCTGGTCCTACTCTACACTAACCTATTAAAAATTTTCAATTTTTAAAATGACCAATAATATCACATCCAAAGGGACAAATACCACCACACCATGACCAGACACCATATTACCACCACATAGTGACCTATAATACCACATGCAAAGAAGAAATACTGCCACACCATGTCCAGATCACATATTACCACACTGACCGAATAATAGCACACCCAAGGAACAAATACCACCGCACCATGTCAAGATCACATATTACCACCACATGGTGACCAATAATGCCACATACAGAGACCAAATACTGCCACACCATGACCAGACCACATTTTACCACCACATGGTGATGAATAATACCACATACAGGGTGTCATGGTTTACTGGGTTCTCGGGTCAGGTAGTTGTAGGGTTACATCAGATGAAATGTTTCTTGTGTGGCACCTTGGAAATTAGACTTTTTTTATACAGTTGTGACTAGGGTTGAGCGACTTTTCATTTTTTGAGATTGAGTCGGGTTTTATGAAACCCGACTTTCTCAAGAGTCGGGTCGAGTGAAATTGGCCTATCTTATTGAAAAGTCGGGGTCGGGGATCGGCCAAAACACGAAACCCAATGCAAGTCAATGGGGAAGCATACTTTTTTAATATTTGCTTCAGCGCGATATATGTGAAAAGCCGGTAATTCAATTGCCGGTTTTTCATTTCTCCTGCCTAAACCCGAAATGATATGAGACATGGTTTACATACAGTAAACCATGTCATATCCCCCTTTTTTTTGCATATTCCACACTACTAATGTTAGTATTGTGTATGTGCAAAATTTCGGCGCTGTAGCTATTAAATTTAAGGGTTAAATCACTGAAAAAATTGGCGTGGGCTCCCGCGCAATTTTCTCCACCAGAGTGGTAAAGCCAGTGACTGAGGGCAGATATTAATAGCCTAGAGAGGGTCCGTGGTTATTGGCCCCCCCTGGCTACAAACATCTGCCCCCAGCCACCCCAGAAAAGGCACATCTGGAAGATGCGCCTATTCTGGCACTTGGCCACTCTCTTCCCACTCCCGTGTAGTGGTGGGATATGGGGTAATGAAGGGTTAATGCCACCTTGCTATTGTAAGGTGACATTAAGCCAGATTAATAATGGAGAGGTGTCAATTATGACACCTATCCATTATTAATCCAATTGTATGAAAGGTTTAAAAAAACACACACACATAATTAAAAAGTATTTTAATGAAATAAACACAAAGGTTGTTTTAATATTTTATTGCTCTCTCAATCCACCTGAAGACCCTCGATTGGCAAAATAATAAACAAACAATATACACTCACTGGCCACTTTATTAGGTACACCTGTCCAACTTCTTGTTAACACTTAATTTCTAATCAGCCAATCACATGGCGGCAACTCAGTGCATTTAGGCATGTAGACATGGTCAAGACAATCTCCTGCAGTTCAAACCGAGCATCAGTATGGGGAAGAAAGGTGATTTGAGTGCCTTTGAACGTGGCATGGTTGTTGGTGCTAGAAGGGCTGGTCTGAGTATTTCAGAAACTGCTGATCTACTGGGATTTTCACGCACAACCATCTCTAGGGTTTACAGAGAATGGTCCGAAAAAGAAAAAAAATCCAGTGAGCGGCAGTTCTGTGGGCGGAAATGCCTTGTTGATGCCAGAGGTCAGAGGAGAATGGGCAGACTGGTTCGAGCTGATAGAAAGGCAACAGTGACTCAAATCGCCACCCGTTACAACCAAGGTAGGCCTAAGAGCATCTCTGAACGCACAGTGCGTCGAACTTTGAGGCAGATGGGCTACAGCAGCAGAAGACCACACCGGGTACCACTCCTTTCAGCTAAGAACAGGAAACTGAGGCTACAATTTGTACAAGCTCATCGAAATTGGACAGTAGAAGATTGGAAAAACGTTGCTTGGTCTGATGAGTCTCGATTTCTGCTGCGACATTCGGATGGTAGGGTCAGAATTTGGCGTAAACAACATGAAAGCATGGATCCATCCTGCCTTGTATGGAGCATCTTTGGGATGTGCAGCCGACAAATCTGCGGCAACTGTGTGATGCCATCATGTCAATATGGACCAAAATCTCTGAGGAATGCTTCCAGCACCTTGTTGAATCTATGCCACGAAGAATTGAGGCAGTTCTGAAGGCAAAAGGGGGTCCAACCCGTTACTAGCATGGTGTACCTAATAAAGTGGCCGGTGAGTGTACATACCCTCCGATGAACTGTCAAGTCCCACGAGATAAATCCATCTGAAGGGGTTAAAATATTTTACAGGCAGGAGCTCTGCTATAATGCAGCTGTGCTCGTGCCTGTAAACCCCGGAGAATGAAGGAAATGTAGGTCAATGACCTATAGTTACCTTCAGTCGCGGTGATGCGCCCCCTGGTGGATGTCCTCATATGACCTGGAGCGTGGGAAAAAGTTCCCAGGCTGCAGTTCATGAGGACATCCAGCAGGGGGCGCATCACCGCGATAAATGTATAATTCCGATACAGCAAATATCGGCCGATACCCGATATTTGCAGTATCGGAATGCTCAACACTACTGGCCATCTTTCTGCGCTGGCTCTCGCCCTCCTGCCCTGCACCTATCACACAGTGTCCCAAGCCAGCAGCCACGGATCCTGCCAGGTGGTGAGTGCTAAGTCCTCCCTGAATCCTATAGAGCTGCCTTTTCAGCGAATGTGTGCAAGTCTTACTGTGCTTCTTGCAAAAGCTGCAGCCTCCAGATAGCTAGCTGAGTTCTTAGTTTCTCCACTAGTTTGAGGACCGGTCCTTCACTGCAACCTGGTTGCTCCACCTGATGATGGTCAGCATGGATACGAGCCCCACGGGTGGACTTCTCACTACCCGTGCCTCTAGGACCCCTTCCGTTCTTCAGTTCCCTATGATTAGGAACTCCTTTCTGTCTGCAAGGAGCTGCAGACCCCCATGTCTGCTCAGCTCCACTTCTCTCACAATCTCTGACTATGCTGATGTTTCTACAAGCTCCTCCTCTTTTCTACCTATCTCACCCACTCCTCCAACACCCTTTCCTATCCAGCCTGGCCCTGACTGAATTGTCTAGTGTTGGATGCTAGTGTAGGGTTCTGTGCAGTGCTCCCTGCTTACCTGAGAGCGTAATACCACACCTCTGGGTGAAGCATAGTACTCTGTAGCTGAACCCACAGGGGCACCACAAGAGCCCCTGATTTTCCATTTGTTAATCACAGTTTCAACCCTGCTGACTGGCATTATTAATTCCTTGAATATCTTTTTGTATCCCTTTTCTGTTTTATAAATTTCAACTACCTTTTCCCATAGAGCCATTGACAATTCTTTTGCTTTCCCCATGACTAACAATCCAGAAACATCAGTGGCTGGATGAAAGATGCAAGAGTCTGTCTGGATCCCAGAAATAGAGATAAGGCTAGGAGACAAAAGCACAATAGAGTCTTATCCGATGGTATGGAGAAAATAGAAATGTGAGACCACTCACCTAATAAGGTTGCAGACTAGCAACATGAGAAAGGTGTATGTAACAGCTGCTGCCGGACACCTGTCAGAAATACCACAGGAATAATGATGTGCAAAAGGTGGTGTCACTGTATTAAGAAATGGGGTATGTGAACTTTTGATCAGGGTCATTTGGATGTTTTGGGTTGTCATTATGATTTAAAAAGAGAAAACACAGTAGTTTGACACCTCAGCCTCCATGCCACGCTGCATTGATGCAGTAATTTATGCAAAAGGAGCCCAAACAAAGTATTGATTGCATTTACTGAACACATTTCAGTAGGCCAACATTTCAGATTTTAAAATCATTTTTCAAGCAGGTGTTATAAAGTATTCTAATTTACTGAGATAATGGCTTTTGGGTTTTCATTGGCTATAAGTCATAATCATCAACATTAACAGAAATAAGCACTTGAAATATATCACTCTGTTTGTAATGACTCTATATAATATATGAGTTTCACTATTAGTATTGAAGAACTGAAATAAATTAAAATTAACTTTTTGATGATATTCTAAGTTTGTGAGAAGGCATTAGTTTACATTACCTTGGGCACTGGAAATGTAAATGACCACAGGGCATAGAATCAAGTTCCTTTATTATTAGAGTTGTCAGACAGGGACAAAAGTAAGACAGAAGTCTGAAAAGCAGATCTCAGACTTTCACAAAACAAAAAAGAATCATTCAGAAACAAAGTCATAAATATTGCTCGAGGCACGGCATCCAATTCTTTTCAGACATTCAAATTTCACATCATTGAAATATTGTATTCCAGGTATAAAGGACAATCACATTGGAACTCCTTTATCAATGTGTCACAGGCACAGCTTGAAAACGGTGTAAGATGGCCCTGAATGTAAATGCGGTGATGTAGTTTACAGTTCACATTATTTATTGAACAGCCCCAAACACATTCCAGCAAGATTACTATGAACATCAACTTTCTACAATCAACCATTTTCTCCAGAGCAGCAGCACACAAAGAAGAAACATTTTTCACATTACAAGGAAATTGAAATCCCAACACTCACCCAAAACACAGAGCCAAAAAGAGAAACTAAGTTAATTAAAATGTTTAAAATGATGTTACATTTCTATTTTCAGATGGCTCCAGATGTAAGGATGGAGATTAAATGTTTTTATTGCGACAAGTTATAAAAGCATGTGCGAGTTTGGTAGCTTGTGGCTTAGTAATTCTGTATAAAACCTATAAATGTGACATACAAACTCTTATATTAAATATATATATTTTTATTACATTCAATACAATATAAAATGTTTAAAATGGTTTACAGGAAAGGGGTTGCATAAATAGGATAAAATATCGGATGTAGGGATTGCCATAAATATACATGTAATAACTAACCTTCGAAAGGGTCCTAAATTGGTTAAGTAAGATGCTGGAAAGATATCCAAATGTAAACAGGTGACAGGGGTGACTGGTGCAGAAAAAGTAAATAAAAATGAGAAAATATGAAATGGTGTAATGATTCAGATAATATACAGTCATGGCCAAAAGTGTTGGCACTCTTGATATTGTTCCAAAAAATGAAACATTTCTCCTAGAAAATAATTGATATTGTACGTTTGGTTATATACATGTTTATTTCTTTTGTGTGTATTAGAACAACACAAAAAAAACAGGAAAAAAAGGCAAATTGGACATAATTTCACACAGTTGTGGGCAAACAACGTTGTTTCAAGCATGTGATGCTTGTTCAAACTCACCCATGGCAAGTAACAGGTGCAGTTGTGGGCAATATGAAAATCACACCTGAAACCAGATAAAAAGGGGAGAAGTTGACTCAATCTTTGCATTGTGTGTCTGTGTGTGCCACACTAAGCATGGAGAACAGAAAGAGAAGAGTACTGTCTGACAACTTGAAAATCAAAATTGTTGAAAAATATCAACAATCTCAAGGTTACAAATCCATCGCCAGAGATCTTAATGTTCCTTTGTCCACAGTGCGCAACATAATCAAGAAGTTTACAACCCATGGCATTGTAGCTAATCTCCCTGGACGTGGACTGCAGAGAAAAACTGATGAAAGGTTGCAACACAGAATAATCCGGATGTGGGGTAGCAGCCCTAATCAAGTTCCATAGAAATTCAAGATATCTTGCAGTCTTAGGGTGCATCAGTGCAAACTATCTGCAGATATTTGAATGAAATAAAACGCTCTGGCAAGAAACTCAGAAGCACCCCACTGCTGACACAAAGGCATAAAAAAACTAGACTGTGGTTTGCCAAAATCTTTCTGAGAAAGCATCTCGTGGACTGATGAGACCAAGACAAAGCTTTTTAGTAAAGCACTTCATTCTACTGTTTACTGAAAACAGAATAAGGCCTACTAATAAAAGAACACAGCACCTACAGTCAAATATGTTGGAGGTTCAAAAAGGTTTTGGGGCTGTTTTGTTGCTTCTGGCACTGGGTTCCTTGACTGTGTGCAAGGCATCATGAAATGTGAAGATTACAAACGGATTTTGGGTAGTACCCAGTGTCAGAAATCTGGGTTTGCATCCTAGGTCAGGGGTATTTCGGCAGGACAATGGCCCCAAGCATACTTTAAGATGCACCTAAAAATGGATGGAAACAAAGCGCTGGAGAATTCTGACGTGACCAGCAATGAGTCTGGATCTAAATCCCATTGAACACCTGTGGAGAGATTTTAATATTGCTGTTGGGAGAAGGCGCCTTCAAATATGAGAGACCTGAAGATGTTTGCAAAAGAAAAGTTGAGAGGTGTAAAAAACTTGTTCATTGTTATAGGAAGCAATTGATTGCAGTTATTCATTCCAAAGGGTGTGAAACCAAATCTATTAAGTTGAGGGTGGCAACAATTTTGTTCAGCCCTGCTTTGAAATATTGATAACATTTGACATTTTGGACTACTGCTGTGTGTAGTGATTTGGGGTATTTCTATATAGTATTACATGTAATTTTAAATAGGAAACTGTCCCTTTTCTTATATTATATAGACAAGTCAGCTCAACTATATGATCTTTAAGCTTCACCCTCTTTCTCTGATTCACTTGCCCCATGAATCTTGTGGTTGACATCTTCGTTGATTTTGCATGTGCTTTTTATTAATTGTTCTTTTTATAGTTTTAACATTTCATTTTCTTTTTTAGTGTACTATTTGAGCTTCATCTATGAGTTGCACTTGCATCTGTTGATGGTAAATTTCATCCATAGGAACGAGAAGATTTTTCGTCTACACAAGCCTGTTATATTAATAATCATCTTTTCATATTCATTGATACACCTTCTCATTGTCTGTACTCCTTTTATTTTTATACTGTATATGGCATTTTTTTGTGACTAATCTGTAGTGGTTCTATTATGTGTTTAAAAACACTTTATCTCACTTTTAACTTCATTTGCAAATTCTATAGGATTCCATACATCTACAATGCCTTATATACATTCTATGGGTTCTCTTCTCACAGGCATCCCTTGCCTCAAGTTATGTTTTATTGTGGCACTCATATATTTCTTTATATTTTATCATCTTCCTCCAGTGGTGATATCGAACACACTCTGTTCGCTTTTAATTATGATATATTGGGACATTAATTTTTCTTGTCACCTACTTTTTAGCATGCCTCTATAGAGTATCTCCATTTTGCGATATATAACTTTTATATTGTCCCATTTTTAGGCCTTATTCACCATATTTTTAAAAGATTGGTGATTTACAATCTTCCTGAATACACAAGCATGTCCAGCATTAGATAATTTAATATATTCTTACCTTAACTGCAATTATATGCATACGGTGTTGTGTAGTCATGATTCTCTACTTCCTTCTATTCTATCTAGATATTTGCTTGTGCGCATGCATGCTGACATCACGTTGGCTGGCATCATTGATGACATCTCTCCCTGCCTCTCGGTTGGTCTTGTGACCGCAGGTCTTCTCATGTGATCTCATGTTGGCAGCTCCATGTGTCGCGGGGCCCTCCGATCTGATGACGCCCTCGGTGATACTGCCATCTGGAGCACATCGGCTTTGCTCCAACCTTGAGCAGCGTTATATCTACTCATTACGATACACCTGTTCTCATTGGTTCATAGTCACTATTTAAAGTTACTGTACCTTAGCAATGCCACTCAACCTCAACCAGAAGAATGCACTTTGGCCAAAACGTGCGTTAAGGTGGTGGCATCGCAACTCTCAGATATTATTATGTCATCCACATGATTGTATGCTTACTGTAGATATATCTATACTATATACAGTTGGGGAAATAAGTATTTGATCTCTTACTGATTTTGTAAGTTTGCCCACTGACAAATACATGAACAGTCTATAATTTTAAGAACAGGTTTATTTTAACATTGAGAGACAGAACATCAAAAATAAAATCCAGAAAATCACATTGTATAAATTATATAAATGTATTTGCATTTTGCTGTGAGAAATAAGTATTTGATCCCTCTGGCAAAAAATACTTAATATTTGGTGGAAAAACTTTTGTTGGCAAGCACAGCAGTCAGATGCTTTTTGTAGCTGATGATGAGGTTTGCGCACATGTCAGGAGGAATTTTGGTCCACTCCTTTTTGTGGTTCATCTCTAAATCATTAAGATTTTGAGGCTGTTGCTTGGCAACTCGGAGCTTCAACTCTCTCCATAAGCTTTTTATGGAAATAATGTCTGGAGACTGGCTAGGCCACTTCAGGACCTTAATGTGCTTCTTTTTGAGCCACTCCTTTGTTGCCTTGGCTGTATGTTTTGGGTCATTGTCTTGCTGGAAGACCCAGTCATGATCCATTTTTAATGTCCTGGCAGAGGGAAGGAGGTTGTCACTCAGGATTTTATGGTACATGGCTTCATCCAGTCTCCCATTGATGTGGTGAAGTAGTCCTATGCCCTTAGCAGAGAAACATCCCCAAAACATAATGTTTCCACCTCCACTGTATTCTTTGGGTAATAGGCAGCATTTCTCTTCCTCTAATACCGGCGAGTTGAGTTAATGCCAAAGACCTCAATTTCTGTCTCATTTGACCACAGCACCTTCTCCCAATCACTTACTATCAGGCCGGTTTCACACGTCAGTGGCTCCGGTACATGTGGTGACAGTTTCCTCACATACCAGAGACACTGACTCATGTAGACACATTAAAATAAATGTGTCTCTGCACATGTCAGCTTTTCTCCGGCAGCATGGTTCACAAAGCGTTCCACACACGTGCACACGGAGAACAGTGTGCACTCTCCTCCGTGTGCACATACTGCTGCAGGAGAAACAGCCCTACAGTTAAGCACTGTCCCCTGTTTTTGGTGCAGAAGCCGGCATTCACTCCTTCTCTCCAGCAGCGTTCGCTGGAGAGAAGGAATGAAAAATCAAGGTTTTTTAATTTTTTTTGTTAAAAATAGTTTGGGGTCACCTCCCGCCTCCCACCCCCCGTGCGCCCACCCGTCCACCTCCCATAGGGGTGGAGCCGCATATTCATCACTGTAATGAGCAGTACCACATGACCGCTCACACAGGACAGGCTGCCGGCACTAAGAGAAGGCATCGCGGGAGCTGGGTGAGTATTTCTCTGCAAGCGGGCGGGCGCACAGGGGGTGGGAGGCGGGAGGTGATCCCAAACTTTATTTTTAACAAAAAAATAAGAAAACCTTGATTTTTCATTCCTTCTCTCCAGCGAACGCTGCTGGGGAGAAGGAATGAATGCCGGCATCAGCACCAAAAGCATGGGACAGCGCTTAACTGTAGCACTGTCTCCTGCACGGTCCGTGTGGTCCTCAGTCGGCACACGGGCGGCACACGTCTGCCACACGTGTGCCACACTGATGTGCCACATGAGCACACGGACACAGATAACTCAGGTACCGAAATTATCTAGACATGTGAGACTGGCCTCAATGAGATGAAGTATGCAATGAGGGTGACAGGAAAGCAAACAGTGGCACAGTGCAACACCCAGCATTAGTAAATTTCCCTCTATAATTTTATCCATTTTATCTAATGAATATGTAAAAAAAATATTCTCCAAACATAGAACATCACATCTAGGTGACAGATCTGCTTTTAGGCAAAAAAGACTCCATTCATTTGTCAGCTACTGAAAATTTTAAAAACATCATCATGATTACTATGTAACACCTGTTTTACTCTAAACCAATGTTAACCAGTAGATTAGGAGCCATGTGTGGTTTTTGGGACCATTGCAGGTAACTCTCAAGTGGTTTGCTTTAATAACTATTGTGCACTACTGGCATCAGGGATGTCATATCATTAAAGGACTTGGTACGAGAGTCAAAACCATATCTTTGGCATTTAAGACTACTTCATATATTTAATAGGATTCTTCACTGTTAATCGTCATTCTGTTTTTCGTGTACGTGTTCTATCCGTTTTCACAAATAGAACATGTGATTAAAACACTGATTACTGTCTTTGGGGCAGTTCACATGTCCCTTTTTTTTTTCTTTGGCCGACCTTGTGTTTGCAAAAAAATGACAGAGACCTGTTCATTTTTTATAAGCTTCATGGATGAAGATCACACATACAAGCTATAGGTCTGTGAATTGCACTGACAGCACACTACAGTAATGCCATCAGTATGCAGTCTGTGTGCTGTCTAGGACTATCATTTCAATGCATACGAGAAACCTTGTCATTTACTGTATTTTTTAGATTATAAGACGCACTTTAATTTCTCCAAAATTTGGGGGGAAAACGGGGTGCGTCTTATAATTAGAATATACATACTGGCCGCGGAGGAGCAGGGTCCCAGGGTTGCTGCTCGAGGAGGCAAGAGTGGCGCATTGCTGCAGGCCACAGGCTGGGATGAGTCGGTGTTTGGAGGTGCGACACTGTGGGTGTTTGATGGTGCGGGGGCACCGCCGACATTTTGTGAAAGCCTGGGACCCCCGCACTTCCATGGTTAACATTGCGGTGGACTCTGTGAAAATGGCTGCTGTGGGCAGCACATGCATAGATGGAGATCTCGGCACCAAGGTCTTGGGAGATGAGATCTCAGGGCCAAGATCTCCATCTGCGCATGCACCGCCCCTGGCAGCCATTTTCCCGGAGTCCACCGAATAGTAAACCATGGAAGTATGGTGGCACCGGTCTTTCACTGCACCACCGAACACCCGCAGCGTCGCACATCCGAACACCCCTTTCTCTCAGTCTGGTGTCCGCAGCATTGTCCCCCTCCAGCCTCCGCCAGCAGCTTCACCACAGCCACCAACCCCCGGTAAGCAATAAGATGCATGG
The DNA here is from genome assembly GCF_051348905.1 of Ranitomeya variabilis. Lineage (NCBI taxonomy): Eukaryota > Metazoa > Chordata > Amphibia > Anura > Dendrobatidae > Ranitomeya > Ranitomeya variabilis. The sequence continues at coordinate 143,077,003 of NC_135233.1, read as the reverse complement.
ATTGTAAGAAGCACCACCATCTTATTAAAAAAGTTTTTTTTCCTATTTTTCTCCTCAAAATTTGCGGTGCGTCTTATAATCTGGTGTGTCTTATAAACCACAAAATACAGTATTTATTCATTTATTGATCCATCCATGAAATCACTTAAGAAAAACAGATCGCAAAAACTGACATATGACCAAATACTGATGAAGCTCAAATTCAATGACAATCATATTTTTTTATGTACGTAAAAGAATTACAGATGTCTAAGGCTGGTTTCACATTTGCAGTTGTGTCCGCAGCATTTGTACCGCATATATCCGCATGCGTTGTGTATTCCTATATTTAACATTAGGGAAGCATGTGTTTTTGATTTTTCGCGTTTTGCCGCGTTTGACGACTTTTGCGGCTTGGCGCGGAAATGCAACATGTAGTAATTTTTAGAGGCATCAATTTGCCGCCTGGAAACGCATGCGGTCGATTGCGCAAGGATTGAGACAAAAAAACGCATTGCTGTCTATATGAACGCATGAGTTTACAAGCATATGCGTTTGGTTGCGATCATGAACGCATGTGTTCCACAAGAGAAAAACATGTCTAGACACTGATAAGCCACCCCCCACATACAAGGTGATAAAGGGAGGGTGTTGACAATTGCAGGTCACTTCTCAGCAGACAGCCAAGCAGAGCAAACAGACCACAGCACCTTGGAGCAAACAAGCCTCTGAACAATGTGAGTATATCCTAGCCAATGCCTTTATTTTCTAATTTCTTTCTCTACATGTCCTAATTTCTGCCATTTCTTTCTTTCTACATGCATCAGAATGTCTTCTTCGGATTCTTCTCATGAGGAGTTTCTTCCTGGGCCGTCTGAAGTCAAGCATGTCAGTGAGGTGAGTACTTGCCTCGTCAGATTGGTAAGTATTCACTGTCACATCTACACATGTGACAATTTGAATTATTCTTTTTTTTAGAGCTCTTCTTCTACTGCGGCAGAGACAGGGCAGGAGCAGCGGAGTCAAGGTCCGGTGGAAAGATGGCAGCGTGTACGTATACAAGGCCGACTGTTTTATGTATCCTCAGTGTAATATTCTTGAATCTTCCTTTCTTTCCATTCGTATTTCTTTACTTTTTTCTTCTGGAATCCTTTTGTATGTTGACTTTCCTATTCATGCCATTTCTCAGCATCTTTTTTCTTTCTTTTCCTTATGTTAATTGAGCAAACTTTAATGACTTTATTTAATTTTTAGGTTTCACAACGGGAGGATGATCTCCTCATCTCCCTGGTCCAGGAGAGAGTCCCATTGTGGGACACCCGGGATCCACTGCACTCAAACAACGTCACGATCTGGCGCTTATGGAATGAGGTGGCCAAAGAGATGTGGGATGGCTGGGACAACGCCCCGACATGGGTCCGAAATGCACTTGATAAGTATTGCACTGCAGTGTGAAGCAGCAGAGACCTTGGCCGTGCTCACTCGACTGTGTGGATATTGCCCCCCCCACCCGGCTACAAATACCAGTCCGCAGCTGCCCCGGAAATGGCACATCTGTAACATGCACCAATTCCGGCACTTGGCCCCTCTCTTCCCACTCCCGTGTAGTGGTGGGATATGGGGTAATAAGGGGTTAATGTCACCTTGCTATTGTAAGGTGACATTAAGCCGGGTTAATAACGGAGAGGCGTCAATAAGACGCCTATCCGTTATTAATCCAATAGTAAGAAAGGGTTAATAAAACACGCACACATTAGGAAAAAGTATTTTAATATTCTTCATTTCACCATACTTACCATACTTCAGCACCTGCAAAAAATGTAAGATAATAAACCGTATACTACCTGTCCACCGTAGTCCAATTAATTACGAGTGTCCCACAACGATCTCCCCTATAGAACAGTGACATCGGGTGATGTCACTGCTCTATAAGACCCTCAGTGACACACTGACAGGAGACAATGGCTCCTGCAGTGTATCACTGAGGTTACCTGAGTTCAAAGTCCCACTTTATGGCAATTGCTGCCTGGGAAAATTTCTCATACAGCAATGCCATAAAGTGAGACTAGGGAATTTTTTTTTAACAGCGGCGGAGGAATACAGTGCGGAAGGATACCTTGCTCCCGTCATTGTGTTCCTTGGTCCCCTGGAGAGCGGTTGCAACAGCTGTTGCTACCGTTCTCCACAGGAGATCGTCGTGGGACACTCGTGGATTTCTGCGGACAGGGAGTATATTGGTTGTTTGTTTTTTTCATATTTTTTATAGGTGACACTGGCTTCGGTGATCAAAATGACAAGTAATGGTGAGTATGTAATCTATGTTTAATGTACTGTATGTCTATATGTATGTCATGTATGTAATGTATGAATGTACTGTATGTAGTATGTATGTATGTATGCATGCAGTATGTATGTAGTATGTATGTATGTATGTATGCAGTATGTATGTAGTATGTATGTAGTATGCATGTATGTAGCATGTATGTAGCATGTATGTAGTATGTATGTATGTAGCATGTATGTAGCATGTATGTAGTACGTATGCAGTATGAATGTATGTAGTATGTATGTAGTATGTATGTATGCATGTAGTAAGTATGTATGTAGTATGTATGTAGTATGACTTGTAGTCCCATCGGACGATGCCCACACTGAGACACCCCACATGCCGCACAGAGAACCCGCACGCCGCAGACACCTCGCACGCCACACAGAGACCCCCCACGCCGCATAGAGCCCGGGCACGCCGCATACAGCCCTGGAAGGCACGTACAGATCCCTGGCAGGCCCGCACAGACCCTGCCCGCACACACAGACACTCAGTGTCCGCCCACGCACCGCCCACGCACCGCCCACGCACCGCCCACACTCTTCCCCCCTCCGACACAGCATATAGAAGGACAGAAAGGGCTTATTTACATTCCGATATTTGTGTCCCATTGACTTGCATTGGTATCGGGTATCGGTATCAGCGATATCCGATATTTTTTGGATATCGGCCGATCCAATCCGATACCGATACTTTTGAATATCAGAAGGTATCGCTCAACACTACTCCTTACGATTCAGATATTCAACTATTGTAGATATTGCTGAGCAGCACTGAACAGTAAGGACTCATTTAGGCTGGTTTCACATTTGCGTTTAAATCCGCAGCGTTTAAAATGCATCCGCAAGTGGTGGAAAAAACGCATATAAACGCGTACAAACCCGGCGTTTTTTAGACGCATGCGGTATCGCATGCGGTTAAAAGAACGCCGCTTTTTTACGCTTTTATATGCGTTTTTCCTGCGTTTGCGTTTTTGGTGCGCATGATGTGAAATTTCACAAGAGAAAAATCTAGACAACCAGACACCGCCTGGTCTGGTTAATATTTGGTATTAATTTTCTTTTTCCTTTTTTCACAGCACATACAGCACTAGGGTTGAGCGAAACAGATCGGCCAATTTCAAAAGTCGCCGACATTTGGGAAAGTCGGGTTTCGTGAAACCCGACCCGATCTCACTGTGGGATCGGGTCGGCCGTCGGCGATCTTCGCTCCAAAGTCGGGTTTCGTTTTTTATATATATATATATATGTCATTGAGACACATATATACACTCACCGGCCACTTTATTAGGTACACCATGCTAGTAACGGGTTGGACCCCCTTTTGCCTTCAGAACTGCCTCAATTCTTCGTGGCATAGATTCAACAAGGTGCTGGAAGCATTCCTCAGAGATTTTGGTCCATATTGACATGATGGCATCACACAGTTGCCGCAGATTTGTCGGCTGCACATCCCAAAGATGCTCCATACAAGGCAGGATGGATCCATGCTTTCATGTTGTTTACGCCAAATTCTGACCCTACCATCCGAATGTCGCAGCAGAAATCGAGACTCATCAGACCAAGCAACGTTTTTCCAATCTTCTACTGTCCAATTTCGATGAGCTTGTACAAATTGTAGCCTCAGTTTCCTGTTCTTAGCTGAAAGGAGTGGTACCCGGTGTGGTCTTCTGCTGCTGTAGCCCATCTGCCTCAAAGTTCGACGCACTGTGCGTTCAGAGATGCTCTTAGGCCTACCTTGGTTGTAACGGGTGGCGATTTGAGTCACTGTTGCCTTTCTATCAGCTCGAACCAGTCTGCCCATTCTCCTCTGACCTCTGGCATCAACAAGGCATTTCCACCCACAGAACTGCCGCTCACTGGATTTTTTTTCTTTTTCGGACCATTCTCTGTAAACCCTAGAGATGGTTGTGCGTGAAAATCCCAGTAGATCAGCAGTTTCTGAAATACTCAGACCAGCCCTTCTGGCACCAACAACCATGCCACGTTCAAAGGCACTCAAATCACCTTTCTTCCCCATACTGATGCTCGGTTTGAACTGCAGGAGATTGTCTTGACCATGTCTACATGCCTAAATGCACTGAGTTGCCGCCATGTGATTGGCTGATTAGAAATTAAGTGTTAACAAGAAGTTGGACAGGTGTACCTAATAAAGTGGCCAGTGAGTGTATATATATATTTATATTTACTTCAGCGCGATATATGTGAAAAGCCGGTAATTCAATTGCCGGCTTTTCACTTCTCCTGCCTAAACCCGACATGATATGAGACATATTTTTTTTGCATATTCCACACTACTAATGTTAGTAGTGTGTATGTGCAAAATTTCGGTGCTGTAACTATTAAATTTAAGGGTTAAATCGCGGAAAAAATTGGCGTGGGCTCCAGCGCAATTTTCTCCACCAGAGTGGTAAAGCCAGTGACTGAGGGCAGATATTAATAGCCAGGAGAGGGTCCATGGTTATTGGCCCCCCTGGCTACAAACATCTGCCCCCAGCCACCCCAGAAAAGGCACATCTGGAAGATGTGCCAATTCTGGCACTTGGCCACTCTCTTCCCACTCCTGTGTAGCGGTGGGATATGGGGTAATGAAGGGTTAATGCCACCTTGCTATTGTAAGGTGACATTAAGCCAGATTAATAATGGAGAGGCGTCAATTATGACACCTATCCATTATTAATCCATTTGTATGAAAGGGTTAAAAAAACACACACACATGATTAAAAAGTATTTTAATGAAATAAACACACCGGTTGTTTTAATATTTTATTGCTCTCTCAATTCACCTGAAGACCCTCGCTTGGAAAAATAATAAACCAACAATATACATACCCTCTGATGAACTGTCACGTCCCACGAGGTAAATCCATCTGAAGGGGTTAAAATATTTTACAGGCAGGAGCTATGCTAAAGCACTCGCTCGTGCCTGTAAACCCCGGGGAATGAAGGAAATGTAGGTCAATGACCTATAGTTACCTTCAGTCGCGGTGATGCGCCCCCTGCTGGATGTCCTTATATGACCTCGAGCGTGGGAAAAAGTTCCCAGGCTGCAGTTCATGAGGACATCAAGCAGGGGGTGCATCACCGTGAATGAAGATAACTATAGGTCATTGACCTACATTTCCTTCATTCCCCGGGGTTTACAGGCACGAGCACAGCTGCATTATAGCAGAGCTCCTGCCTGTAAGATATTTTAACCCCTTCAGATGGATTTACCTCGTGGGACGTGACAGTTCATCAGAAGGTATGTATATTGTTGGTTTATTATTTTTCCAAGCGAGGGTCTTCAGGTGGATTGAGAGAGCAATAAAATATTAAAACAACCTGTGTGTTTATTTCATTAAAATACTTTTTAATCATGTGTGTGTGTTTTTTAACCCTTTCATACAATTGGATTAATAATGGATAGGTGTCAGAATTGACGCCTCTCCATTATTAATCTGGCTTAATGTCACCTTACAATAGCAAGGTGGCATTAACCCTTCATTACCCCATATCCCACCGCTACACGGGAGTGGGAAGAGAGTGGCCAAGTGCCAGAATAGGCGCATCTTCCAGATGTGCCTTTTCTGGGGTGGCTGGGGGCAGATGTTTGTAGCCAGGGGGGCCAATAACCATGGACCCTCTCTAGGCTATTAATATCTGCCCTCAGTCCCTGGCTTTACCACTCCGGCGGAGAAAATTGCGCGGGAGCCCACGCCAATTTTTTCCACGATTTAACCCTTAAATTTAATAGCTACAGTGCCAAAATTTTGCACATACACACTACTAACATTAGTAGTGTGGAATATGCAAAAAAAAGGGGGATATGACATGGTTTACTGTATGTAAACCATGTCTCATATCATGTCGGGTTTAGGCAGGAGAAATGAAAAGCCGGCAATTGAATTACCGGCTTTTCAACATTATCGCGCTGAAGCAAATATTAAAAAAGTATGCTTCCCCATTGAATTGCATTGGGTTTGGTGTTTTGGCCGATCCCCGACCCCGACTTTTCAATAAGATCGGCCGATTTCACTCGACCCGACTTTTGAGAAAGTCGGGTTTCGTGAAACCCGACTCGATCTCAAAAAATGAAAAGTCGCTCAACCCTATACAGCACTACTGTTGGCCCAGGTTCTGGAGCCGTCCTTCATCCGACAGCCACGGACCCGTCCCAGCCATCCAGCAGCGCAGCAGCAAGTGGGCCTTCCACACTAACTAGAGACCAGGGAGCTGGTCCATCAGGTCTTCCCCTTTCGCAGTCCTCTTCCACTGCCCCTTTTTTTTGGGCTCCTCCCAGCAGCGGCAGAGGGCTTCGGACAGGTCACTCATGCCCGAGTTTTTGCACTTGAGCTTGGTTTTACACGAAGCAATCAAGGCTTTGGGTGACCGAATGGCTGTTTCACATAGCCTTTTGAATGCACGTATCCAGGAGGTCAGCAAAAGCCTTGACCAAGTGAAAGCTGACCTCCAGAGGCCAGCACATCATTTTTTAACCAAATTGAGCAGGGCATGTCGGAACACCTTACTCCTGATCTCCAGCTGAGTGTCATGGAGGCCTGCAATGCTGCTTACATGCAGGCTATGCAGCAGAGTCGGTATTTCCAGCAGTCAGTGTCGGCATATCCACCTGTGCCTTCACTGTCACGATTGTCCTCAATGCCGACCTCTGCTGCATACCACTGCACGGCCACCTCAATTCCTTCCACAGCCGAACACCACTACAGCACCACCACCATACCGAGTGCAGTTGGACATCCCACCGCCACCACCATAACAACCGCTGCTCCTGCTTGGACCTCCTCCACTGACACCACGATGCAGCAGGACCCTGGCATGGCCTTCCGTACCGCCACCACCACGATGCAGCGGGACCCTGGCATGGCCTTCCGTACCGCCACCACCATGTTCCATCAGGACCCTGGCATGACCTTCCATACCGCCACCACCACGATGCAGCAGGACCCTGGCATGGCCTTCCGCTCTACAAGTGCTATGGACTCTGGCATGGCCTTCCGCTCTACGAGCGCTATGGACTCTGGCATGGCTGCACACTCTACGAGCACTATGGACTCTGGCATGGTTGCACGCTCTATGAGTGCTATGGACTCTGGCATGGCTGCACACTCTATGAGCACTATGGACTCTGGCTTGGCTGCACGCTCTACGAGCACTATGGACTCTGGCATGGCTGCACGATCTACGAGCACTATGGACTCTGACACAGTGCAGCCGGACTCAGACAGGTCACCCACCACCACGCCACACCACATGAGCCCACCAAGACCTCCCACAACCAGACAAACCCCAAAAAAACACAACAAAAAAAACAGAGGACTCTTAGCATTCCTCCCCCTTCACCTCCCAATGTGTCTGTAATGTTAGGTTTGTCTCACACGTCGCGTCTGTCGTGCAACAGATCCGTCGTGTTTTGGCGGACCGTCGGCACGAAAAAACGTTCAAGTGAACTTTTTTTGTCCATCGCGTCCACCATTTTCTACCGCGCATGCATGGCCGAAACTCCGCCCCCTCCTCCCCGCACTTCAGAATGGGCAGCGGATGTGTTGAAAAACTGCATCCGCTGCCCATGTCGTGCACAAATTTCACAACGTGCGTCGGTACGTTGGCCTGACGCATAGCAACGGACCCATACCGACGCAAGTGTGAAACAGGCCTTTATGAGCGTTGAATTTAAAAAAAAAACTGAAAAAAATGGCGTGGGCTCCCACACAATTTTCTGCATTAGAGGGGGAAAGCCGACGGCCGGGGGCCAATATTTGTAGCCTGCTATGAATATCATCCCGCAGCTGTCTGCGTAGCCTTTACTGGCTATTAAAATAGGGGGACCCCCCCAAAAAATGACGTGGGGTCCCCCTATATTTTATAGCCAGAAAGGCTACGCAGACAGCTGTGGGCTGATATTCATAGCCTAGAGAGGGGCCATGGATATTGCCCCCCCCCCCGGCTACAAATACCAGTCCGCAGCCGCCCCGGAAATGGCACATCTGTAAGATGCGCCAATTCCGGCACTTGGCCCCTCTCTTCCCACTCCCGTGTAGTGGTGGGATATGGGGTAATAAGGGGTTAATGTCACCTTGCTATTGTAAGGTGACATTAAGCCGGGTTAATAACGGAGAGGCATCAATAAGATGCCTATCCATTATTAATCCAATAGTAAGAAAGGGTTAATAAAACACGCACACATTAGGAAAAAGTATTTTAATATTCTTCATTTCACCATACTTACCATACTTCAGCGCCTGCAAAAAATGTAAAATAATAAACCGCATACTACCTGTCTGCCGTAGTCCAATTAATAACGAGTGTCCCACGATGATCTCCCCTATAGAACAGTGACATCGGGTGATGTCACTGCTCTATAGGACCCTCAGTGACACACTGACAGGAGACAATGGCTCCTGCAGTGTATCACTGAGGTTACCTGAGTTCAAAGTCTCACTTTATGTCAATTGCTGCCTGGGAAAATTTCTCAGCCAGCAATGCCATAAAGTGAGACTAGGGACTTTTTTTTTACAGCGGCGGAGGAATACCTTCCTCCCATCATTGTGTTCCTGGGTCCCCTGGAGAGCGGTTGCAACAGCTGTTGCTGCCGTTCTCCACGGGAGATCGTTGTGGGACACTCGAGGATTTCTGCGGACAGGGAGTATATTGGTTGTTTGTTTTTTTCATATTTTTTACAGATGACACTGGCTTCGGGGATCAAAATGTATGTATGTAGTATGTATGTATGTATGTAGTATGTATGTATGTAGTATGTATGTATGGGGTATGTATGTATGGAGTATGTATGGAGTATTTTTTTTTTCACTATAGGAACTTCCGATTCCGATTTCCTATATCACAAAAATATCGGAACTCGGTATCGGAATTCTGATACAGCGAATATCGTCCGATACCCGATATTTGCAGTATCGGAATGCTCAACACTAGTAAGGAGTCATTGTTCGAAACAAAAAAATAACAATTCTATTTTTCTACTTTTGCTCAGTAAATATAGATATTAATATTGATGTAAATGGTTTTTCCCCTGATTACATGATGTTATTTTGGTTCACACATATAATACAAAGCTAACTAATCAATAGTGTCATTGTGAATGGCATGTTTTGCATGAAAAAAATGTAAGGCCCCCCAATTATCCCAGTAATGTTTATTTTTGTTGGGGATTGTAAAAAAAAAACATCTCAGATCTTCTACCAGGTACCGTATAATGAAATTAATGAGATCTGTCAGCGTTAATAACTTTTTCTGTGGAGCCTTGCTTCCTTGAGGCATCAAAGCTTACGAAATATCCATGTTTTGTTTCTCTGGACACATCCAAGGGGAAAACATAGCTCTGTCTACATGTTAGTACAAGCTCTTAGCTCCATGGGCATTTATTTCTAAGGCTGAAAACACAGATTTTTTATTTTTTTATTTTTTACTTTTTAATTGTACCTTCAAATAGATTTATAAAATTATACTTCCAACTGTGATATACTATTCTAAATAATAATAATATGCTTTAATTTTGCGTTGGATACAAAATGAGACATATTGTATTCTTTTTCCATGAACTTTATAGCCACCAATATTACATTCTTGAGATATCTTTCTTTGGATGAGATAATCAATATACAATACTTTAGATGGCTAAAAACATACAAAATGCACTAATAAGTCAACATACAAAGATAGTTTACTTTTGAATATCTTTATTTCAGACGTGTCAGCTCTTCGCCAGTCATTACACTGGCTGCCCATTCATTATAGAATCCAATACAAAGTACTTGTTCTCACCCACAAAGCTCTCCACAGTGTGGCACCCCCATACATCGCCTCCCTCATTTCTGTCTATCGGCCTAACTGACCACTGCGCTCTGCAAATGACTTTCGACTAACCTCTGCACTAATCCGTACTTCCCACTCCCGACTCCAAGACTTCTACCGTGCTGTGCCAATCCTCTGGAATGCTCTACCCCAAGATATTAGGACCAGCCACAACTTGCAGTTTTAGGTGTTCCCTCAAAACACATTTGTTCAGAATTCACATTCACATTCACATTTGTATCACGTTCCCAAATCAAAGTCGTTTTATGTGTGTGTGTAGCCCATTCACTACTTCCATCTATTCCCCACTCCCTCAAGATGGCTGGACCATCATTGTAGATACATCATTCTAAATACAACCCCGTACCTTGTATCTCCCCCACCCCATTGTAGATTGTAAGCTCTCACAGTCGTCTTATTTTGCTTTAATTATTGTATTGCTAACGTTGTTACTTATGACTGTTGTGCTTGAAACTGTTAAACTGTAAAGCGCTGCGGAATATGTTGGCACTATATAAATAAAGATTATTATCATTATTGTTAATATCTAAACCTAGAGTTCTAAATACTGAATCTCAAATTACTTATTTTCACCCTTTAGTAACATTTTCACAAATCCTAAAAAGCTGAGAGGTAAATGTTTGAACACATCTAAAAAAATCATTTATGTTTCAAAAATAACTAAATTCTGATTTTATGACACCTTATAATTGTCATCTGCCCTGTACTCAAAATTTTGTTGATATTTCTCTGATAAAGTGCCATCCCAATTATACAAAATTACTGTATACAAAGTGGTTAGCACTGCAGCCTTGCAGCGCCGGAGTCCTGGGTTCAAACCCGACTAAGGACAACATCTGCAAAGAGTTTGTATTGTATTGTATCCGTGTTTGCGTGGGTTTCCTCCCACATTCCAAAGACATACTGATAGGGAATTTAGATTGTGAGCCCCATCAGGGACAGTGATGGTAATGTGTGCAAACTGTAAAGCGCTGCGGAATATGTTATATAAAAATAAAGATTATTATTATTATCTCCCAAAACTGTAGAAGTCAAATAAAGATGGGCAGATATGAGGAAGATGTTAGACTCAACACCACTCATGTTCGCTAGTACAATGTTGGGCATAGCTGCCAAACTAACGCCTTACAAACAAAGAAGGATGTCATCTCACCTAATTATCATTGCTAACCTGGACTATGGACCTCTAAAAAGTGTGAAATAAAGTTAAATATGGTTCAGTAAGAGAGGGTCTATTCTGAAAATATAAAGTAAACTAGAAAAAAATGTCCAAATATCTGTTAAAAAGTGGTAGGCCTCAGTGTTGAATTCTGTAGGAAGCAAATCAATAAAAGTACCATTTTCACGAAGAATAGTGGGTAACTCTCCTGCAAGACCTGCTGGTCTCTTCTTGTCTCCATAATATTAAATGGTTAAGTTTTACTATATTTTGATTTCTTCACACAAAGATTCGAGTCATCTGCAGTCAATGATTTGACTACGGTAGCCACCACTGTGAGGCCGGGGTCACACTAAAGAGTTTTACAGACATATGAGAGGCGCAAAAACTACGCATTGCACATGGACCAATGATTCTCTATGGGGCAGCTCCTATCTGCCGTATATTTCGCAGCCGTTTTTTATGGGCTGAGAAAATCACAGCATGCTGCGTTTGTCAGCGTATTGCGCTAAAAATCCACCAATGAAAGTCTATGGGGGTGAGAAAAATACGGATTACACACGGACCATCAGTGTGACTTGCGAGAAATACGCAGAGGTGTTCTATAGAAAAACCGGTAATTCAGTGCAGTGTACAGTAAAATCACACTGACAGGTTAGAATAGATAAAATAAGTGTCTACACATAGTATAGGTATTGTGGTGCAGTGATCAATGTTACAGCAAGGGGGCACTGTGTGTGCACTTCAAGATGCACTTGGAGGCAGAGTTATGATGAAACAGTGACTGGCAGTGTTGTGAATGGCCGATATGTGTCGCAGAGGGAGTCTGTGTGGTAAGTCTGATGTAACATGGATGTTCTGGGACCTGTAGTCCCACAAGAGTTTGTGTAATGTTGTATAATAGTCATGGGAGACTTACTAGGCTAGTTGTGTGAGAGGGGCGGGACAAACTAGCCACACAGCCACACTCCCACCGATGGGAGTGGTTAAAAGGTATATAACGTGACCAGGGTGTGGGTCACATGGTTCTGGGAGGTTCCTGTGTATGGAACCGTTTGTTCCTGTGCAATGTCCTGGACGGTCGGTGTTGGAGGCTCCTGGGAGTGGAGTCGTCCTGGAAACACTTAGAGACCGTAGACCTGGACGGTCAGTGTTGGAGGCTCCTGGGAGTGGAGTCATCCTGGAAGCACCTAGAGACCGTAGACCTGGATGGTCTGTGTTGAGGACCTGGGATTGACGTGACGTCAGTGTGAGGAGTGGAACTCCTGAGAGGTAACCCCGGACAAGGGGATTATAATATACGGCAGAGAAGCCTATCTGCTACATGAACTGTCTGATGTCCTTTAATGTTTCGTGGCTGTATTGAAACGGACTGTACCCTATATGGTTTATGTGGAGTTTAAATAAACAATATGGACAGATTTGTGTGAGGAACCGTGCCTGTCAATAATTATTCTGCTGCCAAGCGAGTGTCCCTAAGACCCGTAGCGGGTGAAATGCTACAATTGGTGTTTCGAATGCGGGCAAAGATCCAAGGAGCACATGTTGCAGCGCTGGCTGGTCTGAGCCAGAAGAGTGGACAGTCTTGACAACCGTGTGTAAAACTGACCGGGGTCAGTGAGAATTGTTGTTGGTGGGATACCTTCGAGGAGAAGAGGGTCCCAGGAACCTGTGCGGCAATGACAGGTAACGGATGGAGATCCGTGGTGTACTGACCGGGGTCAGTGGAAATTGTTGTTTATGGGATACCTCTGAGGAGAAGAGGGATCCGGGAACCTGTGTGGCAATGACAGGTAATGGATGGAGATCCGTGGTGTACTGACCGGGGTCAGAGTGAAAGGAAAAAGAGAGACATTGTGTCTGGGCACCTCTAAGGCCAAGGGGTGTCCAGGAACCTGTAAAAGTTGCCAACGGGTAACGGTATGTAAACTGTATGTAAACCATGTCTCATATCCTGTCGGGTTTGATAAGGAGATAGCAAAAGCGGCAATTGAATTACCGGCTTTTAAGCTATCTAGGGCTGTATGAAATATAAATATATAAATATATATATATATATATATATATATACAGTACAGACCAAAAGTTTGGACACACCTTCTCATTTAAAGATTTTTCTGTATTTTCATGACTATGAAAATTGTAAATTCACAATGAAGGCATCAAAATTATGAATTAACACATGTGGAATTATATACTTAACAAAAAAGTGTGAAACAACTGAAAATATGTCTTATATTCTAGGTTCTTCAAAGTAGCCACCTTTTGCTTTGATGACTGCTTTGCACACTCTTGGCATTCTCTTGATGAGCTTCAAGAGGTAGTCACTGGAAATGGTCTTCCAACAATCTTGAAGGAGTTCCCAGAGATGCTTAGCACTTGTTGGCCCTTTTGCCTTCACTCAAGCTCACCCCAAACCATCTCAATTGGGTTCAGGTTTGGTGACTGTGGAGGCCAGGTCATCTTGCGTAGCACCCCATCACTCTCCTTCTTGGTCACATAGCCCTTACACAGCCTGGAGGTGTGTTTTGGGTCATTGTCCTAAAGAAAAATAAATGATGGTCCAACTAAACGCAAACCGGATGTAATAGCATGCCGCAGCAAGATGCTGTGGTAGCCATGCTGGTCCAGTATGCCTTCAATTTTGAATAAATCCCCAACAGTGTCACCAGCAAAGCACCCCCACACAATCACCTCCTCGTCTATGCTTCACGGTGGGAACCAGGCATGTAGAGTCCATCCGTTCACCTTTTCTACGTCGCACAAAGACACGGTGGTTGGAACCAAAGATCTCAAATTTGGACTCATCAGACCAAAGCACAGATTTCCACTGGTCTAATGTCCATTCCTTGTGTTCTTTAGCCCAAACAAGTCTCTTCTGCTTGTTGCCTGTCCTTAGCAGTGGTTTCCTAGCAGCTATTTGACCATGAAGGCCTGCTGCACAAAGTCTCTTCTTAACAGTTATTGTAGAGATGTGTCTACTGATAGAACTCTGTGTGGCATTGACCTGATCTCTAATCTGAGCTGCTGTTAACCTGCGATTTCTGAGGCTGGTGACTTGGATAAACTTATCCTCAGAAGCAGAGGTGACTCTTGGTCTTCCTTTCCTGGGGCGGTCCTCATGTGAGGCAGTTTCTTTGTAGCGCTTGATGGTTTTTGCCACTGCACTTGGGGACACTTTCAAAGTTTTCCCAATTTTTCAGACTGACTGACCTTCATTTCTTAAAGTAATGATGGCAACTCGTTTTTCTTTACTTAGCTGCTTTTTTCTTGTCATAATACAAATTCTAACAGTCTATTCAGTAGGACTATCAGCTGTGTATCCACCAGACCTCTGCTCAACACAACTGATGGTCCCAACCCCATTTATAAGGCAAGAAATCCCAGTTATTAAACCTGACAGGGCACACCTGTGAAGTGAAAACCATTTCCGGTGACTACCTCTTGAAAGTCATGAAAATACAGAAAAATCTTTAAATGAGGTGTGTCCAAACTTTTGGTCTGTACTGTATATATATATGTGTCTCACTGACATATATATATATATATATATATATATATATATATATATATATATATATAGACTGTATATATGTTTTCACGAATATTTGAGCCCATGGATCCATTCTATGTCCATTTTGCAAGCCGGCGAGAAAATCTTGTTGTACGGATGCCATACAGATGACACACGGATAATTTTTAGAGAAAAAATCGCATCCTCGTGTTGAATACGGATCACTGTTCAGGAACTTTTCTGAGTATTACGCCTGTAAAACAATGGACCGTATTTCCCTACGCTAAGTGTGACGCCGGCCTTAACAGGTCTAGAAGCTTACTGCAATGTGTGCTAATATTAAACTCAATGTAAGGTTTTATTCACACATCAGTATTTTTGAGCAGTATTTCATCAGTATTTCTATTCCAAAAACATGAGTTTCTCCAAAATACACAACAGATGTTAATCTTTCATGTACAGTTTTTCTCTGTCAGTTCCACTTCCACTGATGCAAGACGCTGACCAAACAATGACATGTGAATAAGTGCTGAGTAGTGTTGAGCGATACCGTCCGATACTTGAAAGTATCGGTATCGGAAAGTATCGGCCGATACCGGCAAAGTATCGGATCTAATCCGATACCGATACCCGATACCAATACAAGTCAATGGGACTCAAGTATCGGACGGTATCCCTGATGGTTCCCAGTTTCTGAAGGAGAGGAAACTCTCCTTCAGGCCCTGGGATCCATATTAATGTGTAAAATAAAGAATTAAAATAAAAAATATTGCTATATTCACCTCTCCGACGCAGCCTGCACCTTATCGAGGGAACCGGCAGCCTTCTTTGCTTAAAATGCGCGCGTTTACTGCCTTCCGTGACGTCACGGCTTCTGATTGGTCGCGTGCCGCCCATGTGACCACGACGCGACCAATCACAACAAGCCGTGACGTAATTTTCAGGTCCTGAATGCCTAGAATTCGGCATTCAGGACCTGAAAATTACGTCACGGCTTGTTGTGATTGGTCGCGTCGTGGTCACATGGGCGGCACGCGACCAATCAAAAGCCGTGACGTCACGGAAGGCAGTAAACGCGCACATTTTAAGCAAAGAAGGCTGCCGTTTACTTCCAGGGCGCGTCAGAGGGTGAGTATATCCCTATTTTTTATTTTAATTCTTTATTTTTTACATGGATATGGATCCCAGGGCCTGAAGGAGAGTTTCCTCTCCTTCAGACCCTGGGAACCAAACACTGGGAACTTCCGATTCCGATTCCCGATACCACAAAAGTATCGGATCTCGGTATCGGAATTCCGATACAGCAAATATCGGCCGATACCCGATACTTGCGGTATCGGAATGCTCAACACTAGTGCTGAGGCCTCTTTCACACGTCCTGGTAATTCCTGTACAGACAAAAAAAGTATTGGTTAAATCAATGGTCCGTGTACGTATGTGTGCAAGTGAGATCCGTGTGCAGTCTATGTGCCCTCTGTGTTTTCTGTCAGTGTGTCCATGCGTTACATCCGTGTGCTGTCCGTGTGTTGACACGTACCGACGCCAGGGATGAAGCGGTACAGTCTGTGCTGTTCACTGGCACTGGTCAGCTGCTGAAGTCAGATGACATCATTGTCTCTTGCTCGTGCTGAGATCAGCGCAACCAGGAGACAATGATGGGAGTTGTCATCAGCGTGAAAAGTACCGGCGCCAGGGAAGAAGTGGTACAGTTTACGCTGTTCTATGGGGCAGGACGGCAGCTGAAGGCAGCTCTCAACATTGTCTCCTGCTCGCTCTGATCTCTGCTTGATCAGGAGACAATGATAAGAGATGTACTATGTAAGACAGCTGTCTTTAATGCAGGTAATGAGTTGATTAGGAGCGTCTAACTGCTCTGTAGGATCCAGAACTCTTAGGCTGCCGTCACACTAGCAGTATTTGGTCAGTATTTTACATCAGTATTTGTAAGCCAAAGCCAGGAGTGGGTGATAAATGCAGAAGTGGTGCATATGTTTCTATTATACTTTTCCTCTATTTGTTCCACTCCTGGTTTTGGCTTACACATACTGATGTAAAATACTGACCAAATACTGCTAGTGTGACGGCAGCCTTAGGGTATGTGCACACGTTGCAGAATGGTGTGTGGATTTTTCCACACTGATTTTGGTAAATCCGCAGGAAATCCGCACTGCAGATTTACTGCGGAATTAGGCTATGTTCACACTTTGCGGTTTTTGCTGCGGATCCGCAGCGGATTTGACGCTGCGGATCCGCAGCAGTTTTCCATGCAGGGTACAGTACAATGTTACCCTATGGAAAACAAAAACCGCTGTGCCCACATTGCGGAAAATCCCTTTAAAAACCGAGCGGAATTGCTGCGGAAAAAAAGAAGGAGCATGTCACTTCTTTCTGCGGATTCCGCAGCGGTTTTCAACATGCACCAATAGGAAAGTGCTGTTGAAAACCCGCAGAGGAATCCGCAGAAGAAACCGTAGGAAAATCCGCAGTGAAAACCGCAGCGGTTTTGCACTGCGGTTTTTCCAAATCCGCTGCGGAAAAATCCGCAACAAAATTTGCAAAGTGTGAACAAGCCCTTACGGTGGATTTACTGTGGATTTTCCACGTTTTTTGTGTGGATTCCACCTGCGGTTTTACACCTGCGGATTCATATTGAGGAGCAGGTGTAAACCGCTGTGGAATCCACACAAAGAATTGACATGCTGCAGAAAAAACAACGCTGCGTTTCCGCTCGTTTTTTTTCCGCAGCATGTACACTGTGGATTTTGTTTTACATAGGTTTACATGGTACTTTAAACTCATGGAAAACCGCTGCGAATCTGCAGTTCTTCAATGCAAAAAGTGAAAACTCATACATTATATAGGGTCACTACAAACAGAGTGATCTATTTCAAGAGTTTATTTCTGTTAATGTTGATGATTATAACTTACAGCCAATGAAAACCCAAAAGTCATTACCTCAGTAAATTAGAATAATTACCAAAAAACACCTACAAAGGCTTCCTAAGTGTTTAAAAAGGTCTCTTAGTCTGTTTCAGTAGGCTCCACAATCATGGGGAAGACTGCTGACTTGACAGATGTCCAGAAGGCAGTCATTGACACACTCCACAATGAGGGTAAGCCACAAAAGGTCATTGCTAAACAAAATGGCTGTTCTCAGAGTGCTGTATCCAAGCATATGAATGGAAAATTAAGTGGAAGAAAATAGTGTGCTAGAAAAAGGTGCAAAAGAAATTGGGATAACCACAGCCTTGAAAGGATTGTTAAGAAGAGGCCATTCAAAACTTTGGGGGAGATTCACAAGGTGTGGATGGTTGCTGGAGTCATTGCTTCAAGAGCCACTACACACAGATGTACTGTTATCACCATGCTGTCCCTGCCCTGAAAGGCAGAGTCTTCGGCGTGTCTCTTCACTCACCCATGCTGCAGGCAGTTCTTCCCTTCCCCATGCTCTGCATGCTTCCAGCTGGTCCTCTAGCCATGTCCTTTGGGCACATACGCGGACACTCCCACCCTCTTAAAGGGCCAAGGCATGCATTCACTATTCATCCCCAGCCAATGGCTGTGGGACATTGTGAATATATTGCTTCCTCCCCACTGGGGAGGTGCCTGAGCAACCTTCCTGTTTACAGTCTATGTTGTGCAAGGTCGCATACCAGTGCAAGTCCTGTCTGCTGCATGCCAGTGTAAATCCTGCCTGCTGCGCTCTAAGTGCAAATCCTGCCTGCTGCACTCAGTTGCAAATTCTGCCTGCTGCTCTCGGATGCAAATCCTGCCTGCTGCACTCGGATGCAAATCCTGCCTGCTGCACTCTAGTGCAATTCCTGACTGCTGCGCTCTAAGTGCAAATCCTGCTTGCCGTACTCTGATGCAGATCCTGTCTGCTGCAATCTGACAAAAATCTTGTCTACTGCACTCTGACAAAAACTGCTGCAGTCACTCTGATGCATGCTCTGCCTGCTGCTCCATCCAGTCTGTCCTTTTGGGTCCAGGTGCTGTGCGACCCTTGGTCTGTCCTGGAGTGGCACCTGGCATTCATCGGGAGCCAAGTCTAACCTCACTATCAGAGGCTGTAGTGAACAGTCAGGTGATTGCTTAGTCACGCCCCCCAAGACTCTCCGCAGTCCATGGCACAGTAACACATATCCAGGACATGGGCTACAAGTGTCACATTCCTTGTGTCAAGCCACTCATGACCAATAGACAGCGCCAGAAGCATCTTACCAGGGCTAAGGAGAAAAAGTCTGGAGGAAGAGTGGAGAGGCACACAATCCAAGCTGCTTGAGGTCTAGTGTGAAGTTGCCACAATGAGTGAAGGTTTGGGGAGCCATGTCATCTGCTGGTGTAGGTCCACTGCGTTTTATGAAGACCAAAGTCAGCGCAGCTATATACCAGGAAATTTTACAGCAGTTCATGATTCCCTCTGCCGACAAGCTTTTTGGAGAAGGAAATTTCATTCTCCAGCAGGACTTGACACTAGTGATGGACGAGCCCTAAAATGCTCGGGTGCTTATTGTTTGGGTCGAGCAATTTGTAACACTCGGGTACTCGGACAGAACAACGAGTCCAATGTAAGTTCTTGGGCTATGTTCATACGCAGCGCTTTTGATGCGTTTTTCAACTTTAGCATTGCTTTCCAACCAATACAAATGCATTCACTGGCCAACGTCATTGTAACATTTAACAACCCTAGCTGGCCATGTGATGTGCGACACATAAGCAGACACATCTTATTTCATTAATGAAGAAGGGACTCTTAAAGTCACAGATCCTATTTTTAGAGGGGCATCAGGCGGCATTAATATTCTTAAAGGGCCATTAAACAGTGGATCTCTTATTCTGTTATTAGTTATGCAGTGAGTGGCTGGACTGCCAAAAATTAGGACGCACCCCAATACCCCTTTCACGAGATGTACAGGAGGGCCTCCTGAAAAAATGTTGCATTGAATGCAAGGCCTGCCCTGCAACAAAGATACATGCAAACCAATAACCCTTTCAGTAGACGTACTTGAGGGCCTCAGGACAAAATTTTTCCCTTTAGAAAAAAGTGTGTCTCCCATACTGTTTGCTTATGCAGTGAAATCAAGGCCTGTCCTGCATCAATGTTACATGCACCCCAATAACCCTTTGAAACCATGTACTGGATGGCCATATGAAACAAAGGTTCCCATTATTTTGTTTTTTTTTATTACCATAAATTTTGTCCATGAAGTGAATGCAAGGCCTGGCATTAATTTGCATGTACCACAATCCCCCTTTGAAGAAACGTGGAGGAGGGAGCGCTTCACTTATACATGGAAGTGCATGGGCTGACAAATATTTCCCCATGGGGGTAAAAAAAATTTAAAAAATGGTTTACTGCCATCATACAACCTTGTAAAAAACTAGAGTGGCAGTAGCATCACGGAATACGTTCACCGTCGTGTTCTAGTGGTGGTGTCTGAATAGACGTGCAGGATATCCTCCTATGAATGTTTTCCCAATTTAAAGGAGCGGGTCTCCTATACTTGTAATGCCCATATAATAAGTGCATGGGCTGACAAACATTTCCCCATGTGGGATACATTTTTTAAAAGAATTTTACGGGCCTCAAAGACACCCTTGCAAAAAAATAGACTGGCTGTAGCATCACAGAACACGTTCACCCTGGCGTTCGAGTGGTGGTGGATGATGATGATGAGGAGAAGGAGGAGGAGGACACCAAATAGCCAAAATCACAAAGCATATACTCATATGAGGGTGTGAAGAGGTGCATAGGAATACACCTCCCAAAAAGACACTGTATTGGAGGTTATGTTTCGCTGTTATCATTTTGTAGTGTAGAGAAGTCTGGCCCAATCCTGCCCTTGCCCATACATCTGACCAACGTGTGTGTGTGTGTGGGGGGGAAGGGCCAAATTTCGCACTGGGGCCCATCGGACTCCACTGCAAAAGCACATCATACATTCTCAGCAAGAACACAAAGAGGTACAAGTGACAGAATCTCACCTTTCTGCGGTGCCTTCTGGGCTTCCAGGACCAAATATCTCTGCCAGCAGCAGTGATTCTTTTGTGAGCACTGAGAGCAGTTATGGCTCCTCTGGATCACACTGCTGCTGGTTCTGCATGTGCTGCTGCTCTTGGCTGGTGGGAGGAGTAAGGCAGAATCAGTGAGAGAAGAGAGCAGACTGGATCTATCTAGTGCTGAGAATGACAGACTGCTGCAAACCACAGATCATCATTTTTGCAGTTTTGCACTAGGTCAACTGTAAATCACAAGTTGATCACATATTATGTGAACATCCTCACCTTGCACCTGAAATATCATAGATCTGAAACTTTTGTGATGCTGTAATTGCCAATTTTCCATGTGGGGAATTTTCCGTGTGAGGAATTTTCCGTGTGGGGAATTTTCCATGTGGGGAATTTTCCATGTGGGGAATTTTCCGTGTGGGGAATTTTCCGTGTGGGGAATTTTCCTGTGAGCATTTTTCCTGTGTGCATTTTTCATGTGGGCAATTTTCCTGTGTGCAATTTTCCTGTGTGCATTTTTCTGGTCACCGTGCCAGACTGGTAATAGGAAAGCCTTCCGTGTCCTCAACAACAAAACCAGTGACCAAGGTGTTCTCCTCCTCCTCCCTGTCCTCAGGCCATCCATGCTGAACAGACGGTATGACAGTTGTGCTTGTAGTACCATCTAAACCGCATGAAAGTAGCTCCTGTTCATCTTCCTCCTCTTCCTCATTGTCAACCAATCCACGTTGGGATGATATGAGGCTGGGCTGTGTGTAATCACCCTGCATGGTTCCTTGCTCCATGTCCTCATGCTCCGCCTGCAATGCATCCGCTTTCATTGTGAGCAGAGAACTTTTCAGAATGCAAAGAAGAGGGATGGTGATGCTATTTATGGTGTCATCGCCGCTCACCATCTTGGTGGCTTCCTCAAAGTTTTGCAGGATGGTACAGATGTCTGACATCCATGTCCATGCCTGAGGTCTTATATTTGGAGTTTGGACTGACTAACGATGGCCTTGTTGATGCTGATAGTCAACAACTGCCCTCTTCTGCTCACAAATCCTTTCCAACATATGCAGTGTAGAGTTCCAACGTGTGGGAACATCACACACCAGTCGGTGAGCCGAAAGCTTCAAATGCTGCTGACACACGCCAAGGGTGGCTGAAGCTGTAGCTGACTTTTTCAAATGGGCACACATTCGGCGTACTTTCATACGCAGATCTGGCAGCTCCCAGATCCAGATTAAGCACATGGACCAGGCATGGCATGTGTGTGAGCTTGCCTCGCCTCAGAGCCACCACCAGGTTCCGGCCATTGTCACACATGACCATGCCTGGCTGTAGGTTCAGCGGTGTCAGCCACAGATCTGACTGCTTTTTCAGAGCTGTCCACAACTCTTCAGCATTGTGTGATTTGTTACCTACTGGCGTAACTAGACTATGGAGGGCACCACACCATCACACAGGGATACGCCTGTGGTCAACACAACATATACAGGAAGAAGACAAGAGAGAAAGCTGTTGACCAATACCAGGGATCACCTTGAACAATTTGAATATTTTATTAATAGTAAAGTACAAAACAGACAAAACTCTTAAAAAGTCACTAGCCCTGGGATCCATATTCATGTAAAAAATAAAGAATAAAAATAAAAAATATGGATATACTCACCCTCCGACGGCCCCTGGCTCTCAGCGGTGCAACCGGCCGCCTCCGTTCCTAAGAATGCAGTGAGTGTAGGACCTGCGATGACGTTGTGGTCTTGTGACTGGTTGCGTGACCGGTCGTGTGAACGCGACGTCATCGCAGGTCCTACACTCACTGCATTCTTAGGAACGGAGGATGCCGGTTGCACCGCTGAGAGCCAGGGGCCGTCGGAGGGTGAGTACATCCATATTTTTTATTTTTATTCTTTATTTTTTACATGAATATGGATCCCAGGGCCTGAAGAAGAGTTTCCTCTCCTTCAGACCCTGGGAACCATCCAGGATTGCTTCTGATATTTGTGTCCCATTGACTTGCATTGGTATCGGGTATCGGTATCGGCGATATCCGATATTTTTTGGATATCCAATCCGATACCGATACTTTTGAATATCGGAAGGTATCGCTCAACACTACTTATAAACCATACAATTTTTCTGAGAATAGATGATTTGTGTTCCTATAATAATAAGGCAAAAAAGTACAAAGCACACACAAAATGACCAATAAAGAACATATGCATGTAGTAATATGAGAATGAAATAATCAAAATACCAAAGTTCAGAGAGCGGGCCTAAACAGATAGTGGGGGCTATCAATAAAGACGAAAAAACCCTTAGTCTCCAATCGAACAAGACCCCTAAATAGAGTCATGGCCCACAGAAAATGAGTGGGCAGGGTACCAAAATGTCTGAAAAAGTATACCCATAGACCACCAAAAAGAACCCGGTAAAATGATACTTAGACGACCATGTGGTAGGGGAGCCTGTGGAGATGCCCGACGTATGTCGCCACCGCAAGGTAGTTTCGTCAGGGGCTGGAGTTCTAGTCTGTTAGATAGTCTTTAAATATACAAATCAATCAGAGTAAAAAAGGCACAGCTGCGGTAATGTTACCTATTAGGCAGGGATGTAGGCTTCCGAAATGCCGGGGCGGGCTGCACGGGCTGCATATGAGTACGTCACCCAAAATGGACGGGGAAGTGGAAGTGCGCATGCGCGTGAAACATGTAGCGAATCGTGCTTGCGCAGTAAAGAATACTGTTGCCATGATACAAAGGCAAACTTCCTGAATGCCAGACGGCTACACCAATACACAAACAGGGCTTCAACTGCGCGTGCGCCTGAGTAAGTATTTGACACTAGATGGTGGCCGGATTCTAACGCATCGGGTATTCTAGAATATGCATGTCCACGTAGTATATTGCCCAGCCACATAGTATATTGCCCAGTCATGTAGTATATTGCCCAGTCACGTAGTATATTGCCCAGTCACGTAGTATATTGCCCAGTCACGTAGTATATTGCCCAGCGACATAGTATATTGCCCAGCCACGTAGTATATTGCCCAGCCACGTAGTATATTGCCCAGCCACATAGTATATTGCCCAGTCACATAGTATATTGCCCAGTCACGTAGTATATTGCCCAGCGACGTAGTATATTGCCCAGCCACGTAGTATATTGCCCAGCCACGTAATATATTGCCCAGCCACGTAGTATATTGCCTAGCGACGTAGTATATTGCCCAGCCACATAGTATATTGCCCAGCCATGTAGTATATTGCCCAGTCATGTAGTATATTGCCCAGCCAGGTACGTAGTATATTGCCCAGCCACGTAGTATGTTGCACAGTGACGGAGTATACAGCACAGAGCGACGTAGTATACAGACTTAAAATAAAAAATAAACATATACTCACCTTCCGAAGGCCCTTTGAAGTCCTGGCCCGGTGTGTGGTGCACACGGCAACTTCCGGTCCCAGGGTTGGTATGAGCGCAGGACCTGTGATGACGTCGCGGTCACATGACCGTGACATCATGGCAGGTCCTTCTTGCATACCATCCTTGGCACCGGAACCTGCCGCTTGCATGGAGTGGTCACTGGAGCGTCGCGAGGAGCGGGAAAGGCAGCGGAAGGTGAGTCTATAATGATTTTTTTTTTATTATTATTTTTTACATTAGATCTTTTTACTATTGATGCTGCATAGGCAGCATCAATAGTAAAAACTTGGTCACACAGGGTTAATAGCGGCAGTAACGGAGTGAGTCACCCGCAGCATAACGTGGTCCATTACCGCTGGCATTAACCCTGTGTGAGCGGTGACTGGAGGGGAGTATGGAGCGGGCGCCGGGCTCTGACTGCAGGGGAGTAGGGAGGGACTAATCAGACTGTGGCCGTCGCTGATTGGTTGCAGCAGCCATGACAGGCAGCTGGCGAGACCAATCAACGACTTGGATTCCATGACAGACAGAGACCGAGACCAATGAATATCTGTGACAGACAGAAGGACAGACAGAAAGACGGAAGTGCCCCTTAGACAATTATATAGTATATAATGTCTACACAATTAAGGTTACTATGGTCACAGCCAGAAGATAAGCTTACAAGATGCCGAAGGAGCACAGATGCACTTTATCTTCCAGCTGTAACTACGGCAAACCTTCACTGCATAGACGCCACTATTGTGATTCTTTTTTTTTTATGTTTCCATCTATTTATGTGATGTCTGTGCTCTTGTTTCCATGGTGATTGTTTCCCACACCGCGGAAACCCATTCATGTGCATGCGCAGTTATTTAGTTATTATCGTGGTAAGGCACCGTAGGGGATCTTTGAGGGCGATGGTGCCTTTTATTTAGTAAATGTAATCTGAAACATTTGTCCATGTGCCTGCACAATCACATACTAATTCATTATATTCCTATTATGGACTCTGTACGCGTGTGCATCTGTGCTCCTTCGGCGTCTTGTAAGCTTATCTTCCGGCTGTGACCATGGTAACCTTAATTGCGTAGGCGCTATGTCTAATACTTACTCATGCGCACGCGCAGTTGAAGCCCTGTTTGTGTATTGGTGTAGCCGTCTGGCATTCAAGAAGTTTGCCTTTCTATCATGGCAACGGTATTCTTTACTGCGCAAGCGCGATTTGTTACTTGTTTCACGCGCATGCGCACTTCTACTTCCCCGTCCATTTTGGGTGATGTACTCATATGCAGCCCGTCCCGGCATTCCGGAAGCCTACATTCCTGCCTAATAGGTAACATTACCGCAGCTGCGCCTTATTTACTCTGATTGATTTGTATATTTAAAGACTTTGTAACAGACTAGAACTCCAGCCCCTGATGAAGCTGCCTTGCGGTGGCAACACGCATCGGGCATCTTCACAGGCTCCCCTACCACATGGTCATCTAAGTACCATTATACCGGGTTCTTTTTGGTGGTCTATGGGTATGCTTTTTCAGACATTTTGGTACCCTGCCCACTCATTTTCTGTGGGCCATGACTCTATTTAGGGGTCTTGTTCGATTGGAGACTAAGGGTTTTCCTCTTTATTGACAGCCCCCACTATCTGTTTAGGCCCGCTCTCTGAACTTTGGTATTTTGATTATTTCATTCTCATATTACTACATGCATATGTTCTTTATTGGTCATTTTGTGAGTGCTTTGTACTTTTTGCCTTATTATAGGAACACAAATCATCTTGTCAGGACTCTGAACATTTTTTATTAACTTTTTGTGCATTACTGCCCTTTTCCAAGATGGCGTCTTTGGTCTCATGTGCACTGTGTCTTCCTGCTATAAAACACCACCCCAGCCTTCAGTCTGTGCTAGAGTATTCTGCCTTGCATCCAGTTCCTGACCTCTGGTAACTCCCTGGCTATATACCTGCTCCTGTGAACCTGTGGGGTTATCCTGCTACTCTGCTCTGAGTTCCTGCTGCATACACCAGTTCCAGTAATCCTTCTTCATCTGCTGCTCGTGTTTGCTTCCATCTGCTTTTGCTGGACATGTAAGCTGTTGCTGCTCTGCAAGAACCTGAGACTATTACCCAGACCTCCCTGGTTGAGCTAAGATATTATTTGAACTGCCTTATAAGCAGATCTATCTGTGTTTTGGACTAAGCAAGGACTTATTTGTGTCAAGTATCCTCAAGAATAATTGTGCTTCATAGACTTTCTGCGTGATTGCATTTTCCTCTGAAGTTTCCTATAGACTGCTGGGATGCATTTGATATTCGCACCAAGTGTTGTGGACTTGAGTTTCTCTCTGCACCTGTTTGAATCACCGTGTGATAATACAGACTTTACCACTTATAATAACTGTGTCCTGTAGTTGTCTTGTTCCACGCAAAGAGTCTCCAGAGTTATCCCCTATAATTATTACAGGATACTCTAGCCTAAAAAAAAAGGAGACTGCTGGAACAATGACTGCAGAAAGCAGACTAGAGCAGGTGTTTTCCATAATTAGATCACTGCAGAAAGATGTGGAAGGTCTGCAAAAGAAGTTTGGAAGCTTTGAACACAATCAACAAGTGTTTGGACAGACTTTGCAAGACTTAAGCACCTGCTTGGCAGCCCAGGAAAACAAACTTGCTGGCATAAAGTCCCAGTATAGACGGGCTTTTCAGGACATAAGCACGCAAATAGCTACACAAGTGACTTTTCCCTCTGGGCAACCGCCACCAGCTAGCCCACCTAAGTTGCCCCCATTCAGATTTAATGGTGATCGTGACAAGTTTCGTGGCTTTGTGAATCAATGTATGCTATATTTTGATGTGCATGTTGACCGTTTTCCTAATGATAGATCCAAACTATTGTGTGTAATAATACTGCTGACCGCACCAGCGCTCGCCTGGGCTAATCTGATGATTGAGTCTCGTGACCCACGGTTAAATAACTTGGATGATTTCTTGGCCGCTATGGCATTAATGTTTGATGATCCTAATCGCCGGACAACCCCTGAATCTGCTTTATTGTCTTTACGCCAGGCAAAATGTTCTGTTATTGAGTATGCTACTGAATTCAGGAGATTAGCGGTAGATACCAATTGGGACAGTTATGCACAATTGCCTATTTTTAAAAGGGGTCTGTCTAGTATTGTAAAAGATGAACTAGCTCGCACTGATTCACCACAAGAGCTAGAGACATTTATACAGCATTGTGTGCGCATTGACATTTGCCTTACTGAGCGTAGGCAGGAGAAGTTTGCTGCATATAACTGTATTTCTAACTTTTCCCTTCCTTCCAAAGAGCCTGCAGGTAAAACATCTCGGGAGGTGGAGGAGGTGCCCATGCAAATTGATTCCGTTCAGAGGCCCGAGATCAATGAGCGCCGGGAGCATCGCCTTCGTGAAAGTCTATGTTTCTACTGCGGCCAGTCTGACCACTTCTTGATCAATTGTCCTAAGTGTCCTAGACGGCCTAACAAGGTGCTAGCAGCAGTAGGGGAGTATGACAACTGTGATGATGAATCTGACGTCTCTGAATGTAGCCTGCCTTTAAATGCTGTATTCCATTCACTTTCTATGACTTCACCCCCAAGGAGCTTAAGGAAAAGAACTCTTACTGTTCTCTCCCCATTAAGATCCTGTGTTCAGGACAGTGGATTTCCAGGGCAGCCATGATTGACTCTGGTTCAGGTGGCAATTTCATGGATATCGCATTTGCCAAGAAACATGGTATTGAAATTCAGCAAAGAGCCTCTCCAATTACCATGGAAACAGTGGATGGGTCACCTTTAATCTCTGGGCCTGTGGATCAGGAGACCGTACCCCTTGAAATTTTGTTGGAGCCTAATCATCAGGAGCAACTTTCTTTCTTGCTAATTTCTTCTCATTTTCCTGTGATTTTAGGCATTCCATGGTTGCATTCTCAGAACCCAATTATCAACTGGGATACAAAGGAGATTATCTTTCCAACATGGAGCAACTCAGCGTTAACAGAAGCTGTCCCTGAGTCCACGGCTACGGAACCACATGTACAGGTATTTTCTTTACCTCCAGCATATAAAGAGTTCTCTGACATCTGTGACAAGAAGAATGCAGATCAGCTTCCTCCACATAGGCATTATGACTGTCCCATTGAGTTGCTTCCTGGGGCAGCTATTCCTTTTGGTAACGTATACCCTTTGGCGGCACCTGAGCTTCAAGCCTTAAAGGAGTATATTGATGAAAATCTGGCCAAAGGCTTCATACGTCTTTCTTCCTCACCAGCAGGGGCACCTATCTTTTTTGTAAAGAAGAAGGATAGGACCCAGAGACCCTGTGTTGACTATCGGGAACTCATTAAGGTAACCGTACAAAACCGTTACCCTTTGCCTCTGATTCCCGAATTACTGGAAAGAGTCCGCCATGCTAAGGTGTTCTCTAAACTGGATCTTCGTGGGGCTTATAATTTGGTGCGTATTCGTCCAGGGGATGAGTGGAAGACAGCATTCAGATGCCGGTATGGACACTTTGAATCTCTTGTGATGCCCTTCGGGCTTTGTAACGCCCCTGCAACATTTCA
Source organism: Ranitomeya variabilis (assembly GCF_051348905.1). NCBI lineage: Eukaryota > Metazoa > Chordata > Amphibia > Anura > Dendrobatidae > Ranitomeya > Ranitomeya variabilis. The sequence goes on along the minus strand of NC_135233.1, from coordinate 143,048,205 downwards.
ACACCTTGCTAATTACATTTTCAGAGATTTGTTGGACCAGTTTGTAGTGATCTATTTGGACGATATACTAATCTTTTCTGACTCTCTACAGGAACATGAAGAACATGTCAAAACTGTTTTAAGATGTCTGAAAGAGAACCATCTGTATATTAAGCCAGAGAAATGCGAGTTCCATCGTTCTGAGATACAGTTCTTAGGTTATATCATCTCTCCCCAGGGGCTGAACATGGAATCTGGTAAGATTCAGGCTATCCTTGACTGGCTGGTACCCAAGAACGTTAAGGAGGTCCAACGTTTTATTGGTTTTGCAAATTCCTACAGACGCTTCATTTGAAATTTTTCTGATATTGTCCGTCCCATTACTTCCTTGACAAAGAAGGAAAAGCCCTTTAAGTGGTCATCACAGGCTCAAGAAGCTTTTGATCGGCTTAAGACCTGTTTCACATCAGCACCGCTGTTGATACACCCAAATCCAACACTTTCTTTCATTGTGGAGGTGGACGCTTCTGATAATGCTTTGGGGGCTATTCTCTCCCAAAGCACTGGAGAGAAGGGTCTGCTACTTGTGCTTTCTTTTCCCATAGACTAACCTCAGCAGAGAAGAATTACGACGTGGGAGACAAGGAATTGCTGGCTATTATTGCGGCTTTCAAAGAATGGAGGCATCATCTTCAAGGAGCTGCACAACAGATCATAGTGCTAACTGACCATCACAATTTAGAGTTCCTTAGATCCGCTAGATGTCTTTCTCCTCATCAGGCTCATTGGAACTTATTCTTAAATCAATTTAACTTTGTTATGTTGTACCGTCCAGGTTCTCGTAATGGGAAGGCTGATGCTTTATCCCGAATCCATGCTGCGGATTCCGTACCTGGAGCCCCGTCCAAGACCATTCTATCTGATGCCAATTTTATCAGAGTTATCCACGATCAGGACTTGTGGAAGGAGTGCAGGGAGGCCTATGACGGTGATGTATTTCTGGCCAACCCTCCTGTGGATATTAATCTTGTCTTTAAGGGTGGCATGTGGTTCAGAGATTGACGTATCTACGTCCCTGAGGTTGTCCGTCTGCAGATCCTCAAGTTGGTACATGACTCCAAGTTGGCTGGTCAAAGAGGGGTACAGAAGACACAAGAGTTCCTGAGCCGAATCTTCTGGTGGCCAACTTGCCTGAAGGATACCAAGGACTATGTTCTCTCTTGCGAGGTATTTGCTCGTTACAAGACTCCTCATGTGGCACCTATGGGTCTTCTACAACCATTACCTGTTCTGTCCCGCCCTTGGGGGTCTATATCAAAGGACTTTATTATGGAGCTGCCTACATCGGGGGCATGAATACAATCATGGTGGTAGTTGATCGCCTGACTAAAGCTGCTCATTTTATTCCATGCACCGGCCTCCCCTCAGCTAAAGATACAGTGAACTTGGTTATACAGAATGTCTTTCAGTTGCATGGGGTTCCGGATGAGATCATCTCTGACCGTGGAGTGCAGTTCACTTCAAGATTCTGGAAGGGGTTTTGCTCTGCACTCAATATTAATGTCTGCCTCTCTTCCGCTTACCATCCCCAGACAAATGGTCAGACTGAGCGTACCAACCAGACGCTGGAACAATATCTAAGATGCTATGTCAGCCATCTCCAGGATGATTGGTTTGAGTTGCTGCCTTTAGCCGAATTTTCATATAACAATTCTCAGAGCGCCTCCACTAAATTTACACCTTTCTTTGCCAATCTGGGTTATCATTTATGTATCTTACCTAGGTCTCCAATTAATTCTCCGGTTCCGGCAGTGGAGGAAAGGCTGACTGCGATGAGGCAAAATCTGGAGGTTCTGAAGGAATGCCTGACCACAGCTCAAGAACGTTATAAGAGATCGGCTGATAGATTCCATAAACCTGCACCCATGTTCAAGGTAGGAGATTCCGTGTGGTTAGCAACTAAGAATCTGAAGTTAAACGTTCCTTCACAAAAACTTGGACAGAAATTCATTGGCCCTTTCAAGATCAACGGTATTGTGAGCTCTGTGGCCTGCCGGCTGAAGCTGCCTAGGACTATGAAGGTACACCCAGTTTTTCATGTATCTTTACTAAAGCCTGTATCTCCTAATACCTTCCAGGGATGTGTTGTGCCACCTCCACAGCCTGTGGTGATTGATGGGCAAGAACAATTTGTGGTGGAGGAAATTGTTGATTCCAGGATTCGCAGGAATTGGCTCCAATATCTGATAAGATGGCAGGGATATCCCCCTGAGGAAGACTCTTGGGAAACTGTGGAAAACATCAATGCCCAACAGAAGAATTCTCGTTTTCATCAGAGATTCCCTGAGAAACCAGGTTCAGGATCGTCCTGAGGCCGCTTCTAAGGAGGGAGTAATGTCAGGACTCTGAACATTTTTTATTACCTTTTTGTGCATTACTTCCCTTTTCCAAGATGGCATCTTTGGTCTCATGTGCACTGTGTCTTCCTGCTATAAATCTCCACCCCAGCCTTCAGTCTCTGCTAGAGTATTCTGCCTTGCATCCAGCTCCTGACCTCTGGTGACTCCCTGGCTATATACCTGCTCCTGTGAACCTGTGGGGTTATCCTGCTACTCTGCTTTGAGTTCCTGCTGCATACACCAGTTCCAGTAATCCTCCTTCATCTGCTGCTCGTGTTTGCTTCCATCTGCATTTGCTGGACATGTAAGCTGTTGCTGCTCTGCAAGAACCTGAGACTATTACCCAGACCTCCCTGGTTGAGCTAAGATATTATTTGAACTGCCTTATAAGCAGATCTATCTGTGTTTTGGACTAAGCAAGGACTTATTTGTGTCAAGTATCCTCAAGAATAATTGTGCTTCATAGACTTTCTGCGTAATTGCATTTTCCTCTGAAGTTTCTTATAGACTGCTGAGCTGCATTTGATATTCGCACCAAGTGTTGTGGACTTGAGTTTCTCTCTGCACCTGTTTGAATCACCATGTGATAATATAGACTTTACCACTTATAATAACTGTGTCCTATAGTTGTCTTGTCCCATGCAAAGAGTCTCCTGAGTTATCCCCTATAATTATTACACATCTTTTCTCACCACATTGTTTTGTTTATAAGCTATCCAGTTTTCTATGTTTACATTTTGTGCATGTTATTTTTCAGCTGTGTATGTACTCTGATACTTTGACATCTGGGGTAGTGGCCTTTTGGCTTCATTATAAGCCATATGAGCTGCGATTTTGTCACGTTAGTGACTTTTTAAATGTTTTTATGAGTTTTGTCTGTTTTGTACTTTACTATTAAAAAAAATTCAAATTGTTGTATCCCTGGTATTGGTCAACAGCTTTCTCTCTTGTCTTCTTCCGCGATTTGTCACCTAAGCATATTAGCTTCAGCATAGCCTGTAGGCGCTTGGCTGAGACAGTGCTGCAGCTTGTGACTTATGTGCTACTTTCAGATATGGAGGTTGAAGAGGAGGCGAAGGAGGAGGTGTAGGAGCTGTAGATTGTGGGGGCAACCCAGATTGACATAGGGCCCGCAATCCTCAGGGTTGGAAGGTTGTGCACCATCCCAAGGTCAGCCTGGGTCCTGGCTTCCACTATGTTAACCCAGTGTGCCGTCAGCAAGATTTACCATCCCTATCCACAAGCACTTGTCCACGTGTCTGTGGTTAGGTAGACTTTCCCAGTAACAGCATTGTTGAGGGCACACCTAATGTTGTGGGACATCTGCTTGTGTAATGCTGGGATGGCACACCGGCAGAAATAGTGGCGGCTGTGGACCAAATACCTTGGGACGGCCAACGACATCAGGTTGCCGAAAGCTTCCGTCTCCAGGAGTCTAAAAGGCAATATTTCGAGCACAAGCAGACAAGAAATTTGTGAATTTAGTACTGTGGCCTGTGAGGCGTTGGAGGCGTACTTCTGCTTGCATTCCAGTGACTGTGGTATGGAAAACTGAAGGCTGCACTGGGACAAGGACATGGACTTGCTCGATGATGGTGCTAGTTGAGTCTGGGTAATGGCAGGTGCAGGGCAGGAGGCATCTTCACATGCACCGTGGACAGGGGATTGGCTTTCATGCACAACAGTGGATGAAGGAGTGGTGCTACCCACAGCCACTATTCCTGGTGCCTGTGGTTCGGCCCACAAAGTCGGGTGCTTTTCTGCCATGTGTCTGATCATGCAGGTGGTGGTCAGGCTGGTACTTTTGCTACCGCTGCTGATGCGGGCATGGCAGGTTTTGCAAATGGCCTGCTTGGGGTTATTGGTAGAGTCTTTAAAAAACAACCAGACTCTAAAAGCCTTACAGTTGGACTGGCAACTTCTGTCATGTTGGTGTTGCGTGGAACGGTTGCCCACCTTCTGTCTGCGGACACCACACTGCGTCTTTCTATCTGTTGGGGTGCCATACCTTCGTCCCCTTGTGTGTTGCTGTCCTCGCTATGCATGTCCTCCTGCCAGGTTGGGTGTTACTATTTCATCCACCACCTCTTTTTCCACTTCTGCACCCTGGTTCTCCTCCTGATTTTCTGGCAATTGTGTCTTAACATCGTCCACCTCTTGTGACACGATAACACGGTCGCCTTCATGTGATTGTGGCTGCTCCAATAATTGGGCATCGCTACATGGAATCTCATCTTACCTCACTTCAAGTGGAACGGGAGAGAGGCCAGAATTGATAAACGGAAAAGTGAACAACTCTTTGGAGTGTCCAAGTGTTGGATCAGTTGTCTCAGGGCACTCAGCATGGTGGGAGGAAAGAGGATCAGGGTGAGCAATATGCGGTCTAGAGTCACGGCTACTCAGACTTGACCATGTGGAAGACAAGGTGCTGGTGGCAAAGTGACTGGAAGCATTATCCGCCATCCAACCAACTACCTTTTTACACTGCTCTGGGGTCAATAGTGCTGTTCTGCCATGCCCTATGAATTCTGACAGAAATCTGTTGCGAGAAGATGTGGGTGTTTGTTGTGGCCCACTTTTAGCTTGCCCACGGCCTCGACCTCTGCATGCACCATCACCATCACATCCACTTCCCCATCCCTTGCCATGCACCTTGCCCGTTTTAATAAAAAGGTCTCGACTCTAATCAAATGACACAATTTGTAGGCCACAGATAGATGAGGCATGTCACAGTAATGCCACACTGTAATATATGTGGCCTGTTTTTTGTTTTTTTTTCCCAAAATATTGTTTAGAGCTAGGGTAACACACAGCAAAAAAAGATGAATGGAAGATTCAAAAGCACACTTTGTAGCCCACAGATAGATGAGGCGTGTAATGAAGATACCAAACTGGAATATATGTGGCTTGTATTTTTTTTATTTTTTACCCCATAATAGTGTATAGACCTAGGGTAGCAGACAGCCAAAAAAGTGGAATGTAGGCCTGAAAAGAAACTATTTGGAGAGCACAGATAGACCAGGAGTCTGATAGAGATAGAACACTGTTAAATATGTGGCCTGGATTTTTTTGGGCCCACCAAAATTGTGTCAATAAGTAGGCTATGACACTAAAAAAAAAAGATGGAGTACTAAAATTGTAAAATATTTAGCGCAACGAAATGCAAGTGTGTGGCTTATAAAACACAGTGATAAATATAAGAACTGTAGCTAAATATTTTTTGGCCAGATAAAGATTTTTTGGTCAGCAAAATGGTGTCCAAAAATGTTGTAAGACACTCCAAAAAATACTACAGTACAAAAAAAATGGCAGAATTTTCTGCACACTCAGATGTGATGCCTGGGACAAAAAAAAGCAGTATGAAATTGCTAGTTTTTAACGCTGTTGTATTAACCCCTTTCTGACATTAGACGTACTATCCCGTCGAGGTAGGGTGGGCCCGTGTGACCACAGACGGGATAGTACGTCATATGCAATCGGCCGCGCTCACGGGGGGAGCGTGACTGATGCGGCCGGGTGTCAGCTGACTATCGCAGCTGACATCCGGCACTATGTGCCAGGAGCGGTCACGGACCGCCCCCGGCACATTAACCCTGGCACACTGCGATCAAACATGATCGCAGTGTTCCGGTGGTATGGGGAAGCATCGCACAAGGAGGGGGCTCCCTGCGGGCTTCCCAGAGACCCCCAGAGCAACGCAATGTGATCGCGTTTCTCCGAGGGTCTCTTACCTCCTCCTCAGAGCAGGCGCCTGTAAGCCTCTTCAGAGCAGGAGTAAGTCAGCCTGGAGCTGTGCAAGTCAGATGACTGATATGACACAGTGCACAGCAAAGTGTCAGATCGCGTCAGATCAGCGATCTGACACTATAACATAATGCCCCCCCCGGGGCAATGTTATAGTGTAAAAAATATATATTCACATGTGTAAAAAAAAAAAAAAAATCCCCCCCCAAAATATATATATTGTTCCTATAAATACATTTCTTTATCTAAATAAAAAAAACTATAAAAGTACACATACTTAGTATCGCCGCGTCCGTAACGACTCGACCTATAAAACTGTCCCACTAGTTAACCCCTTCAGTGAACACCGTAAAAAAAAAAACGAGGCAAAAAACAACGCTTTATTATCATACCGCCAAACAAAAAGTGGAATAACACGCGATCAAAAAGACGGATATAAATAACCATGGTACCGCTGAAAACGTCATCTTGTCCCGCAAAAAACGAGCTGCCATACAGCATCATCAAAGAAAAAAAAAGTTATAGTCCTCAGAATAAAGCGATGCAAAAATAATTATTTTTTCTATAAAATAGTTTTTATCGTATAAAAGCGCCAAAACATAAAAAAATATATAAATGAGGTATCGCTGTAATCGTACTGACCCGAAGAATAAAACTGCTTTATCCATTTTACCAAACGCGGAATGGTATAAATGCCTCCCCCAAAAGAAATTCATGAATAGCTGGTTTTTGGTCATTCTGCCTCACAAAAATCAGAATAAAAAGCGATCGAAAAATGTCACGTGCACAAAAATGATACCAATAAAAACGTCAACTCGTCCCGCAAAAATCAAGACCTCATATGACTCTGTGGACCAAAATATGGAAAAATTATAGCTCTCAAGATATGGTAACGCAAAAAATATTTTTTGCAATAAAAAGCGTCTTTCAGTGTGTGACGGCTGCCAATCATAAAAATCCACTAAAAAACCCACTATAAAAGTAAATCAAACCCCCCTTCATCACCCCCTTAGTTAGGGAAAAAGTAAAAAAATGAAAAAATGTATTTATTTCAATTCAATTTTCACATTAGGGTTAGGGCTAGGGTTAGGGTTAGGGCTAGGGTTAGGGCTAGGGTTAGGGCTAGGGTTAGGACTAGGGTTTGGGTTAGGGTTAGGGCTAGGGTTAGGGTTAGGGCTAGGGTTAGGGTTTGGGTTGGGGCTAGGGTTAAGGATACAGTAAGGGTTGGGGCTAAAGTTAGGGTTAGGGTTTGGATTACATTTACGGTTGGGAATAGGGTTAGGATTAGGGTTAGGGGTGTGTCAGGGTTCGTTGTGTGGATAGGGTTACCATTGGGATTAGGGTTAGGGATGTGTTTGGATTAGGGTTTAAGTTATAATTGGGGGGTTTCCACTGTTTAGGCACATCAGGGGCTCTCCAAATGCGACATGGCGTCCGATCTCAATTCCAGCCAATTGTGCATTGAAAAAGTAAAACAGTGCTCCTTCCCTTCCGAGCTCTCCCATGCACCTAATCAGGGGTTTACCCCAACATATTGGGTATCAGCGTACTCAGCACAAATTGGACAACAAAGTTTGGGGTCCAATTTCAACTGTTACCCTTGGAAAAATACAAAACTGGGGGCTAAAAAATAATATTTGTGGAAAAAAAAAAGAATTTTTATTTTCACGGCTCTGCATTATAAACTGTAGTGAAACACTTGGGGGTTCAAAGCTCTCACAACACATCTAGATGAGTTCCTTAGGGGGTCTAATTTCCAAAATGGTGTCACTTGTGGGGGGTTTCAATGTTTAGGCACATCAGTGGCTCTCCAAACGCAACATGGCGTCCCATCTCAATTCCAGTCAATTTTGCATTGAAAAGTCAAACGGCGCTCCTTCCCTTCCAAGCTCCCCCATGCGCCCAAACAGTGGTTTTCCCCCACATATAGGGTATCAGCATACTCAGGACAAATTAGACAACAACTTTTAGGGTCCAATTTCCTCTCTTACCCTTGGGAAAATAAAAAATTGGGGGCAAAAAGATCATTTTTGTGAAAAAATATGATTTTTTATTTTTACGGCTCTGCATTATAAACTTCTGTGAATCACTTAATGGATCAAAGTGCTCACCAGGAATCTAGATAAATTCCTTCGGGGGTCTACTTTCCAAAATGGTGTCACTTGTGGGGGGTTTTAATGTTTAGGCACATCAGGGGCTCTCCAAACGCAACATGGCTTCCCATCTCAATTCCAGTAAATTTTGCATTGAAAAGTCAAATGGCACTCCTTTGCTTCCGAGCTCTGCCATGCACCCAAACAGTGGTTTACCCCAACATATTGGGTATCGGCGTACTCATGACAAATTGTACAACAACTTTTGGGGTCAATTTTCTCCTGTTACCCTTGGTAAAATAAAACAAATTGTAGCTGAAGTAAATTTTTTGTGAAAAAAAGTTAAATGTTCATTTTTATTTAAACATTCCAAAAATTCCTGTGAAACACCTGAAGGGTTAATAAACTTCTTGAATGTGGTTTTGAGCACCTTCAGGGGTGCAGTTTTTAGAATGGTGTCACACTTGGTTATTTTCTATCATATAGACCCCTCAAAATGACTTCAAATGAGATGTGGTCCCTAAAAAAAAAATGGTGTTGTAAAAATGAGAAATTGCTGGTCAACCCTTATAACTCTCTAACAAAAAATTTTTTTTCCAAAATTGTGCTGATGTAAAGTAGACGTGTTGGAAATGTTACTTATTAAGTATTTTTTGTGACATATCTCTGTGATTTAATTGCATAAAAATTAAAAGTTGGAAAATTGCGAAATTTTCAAAATTTTCGCCAAATTTCCGTTTTTTTCACAAATAAACGCAGGTAATATCAAAGAAATTTTACCACTATCATGAAGTACATTATGTCACAAGTAAACTTTGTCAGAATGACCGGGATCCGTTGAAGCGTTCCAGAGTCATAACCTCATAAAGGGACAGTGGTCAGAATTGTAAAAATTGGCCTGGTCATTAACGTGCAAACCACCCTTGGGGGTAAAGGGGTTAAAATGACCTGGCTGTAGTCTGCAGTGTAACCAAGCAAATAAATGTAGAAAAAAAGGGGGGCTCTGGATTGCTTTGTAATAAAATTTGCAAGATTCAGGTGTCAAAAAAATTATTCCTAGCCACAGATACCTGCAGCTAGGTATATATATATATATATATATATATATATATATATATATATATATATATAATAGGAAGCAGCAGACAGTAATGGACCCTCTTGATGAATTCAGTGAGATCTATATACTCACATACAGTGCCTGCATGTCTTGCACTGATGTGGATATGCACATAGATTCCCCTGCCTACCTAGCACTGCAATCAATATACCCCCTAATAAGCCCTAAAAAGGACTGTTCGTTTATCAGGATTTGTGGATTCTGTGATGGTAGACCCACACTAACTAATAAAAGAACGAATCTGACCCTACAGTATATCAGCAGCAGCTCTCCCTACACTAGCTGAGTCCGGAGCAGAATGCGCCAAGCAGGGCGGCGTCAGGTCTCTTATAGACCTGATGACGCTGTGCGGCCAGCCAATCACTGTACTACCACAACAAAGATGGCTGCGGTATTACAGTGCATGGCAGACAATCCCTGCATGTTCATTGGCACTCTAAAGAGCTCCAAAATTGCAGGGCGGAGACCCGAGCTACTGCCAAATAATCACGGAAATCCTCGGTGCTCGCTGAGTTCACCGAGTACCGTGATACTCGGGCAAGTACCGAGTAGTGGCGAGCATGCTCACTCATTACTACTTGGCACCTGTCCACACTGCTAAAAGTACCTATACCTGGTTTAACAACAGCAGTATTACTGTACTTGATTGGCCAACAAACTCACCTGACCTTAACCCCATAGAGAATCTATGGGGTATTGTTAAGAGGAAGATGAGAGACACCATGCCCAACAATGGAGATGAGCTGAAGGCTGCTATCAAAGCAACCTGGGCTTCCATAACACCTCAGCAGTGCCACAAGCTGATCACATCCATGCCATGCTGCATTGATGCAGTAATTGATGCAAAAGGAGCCTTGAGCAAGTATTGAGTGCTTTTGCTAAACATGCATTTCAGTAAGCCAACATTTCGGATTTTAAAATCATTTTTCAAGATGGTGTTATAAAGTATTCTAATTTACTCAGATAATGACTTTTGGGTTTCAATTGGCTGTAAGCCATAATCTTCAATATTAACAGAAATAAGCACTTGAAATAGATCACTCTGTTTGTAATGATGCTATATAATATATGAGTTTTACTTTTTGTATTAAAGAACTGAAATAAATTAACTTTTTTTATATTCGAAATCTTGTGAGAAGCACCTGTATTTCAAGTGTTTATCTTTGTTAATGGTGAAGATTATGGCTTACAGCCAATGAAAACCCAAAAAGTCATTATCTCAGAAAATTAAAATAATTGACAAAAAACACTTGCACAGGCTTCTTAAGCATTTAAAAAGGTCCTTAAGTCTGTTTCAATAGACTCCACAATCATGGGGAAGACTGCTGACTTGGCAGATGTCCAGAAGGCAGTCATTGACAAATCCACAAGGAAGGTAAGCCACAAAAGGTCATTACCAAGGAGTGGACTGCTGCTGGAGTCAATGATTCAAGAGCCACCACACACAGACATATCCAGGACATTGGGCTACTTGTGTCACAGTCCTTGTGTCAAGCCACTCCTGACTAATAACGCCAGAAGTGTCTTACCAAGGCCAAGGAGAAAAAGAACTGGACTGTTGCTCAGTGGTCCAAAGTTTTGTTTTCAGATGAAAGCAAATTTGGCATTTTATTTGGAAATCAAGGTCCCAGAGTGTGGAGGAAGAGTGGAGAGGCACAAAATCCAAGCTGCTTCAGGTCTAGTGTGAAGTTTCCACAGTCAGTGATGGTTTGGGGAGCTATGTCATCTGCTGGTGTAGGTCCACTGTGTTTTATCAAGACCAATGTCAGCGTAATGGTCTACCAGGAAATTTTATAGCATTTCAAGCTTCCATCTGCCGACAAGCTTTTTGGAGATGGAAATTAAATTCTCAAGCTGGATATGGCACCTGTCCACTCTGCCAAAAATGTCAATACCTGGTTTAAAAACAACAATATCACTGTGCTTGATTGGCCAGCAAACTCGCCTGACCTTAACCCCATAGATAATCTATGGGGTATGGTCAAGAGGAAGATGAGAGATACCAGGCCCAAAAATGCAGACGAGCTGAAGGCTGCTACCAAAGTAATCTGGGCTTCCATAACACCTCAGCAGTGCCACAGGCTGATCGGCCTCCATATCACACCACATTGATGCAGTAATTGATGCAAAAGGAGCCCTGACTAAGTATTGAGTGTATTTACTGTACATACATTTCAGTAGGCCAATATTTTGGATTTTAAATAATTTTTCAAGCTGGTGTTATAAATAGTGTTGAGCGATACCTTCCGATATCGGAAAGTATCGGTATCGGAAAGTATCGGCCGATACCGTCAAAGTATCGGATCTAATCCGATACCGATACCCGATCCCAATGCAAGTCAATGGGACGAAAATATCGGAATTAAAATAAACCCTTTCTTTCCTTGTAGGTTCATTCTACATGAAGGAAAACAACTAAGAATAATGTAGGATGTATTGGGGGAGGTGGCGGAGACATTAAAGGCACAGAGGTTTATCCCAATCAAATAGAATAGCAGGATTTTGGTTTTTTTTATGACGTTCGGCGTTAGAAAGATTTTGACTATGTTATTTTTTTTTTTATTTTGTCAGATATTGATGTTTCACTACTTCCACGCCCTTCACCTTCTTTTTTACTTCTCCCACATTTTCTTCTTCATTATCCTCATCATCAGCTTCTTTGACATCAACTATTCTTCTTCATCTTCTACCTATAATTTTTTTTTTTACATTTTTCATATTCTTTTTATTTAACTATTATCTTCTTCATATTCAACTTCTTCATCATATTCTTATTTGTGACAGGCATTCCCGTAGTTGTTATCTATAAAAGTTTGAAGATTACACCTTCCGTTCTGCCTGTCACAAAAGAGTTACATTTGTCCGCGTTCAGTTTGGCCTGCAGCATCAGGCTTTATCCAGGGGCACCACGAGGAGGAACGGACTCACCCCCATACACTGCTTAGTCTTCTTCTGCTTATAATTTAGATAATATCATTTGCTCTGATATTTAGTGTTATGCTTAATGTTCTTCTGCTCTTTGTTCTGCAGCCTCTTGTTCTTCTGCTTCTCGGTCTCCCATGTCGTCATCGTCTCCAGGGTCGTCATCTCCAGGGTCGTCGTCTCCGGGGTCGTCGTCATCGGGGTGGTCTTCAGGGTCATCGTCTCCAGGGTCGTCGTCATCTCAGTGGTTGTCGTCTCTGGTGTCGTCGTCATCTTAGGGGTGGTCTTCCGGGTCGTCGTTTTTAAGGTCTTGAACTTGGAAATGTAGCAGAAGGTACAAGAAGGCTGAGAAAATGCCGAGAAACAGCTGATGGAACTGGAACTCGGATGGCTACCCAAAGGTCCAAGAGCCAATGGAACTACCGAGGACCAGCTGACGTTACTGGAACCCGGTTACTAAGCAGGAGGTACCCGTGCCTGAAAGCACTACAAAGGACCACCTGACGTTGGTGGAACTCGGATACCCAGAGGGAGGCACCTAAGCCAAAGGCTCTGCCCGGAACCAGCTGACGGTACTGGAACCAGGATGGGAAGCAGAAGGTACAAGAGCAAAAGACACTGCCGAGAACCAGCTGACGGTACTGGAACCCGGATGGGTAGCCGAAGGTCCAAGAGCCAATGGAACTACCGAGGACCAGCTGACGTTACTGGAACCCGGTTACTAAGCAGGAGGTACCCGTGCCTGAAAGCAATACCAAGGACCACCTGACATTGGTGGAACTCGGATACCCAGAGGGAGGCACCTAAGCCAAAGGCTCTGCCCGGAACCAGCTGACGGTACTGGAACCAGGATGGGGAGCAGAAGGTACAAGAGCAAAAGACACTGCTGAGAACCAGCTGACGGTACTGGAACCCGGATGGGTAGCCGAAGGTCCAAAAGCCAATGGAACTACCGAGGACCAGCTGACGTTACTGGAACCCGGTTACTAAGCAGGAGGTACCCGTGCCTGAAAGCACTAACAAGGACCACCTGACGTTGGTGGAACTCGGAAACCCAGAAGGAGGCACCTAAGCCAAAGGCTCTGCCCGGAACCAGCTGACGGTGCTGGAACCAGGATAGGGACCTATTCAAGCTTGTCTTCCTAGAGCCCCAACTAGCGGTGTTGGAGCAAAGGGTCAGCAGGGGGAGCAGAGTGTAGGCTGAAGCCTTCACTGGAGGCATTTGTAGGTCTGTTGTGTCTGCGTGGCATTTGCAGGACACGTTGCCGGCTACACAGCAGGGGAACAGCTGGCGGTGCTGAACCCCACTGACACATTGGCGAGGTGTTTTTCTCTGTGCAGCCAGCACTTCGGGGCACCAACTGGCGGTGTTAGAGCCCAGGCTCTGCAGGGGGAGCAGAGTGTAGGCCGAAGCCTAATTGAACCGATTTTAAAGGTAACCTTTAACCCCCCCTCAGGTGTTACAAACTAGAAGAGCCACGCCTTATGCAGCAGTAGTGTTGCACAAGTCAAAGGTTGCTCTTTTAATTTTGTTCCTTGCACAAGCTGAATGAAACACGTACAACATTTTGGCCCTTATACAGTCAATCTGTCTTGGAGGCGGGAGTTCCCTTCGTAATGAGACGCAGCACAGCTGGCAAAAATACCACCTTGGTGCTTGGCGCGGCCTCCTGAGCATCGCATTTTGATGTACAGGAGTCTGCGTTGTTGCGTTAGCCCTTGGCCATGCGCTGCCCGTCTTCTGACATCATTTCATGTCGGCTGGTGCGGTTCGCGATGCCCATGAATCCCAGCCCCGCAGTGTCTTTACAGTGTTTCACACTGCGGGGCTGGGATTCATGGCCTGGCGCAGTACATATGTTCGCCTCTCGCTCGTGTCCTTACACCTGCTACAGACTGTGCGGCGTCAGCTGATCCCTTATCGCATGTCACGGCCATGAAGCCGCACAGTCTGAAGAAGGCGGAAGGAGCTGAGTGACAGCCTGGCGAAGATATGCACTGCTCATGCCCGTCAATCACACCCTCGCAGTCAAAATAAATAAGACACCGAGGGGCGTTGTGTTGGGCAGGGCGGCCGCAGAGGCGCAGCCAGCCAAACAATGATGTCAGAAGAAGGGCTGTGCTACCAAGGGGGTCGTTGCGTGTCATTACAAAGGAAAGTCACACCTCAGGGACGTTTTAATGGTCTCAGGGGACACATTGTAGACGTGTTCTGTTCCACGGGTGCAAGGAGAATAAGTTTATGAGCCACCTTGCACACATGCAGCATTACTGCTGTACAAGGTGGCTGTAAAACATACAAACACCAGGGGGTGGGGCGACAGGATCCCTTCAATTTCAGGTCTTGTGTCTGCCTGGCTTTTGCAGGACACGATGCCGGCTACACAGCAGGTGAACAGCTGGCGGTGCTGAACCCCACTGACACATTGGCTGGTGTTTTTCTCTGTGCAGCTAGGGGTACCGGGCACCAACTGGCGGTGTTAGAGCCCAGGGTCAGCAGGAGGAGGAGAGGGAGCAGAGTGTAGGCCGAAGCCTGCACTGGCGGCAGCTTTGTGTCTGCGTGGCTGTTGCAGGACACGTTGCCGGCTACACAGCAGGGGAACAGCTGGCGGTGCTGAACCCCACTGACACATTGGCGAGGTGTTTTTCTCTGTGCAGCCAGCACTTCGGGGCACCAACTGGCGGTGTTAGAGCCCAGGCTCTGCAGGGGGAGCAGAGTGTAGGCCGAAGCCTAATTGAACCGATTTTAAAGGTAACCTTTAACCCCCCCTCAGGTGTTACAAACTAGAAGAGCCACGTCTTATGCAGCAGTAGTGCTGCACAAGTCAAAGGTTGCTCTTTTAATTTTGTTCCTTGCACAAGCTGAATGAAACACGTACAACATTTTAGCCCTTATACAGTCAATCTGTCTTGGAGGCGGGAGTTCCCTTCGTAATGAGACGCTGCACAGCTGGCAAAAATACCACCTTGGTGCTTGGCGCGGCCTCCTGAGCATCGCATTTTGATGTACAGGAGTGTGGGTTGTTGCGTTAGCCCTTGGCCATGCGCTGCCCATCTTCTGACATCATTTCATGTCGGCTGGTGCGGTTCGCGATGCCCATGAATCCCAGCCCCACAGTGTCTTTACAGTGTTTCACACTGCGGGGCTGGGATTCATGGCCTGGCGCAGTACATATGTTCGCCTCTCGCTCGTGTCCTTACACCTACTACAGACTGTGCGGCGTCAGCTGATCCCTTATCGCATGCTACGGCCATGAAGCCGCACAGTCTGAAGAAGGCGGAAGGAGCTGAGTGACAGCCTGGCGAAGATATGCACTGCTCATGCCCATCAATCACACCCTCGCAGTCAAAATAAATAAGACACCGAGGGGCGTTGTGTCGGGCAGGGCGGCCGCAGAGGCGCAGCCAGCCAAACAATGATGTCAGAAGAAGGGCTGTGCTACCAAGGGGGTCGTTGCGTGTCATTACAAAGGAAAGTCACACCTCAGGGACGTTTTAATGGTCTCAGGGGACACATTGTAGACATGTTCTGTTCCACGGGTGCAAGGAGAATAAGTTTATGAGCCACCTTGCACACATGCAGCATTACTGTTGTACAAGATGGCTGTAAAACATACAAACACCTGGGGGTGGGGCGACAGGATCCCTTCAATTTCAGTTCTTGTGTCTGCGTGGCTTTCGCAGGACACGATGCTGGCTACACAGCAGGGGAACAGCTGGCGGTGCTGAACCCCACTGACACATTGGCTGGTGTTTTTCTCTGTGCAGCTAGCGGTACCAGGCACCAACTGGCGGTGTTAGAGCCCAGGGTCAGCAGGAGGAGGAGAGGGAGCAGAGTGTAGGCCGAAGCCTGCACTGGCGGCAAATTTGTGTCTGCGTGGCTGTTGCAGGACACGTTGCCGGCTACACAGCAGGGGAACAGCAGGCGGTGCTGAACCCCACTGACACATTGGCGAGGTGTTTTTCTCTGTGCAGCTAGCACTTCGGGGCACCAACTGGCGGTGTTAGAGCCCAGGCTCTGCAGGGGGAGCAGAGTGTAGGCCGAAGGCTAATTGAACCGATTTTAAAGGTAACCTTTAACCCCCCCTCAGGTGTTACAAACTAGAAGAGCCACGTCTTATGCAGCAGTAGTGCTGCACAAGTCAAAGGTTGCTCTTTTAATTTTGTTCCTTGCACAAGCTGAATGAAACACGTACAACATTTTGGCCCTTATACAGTCAATCTGTCTTGGAGGCGGGAGTTCCCTTCGTAATGAGACGCAGCACAGCTGGCAAAAATACCACCTTGGTGCTTGGCGCGGCCTCCTGAGCATCGCATTTTGATGTACAGGAGTCTGCGTTGTTGCGTTAGCCCTTGGCCATGCGCTGCCCGTCTTCTGACATCATTTTATGTTGGCTGGTGCGGTTTGCGATGCCCATGAATCCCAGCCCCGCAGTGTCTTTACAGTGTTTCACACTGCGGGGCTGGGATTCATGGCCTGGCGCAGTACATATGTTCGCCTCTCGCTCGTGTCCTTACACCTGCTACAGACTGTGCGGCGTCAGCTGATCCCTTATCGCATGCCACGGCCATGAAGCCGCACAGTCTGAAGAAGGCGGAAGGAGCTGAGTGACAGCCTGGCGAAGATATGCACTGCTCATGCCCGTCAATCACACCTTAGCAGTCAAAATAAATAAGACACCGAGGGGCGTTATGTCGGGCAGGGCGGCCGCAGAGGCGCAGCCAGCCAAACAATGATGTCAGAAGAAGGGCTGTGCTACCAAGGGGGTCATTGCGTGTCATTACAAAGGAAAGTCACACCTCAGGGACGTTTTAATGGTCTCAGGGGACACATTGTAGACATGTTCTGTTCCACGGGTGCAAGGAGAATAAGTTTATGAGCCACCTTGCACACATGCAGCATTACTGCTGTACAAGGTGGCTGTAAAACATACAAACACCTGGGGGTGGGGCGACAGGATCCCTTCAATTTCAGTTCTTGTGTCTGCGTGGCTTTTGCAGGACACGATGCCGGCTACACAGCAGGGGAACAGCTGGCGGTGCGGAACCCCACTGACAGAGTGGCGTGTGTTTTGCTCTGTGCAGCCAGCACTTCCGGACAGCAACTAGCGGTGTTGAAGCCCGGGCTCTGCAGGTGGAGCAGAGTGTAGGCCGAAGCCTAATTGAACCGATTTTAAAGTTAACCTTTTACCCCCCCTCAGGGGTTACAAACTACAAGAGCCACAGCTTGGGCAGCAGTAATGCTGCACAAGTCAAAGGTTGCTCTTTTAATTTTGCTCCTTCCACAGGCAGAAAGAAACAAGTATAACATTTAGGCCCTTAAGCAGTCAAACTGTTTTGGAGGCGTGAGTTCCACTCGTAATGAGACGCAGCACAGCTGTCAAAAATCCCATCTTGGTGCTGGGCGCGGCCTCCTGAGTGTCGTTATTTGCTGCACAGGAGTCTGCGCTGTCGTGTTATCCCTTGGCCTTGCGCTGTTAGCGCTGCCCATCTTCTGACATCATTTAATGTTGGCTGGTGCGGTTCGCGATGACCATGAATCCCAGCCCCGCAGTGTCTTTACATTGTTAAAACACTGCGGGGCTGGGATTCATGGCCTGGCGCAGTACATAGGTTCGCCTCTCACACTCGGGTCCTTACACCTGCTTCAGACTGTGCGGCGTCAGCTGATCCCTTGTCGCATGCCACGGCCATGAAGCCGCACAGTCTGAAGAAGGCCGAAGGAGATGAGGGACAGGCGAACATATGCACTGCTCATGCCCATCAATCACACCCTCGCAGTCAAAATAAATAAGACACTGAGGGGCGTTGTGTGGGCCAGGGCGGCCGCAGAGGCGCAGCCAGCCAAACAATGATGCCAGAAGACGGGCAGTGCTACCAAGGGGGTTGCAGCGTGTAATTACAAAGGAAAGTCACACCTCAGGGACGGTTTAATGGTCACAGAGGACACATTTTAGACGTGTTCAGTTCCACGTGTGCAAGGGGAATAAGTTTCTGAGCCACCTTGCACACATGCAGCATTACTGCTGTACAAGGTGGCTGTGAAACATACAAATGCCTGGGGGAGGGGGGACAAGTTCCCTTCAATTTCAGTTCTTGTGTCTGCGTGGCTGTTGAAGGACACGATGCCGGCTACACAGCAGGGGAACAGCTGGCGGTGCTGAACCCCACTGACACATTGGCTGGGGTTTTTCTCTGTGCAGCTAGCAGTACCGGGCACCAACTGGCGGTGTTAGAGCCCAGGGTCAGCAGGAGGAGACGGAGCAGAGTGTAGGCCGAAGCCTGCACTGGTGGCAGCTTTGTGTCTGCGTGGCTGTTGCAGGACACGTTGCCGGCTACACAGCAGGGGTACAGCTGGCGTTGCTGAACCCCACTGTCACATTGGCTGCTGTTTTTCTCTGTGCAGCTAGCACATCTGGGCGCCAACTGGCGGTGTTAGAGCCCAGGGTCAGCCGGAGGAGCATAGTGTAGGCCGAAGCCTGCACTGGAGCAAGTTGAATGGGAACCTTTAACCCCACCCCAGGGGTTTGTAGCTGAAAGAGCCATATTGTACAGCACTAATGCTGGAAAAGGTAAACTTAGCTCTTTTAATTATGGTCCTTGCAAACGCTGAACTTGACACTTATGAAATGTGTCCCCTCACACCGTTAAACCGTCCAGTCGTAGGGACTTTCCTTTGTCATGTGACGCAGCACAGCTGTCATTCTTACCCCTTGGCACCATGCGCCGCCTCCTCAGCGTTGTTTGAATCTGTCCCGGAGCCTGCGCTGTTATGTTAGCCCTTGTCCATGCACACATTTTGCGCTGCCCATCTTCTGACATCATTTGGTGTCAGGCTGGCTGCGCCTGTGTGGCTGCGCTGGCCAAGATCCTGTCTCGCTGTGTCATCTAATGTAATCACTCTGCGTACCTGTGATCCATGGGCATGCGCAGTGCATATCCTTGCCTCTCACTCCCCTCCTTCCAGCTTCTTCAGACTGTGCGGCGTCATGGCCGTGGCATGCTATTAGGGATCAGCTGACGGCGCACAATCAGAAGAAGGCTGAGGGAGATGAGAGAGAGGTGGATGTTAAGATATGCACTGCGCATGTCCATGGATCACAGGCCCGCAGTGGGATTAAATCAGAAGACACTACGAGGCGGGATCTCGTCCAGCGCGGCCGCACAGGCGCAGCCAGCCTGACACCAAATGATGTCAGAAGATGGGCAGCGCAAAATTTGTGCATGGACAAGGGCTAACATAACAGCGCAGGCTCCGGGACAGATTCAAACAACGCTGAGGAGGCGGCGCATGGCGCCAAGGGGGTAAAAATGACAGCTGTGCTGCGTCACATGACAAAGGAAAGTCCCTACGACCGGACGGTTTAACGGTGTGAGGGGACACATTTCATAAGTGTCAAGTTCAGCGTGTGCAAGTTGCACCACAAAAAGAGCCACTTTTTCCTTTTGCATCATTATTACTGCTGCACAAGGTGGCTCTTTCAGTAACAAACGTTTTTTGGGGGGGCAGGTTCCCTTAAATTTAAGTTGTTGTGCCTGCGTGGCGGTCGCATGACACGTTGCCGTATACACAGCAGGGGAGAAGCAGGCATTACTGAACCCCACTAACACATTGGCGAGGTGTTTGGCTCTGTGCGGACAGCACTTCTGGACAACAACTAGCGGTGTTGTAGCCCAGGGACAGCAGGAGGTGGAGGAGATAGGAGGGATTGCCACACACACAGCTGGGGAACAGCTGACATTACTGAACCCCAATAACAGAGGAGCGACTGTTGACTGTGCGTACAGCACTACCAGGCAACAACTAGCGGTGTTGGAGCCCAGGGACAGCAGGAGGAGGAGGTGGAGGAGAGAGGAGGGATTGCCACACACACAGCTGGGGAACAGCTGACGTTACTGAACCCCAATAACAGAGGAGCGACTGTTGACTGTGCGTACAGCACTACCAGGCAACAACTAGCGGTGTTGGAGCCCAGGGACAGCAGGAGGAGGAGGTGGAGGAGATACGAGGGATTGCCACACACACAGCTGGGGAACAGCTGACGTTACTGAACCCCAATAACAGAGGAGCGACTGTTGACTGTGCGTACAGTACTACCAGGCAACAACTAGCGGTGTTGGAGCCCAGGGACAGCAGGAGGAGGAGGTGGAGGAGATAGGAGGGATTGCCACACACACAGCTGGGGAACAGCTGACGTTACTGAACCCCAATAACAGAGGAGCGACTGTTGACTGTGCGTACAGCACTACCAGGCAACAACTAGTGGTGTTGGAGCCCAGGGACAGCAGGAGGAGGAGCTGGAGGAGAGAGGAGGGATTGCCACACACGCAGCTGGGTAACAGCTGACGTTACTGAACCCCAATAACAGAGGAGCCACTGTTGACTGTGCGTACAGCACTACCAGGCAACAACTAGCGGTGTTGGAGCCCAGGGACAGCAGGAGGAGGAGGTGGAGGAGAGAGGAGGGATTGCCACACACACAGCTGGGGAACAGCTGACGTACTGAACCCCAATAACAGAGGAGCGACTGTTGACTGTGTGTACAGCACTACCAGGCAACAACTAGCGGTGTTGGAGCCCAGGGACAGCAGGAGGAGGAGGTGGAGGAGAGAGGAGGGATTGCCACACACACAGCTGGGGAACAGCTGACGTTACTGAACCCCAATAACAGAGGAGCAACTGTTGACTGTGCGTACAGCACTACCAGGCAACAACTAACGGTGTTGGAGCCCAGGGACAGCAGGAGGAGCAGAGGAACACAGTGTGTCATGATCTCAATGGCAAGAGAACATAGCATCAGCATATATAGGAACTAGCTCTTGGAAGATGGGAACTGAGCTGACCATGAACTAAACCTAACACACAACTAGCAGTGGCCGGGTAGCATGCCTACGTTGATTCTAGATGCCCAGCACCAGCCGGAGGACTAAATAATGCTAGCAGAGGAAAATATTAGTCCTAGCTCACCTCTAGAGAAATACCCCGAAAGGAGACAGAGGCCCCCCACATGTATTGGCGGTGAATTAAGATGAAATAACAAAACGTAGTATGAAAATAGGTTTAGCAAATTTGAGGTCCACTTACTACATAGCAGAAGACAGAAAGAACACTTTCATGGTCAGCTGAAAACCCTATCAAAACACCATCCAGAAATTACTTTAAAACTCTGGCATTAACTCATAACACCAGAGTGGCAATTCCTGTTCACAAGAGCTTTCCAGACACAGTAACGAAACTACAGCTGTGAACTGGAACAAAAATGCAAAAACAAACATGGACAAGAGTCCAACTTATCTAGTAGTTGTCTAGGAGCAGGAACAAGCACAGAGAGGCTTCTGATAACATTGTTGACCGGCAAGCAACTAACAGAGCAGCAAGGTTATATAGCGACTCCCACATCTTGATGGGAACAGGTGAACAGAGAAGATGAAGACACCAGTTCAATTCCACCAGTAGCCACCGGGGGAGCCCAGAATCCAAATTCACAACAACAGTGTAGGCCAAAGCCTGATTGGAGTAAGTCGAAAGGGAACCTTTAACCCCCCCCAAGGCGTTTGTAGCTGAAAGAGCCAGCTTGTGCAGCACAAAGGATGCAAAAGGAAAAGGTGGCTCTTTTCATTATGCTCCTTGCAAACACAGAACGAAACACTTATAAAATGTGTCCCCTGATACCGTGAGACTGTCCCGGAGGTGGGACTTTCCTTCGTAATATGACGCAGCACAGCTGTCATTCCTACCCCCTTGGCGCCGTGCCCCGGCTCCTCAGCGTTGTTTGATTCCGTCCCGGAGCCTGCGCTGTTATGTTATCCCTTGGCCAGGCACACTTAGCGCTGCCCATCTTCTGACATCATTTGGTGTCAGGCTGGCTGCGCCTGTGCGGCTGTGCTGGCCGAGAGCCCGCCTCGCAGTGTCGTCTAATGTAATCCCACCGCGGGCCTGGGATCCGTGGCCATGCGCAGTGCAAATCCTCGCCTCTCACTCCCCTCCCTACGGCTTCTTCAGACTGTGCGGCGTCACGGCCATGGCATGCTATTAGGGATCAGCTGACGGTGCACAGTCTGAAGAAGGCGTAGGGAGATGAGTGAGAGGCGGAGGTTCAGATATACACTGCGCATGTCCATGGATCTCAGGCCCCCAGTGGGATTAAATCAGAAGACACTGCGAGGTGGGCTCTCGGCCAGCGCGGCCGCACAGGCACAGTCAGCCTGACACCAAATGATGTCAGAAGAGGGGCAGCGCTAAGTGTGCCTGGCCAAGGGATAACATAACAGCGCAGGCTCCGGGATGGAATAAAACAACGCTGAGGAGCCGGGGCACGGCGCCAAGGGGGTAGGAATGACAGCTGTGCTGCGTCATATTACGAAGGAAAGTCCCACCTCCGGGACGGTTTTACGGTATCAGTGGACACATTTTATAAGTGTTAAGTTCTGCGTGTGCAAGGAGCTAAACAAAAATAGCTACCTTTTCCTTGTGCAGCATTACTGCTGCACAAGGTGGCTCTTTCAGTAACAAACGCCTTGGGGGGGGGACAGGTTCCCTTACATTTCAGTTGTTGTGTCAGCGTGGCGGTCGCAGGACACATTGCCGGCTACACAGCTGGGGATCAGCTGACGTTACTGAAACCCAATAACACTGGGTCGTATGTTTTGACTGTGCAGACGGCACTTCTGAGCCACAACTGGCGGTGTTGGAGCCCAGGAATTTAAGTTCAGGTGGTAGAAAGATGAACACAACAGGAGACCTGGATACTGTAGACAGTCACCTAATTATTTAATCAGGAAGAGGAGTGGCAAATTCCTGCGAGATCCAGGCCTTGTTCATTTTCAGGAAAGTAAGCCGGTCAACGTTATCGGAGGATAGTCGCATGCGACGGTCAGTTAGTACACCACCTGCAGCACTAAAGACGCGTTCCGATAATACACTAGCCGCAGGGCAAGCCAGCACCTCCAATGCATACTGGCTTAGCTCTGGCCATGTATCCAGCTTTGAGACCCAAAACTTGAAAGGGAAAGAGCCGTCTGGGAGTACAGCAAGAGGGCAAGACATGTAGTCTGTCACCATCTGACGGAACCGTTGCCTCCTGCTGACTGGAGCCGTCTGTGATGGTGTAGACTTTTGTGGCGGGCACAAAAAACTGTGCCACAGTTGGGCCATACTGGTCTTGCCTTGGGCAGAGGCACTGCTTCTGCTCCCTCTTTGTGCAGAGCCTCCTCCACTGCCTGGACGCACTGAGCTGCTTTGTAATGCACTAGCAGCACTTCTCTCAGTTGGAATGGAGAAGATGATGGAATTCACCAGTGTGTCTTGGTACTCCCGCATTTTTCGCTCCCGGTTCAACGGTGTGATGAGGCTTTCTACGTTGTCCCGGTAGCGAGGATCGAGGAGGGTGAACACCCAATAATCAGACATGTTGAGAATGTGGGCAATGCAGCGGTCGTTTCTCAGGCACTGCAGCATGTAATCCACCATGTGCTGCAGACTGCCAACTGGCCAAGAAACGCTGTCCCCTGCTGGAGGCGTGATCTCTGCCCGCTCGTCATCACCCCACCCTCGCTGTACACACTGAGTACTGGACAATTGTGTAACTCCCTCCTCTGGACGGATGTTTTCCTCCTCCATTGACTCCTCCTCATCCTCCTCACAAAGTGTCCCCTGCCTACGCGTTTGTGAGGAACCACGTGGCGCTGACTGTCCAGAAGATAATGGAAATGGTGAATCCTCATCCTCCACTAGGGTTGAGCGAAACGGGTCGATCATTTTCAAAAGTCGCCGACTTTTGGCTAAGTCGGCGTCTCATGAAACCCGATCCGACCCCTGTGCTTGTCGGCCATGCGGTACGCGACTTTCGCGCCAAAGTCGCGTTTCAATGACGCGAAAAGCGCCATTTCTCAGCCAATGAAGGTGAACGCAGAGTGTGGGCAGCGTGATGACATAGATCCTGGTCCCCACCATCTTAGAGAAGGGCATTGCAGTGATTGGCTTGCTGTCTGCGGCGTCACAGGGGCTATAAAGGGGCGTTCCCGCCGACCGCCATCTTACTGCTGCTGATCTGAGCTTAGGGAGAGGTTGCTGCCGCTTCATCAGAAGCAGGGAGAGCGTTAGGCAGGGTCCACTAACCACCAAACCGCTTGTGCTGCAGCGATTTCCACTGTCCAACACCACCTTCGGTGTGCAGGAACAGTGGAAGCTATTTTTTTTTTTTTTTCCCCTCAGCGCTGTAGCTCATTGGGCTGCCCTAGAAGGCTCCGTGATAGCTGTATTGCTGTGTGTACGCCACTGTGGAAACCAACTGCTTTTTTCAAAGCACATATCCTCTTGTTCCTTCCTTTCTGCACAGCTATCTTTTTTGTTTGTCCACACTTTTTATTTAATTTGTGCATCAGTCCACTCCTATTGCTGCCTGCCATACCTGGCTTACATTACTGCAGGGAGATAGTAATTGTAGGACAGTTTTTTTTTTTTTTTGTTTTTTTTTTGTGGGAGATTAAGATTGGCATTTCTGCTACAGTGCCATCCCTGTGTGTGCCATCTCTCACTGAGTGGGCCATAGAAAGCCTATTTATTTTTCCCGTGATTTGTGTTCTAAAATCTACCTCAACACAGAAACACTACATCAATCAGTGGGAGAAAAATATTGGCCTCAGTCAGGGCTTGTGTGCCACTGCTGTGTGTGCGCTATCATTCAGTGGGCTATAGCAAGCCTATATTTTTTTTTTTTTTTTTTTTTTAATATTATTTGGTTTCAAAAGTCTCCCTGAAAAAAAAAAAAAACCTAAAAAAACAGTGGGAGAGTAATATTGCCCTTTCAGCTTGTGTGCCAGTCTTGACTCCTGGGTGTGCCACCTCTCTCCCTCTCATTCAGTGGGCCATAGAAAGCCTATTTTTTTTTTTTTTAAATATTATTGGGTTTCTAAAGTCTCCCTGAAAAAAACAAAAAATACATAAAAAAACAGTGGGAGAGTAATATTGCCCTTTCAGCTTGTGTGCCAGTCTTGACTCCTGGGTGTGCCACCTCTCTCCCTTTCATTCAGTGGGCCATAGAAAGCCTATTTTTTTTTTTTTAATATTATTTGGTTTCTAATTCTCCCTGAAAAAAAAAAAAAAACCTAAAAAAACAGTGGGAGAGTAATATTGCCCTTTCAGCTTGTGTGCCAGTCTTGACTCCTGGGTGTGCCACCTCTCTCCCTCTCATTCAGTGGGCCATAGAAAGCCTAT
This sequence comes from Ranitomeya variabilis, assembly GCF_051348905.1. Classification (NCBI taxonomy): domain Eukaryota; kingdom Metazoa; phylum Chordata; class Amphibia; order Anura; family Dendrobatidae; genus Ranitomeya; species Ranitomeya variabilis. Next base: position 143,022,732 of record NC_135233.1, on the reverse strand, counting down.
TTATTTTTTTTTTTAAATATTATTGGGTTTCTAAAGTCTCCCTGAAAAAACAAAAAATACATAAAAAAACAGTGGGAGAGTAATATTGCCCTTTCAGCTTGTGTGCCAGTCTTGACTCCTGGGTGTGCCACCTCTCTCCCTTTCATTCAGTGGGCCATAGAAAGCCTATTTATTTTTTCCGTGATTTGTGTTCTAAATTCTACCTCAACACAAAAACACTACATCAATCAGTGGGAGAAAAATATTGGCCTCAGTAAGGGCTTGTGTGCCACTGCTGTGTGTGCTATCTCTCATTCAGTGGGCTATAGCAAGCCTATTTTTTTTTTTTTTTTTTTTTTTTTTAATATTATTTGGTTTCTAAAGTCTCCCTGAAAAAAAAAAAAAACCTAAAAAAACAGTGGGAGAGTAATATTGCCCTTTCAGCTTGTGTGCCAGTCTTGACTCCTGGGTGTGCCACCTCTCTCCCTCTCATTCAGTGGGCCATAGAAAGCCTATTTATTTTTTTTTTTAAATATTATTGGGTTTCTAAAGTCTCCCTGAAAAAAACAAAAAATACATAAAAAAACAGTGGGAGAGTAATATTGCCCTTTCAGCTTGTGTGCCAGTCTTGACTCCTGGGTGTGCCACCTCTCTCCCTCTCATTCAGTGGGCCATAGAAAGCCTATTTTTTTTTTTTTTAAATATTATTGGGTTTCTAAAGTCTCCCTGAAAAAAACAAAAAATACATAAAAAAACAGTGGGAGAGTAATATTGCCCTTTCAGCTTGTGTGCCAGTCTTGACTCCTGGGTGTGCCACCTCTCTCCCTTTCATTCAGTGGGCCATAGAAAGCCTATTTTTTTTTTTTTAATATTATTTGGTTTCTAATTCTCCCTGAAAAAAAAAAAAAAACCTAAAAAAACAGTGGGAGAGTAATATTGCCCTTTCAGCTTGTGTGCCAGTCTTGACTCCTGGGTGTGCCACCTCTCTCCCTCTCATTCAGTGGGCCATAGAAAGCCTATTTATTTTTTTTTTTAAATATTATTGGGTTTCTAAAGTCTCCCTGAAAAAACAAAAAATACATAAAAAAACAGTGGGAGAGTAATATTGCCCTTTCAGCTTGTGTGCCAGTCTTGACTCCTGGGTGTGCCACCTCTCTCCCTTTCATTCAGTGGGCCATAGAAAGCCTTTTTTTTTTTTGGTTTTTTTAATATTATTTGGTTTCTAAAGTCTCCCTGAAAAAAACAAAAAAAACATAAAAAACAGTGGGAGAGTAATATTGCCCTTTCAGCTTGTGCGCCAGTCTTGACTCCTGGTTGTGCCACCTCTCTCTCTCTAATTGTGGGCCATAGAAAGCCTTTTTTTTTTTTTTTTTAATATTATTTGGTTTCTAAAGTCTCCCTGAGAAAAAAAAATAAATAAATTAGGTGGGAGATTAATATTGACATTAGTGCTTGAGTGACAGTCCTGCGTGTGTGTCATCTCTGTGATTTTGTGCCACAGAAAACAGAGTGTGTAACATTGTGCCTGATTTTCCTTGTGGTCTCACCAACCTGTTAAGGGATATTGAAATCATACTGAAGTTATAGCTCACCGTGTAAGTTGTTTGATAGCAACAAATAAAGTTACTTTGGTTAAGATTTTAAAACAATGAGGAAGTCTGGTGCAAGAGGTCGTCGTGGGCGTTCATTGTCAGCTGGTAATGATGGTAGTGGTAGTGGAGCATCAGGTGGTCGTGGGGATAAAAATATTCCACCTAAGTCTGGAGCTGTGGAGCCAGTTTCGTCGTCAGGCTACACAAGGCCTCGAACGCTCTCTTTTCTGGGAGTAGGAAAACCGCTTTTAAAGGCGGAGCAGCAACAGCAAGTTTTGGCTTACATTGCAGACTCAGCCTCTAGCTCTTTTGCCTCCTCTTCCGAAACTGGTAAATGTAAAAGCAGCGCGTCGCTTGTGGATGTTCACGGTCAGGGACAAGTCGCTTCCTTGTCCTCCTCAGCAAAAACTACAACAAGAGAGAAGGATGCAGCAGGCGACACAACGGGTCACTCCATGGAGCTCTTTACACATACCGTCCCTGGCTTAGAAAGTGAAACATTTAACAGGCCATGCCCATTACAAGTATATTCTGACATGGAGTGCACTGATGCACAGCCACAGCCAGAGTACTATGCTGCTCCTTTGACTCAGACCACCACATTGCCCTCTCAGGGTACAGATCCACAATCAGACCCTGATGAGACTATGTTGCCCCGCCACGAACGCTATACCACCGACCGACACAGTGACACAGACGAAGTTGCACACGAGCTCGAAGAGGAGGTAATAGATGACCCAGTTATTGACCCCGATTGGCAGCCATTGGGGGAACAGGGTGCAGGCGGCAGTAGTTCAGAAGCGGAGGTGGAGGAGGGGCCGCAGCAGGCATCAACATCGCAACAGGTTCCATCTGCCGGGCCCGTATCTGGACCAAAACGCGTGTCAAAGCCAAAACCTGTTGGAGCACAGCGTTGCCATCCGGTTAAAGCTCAGTCTGCAATCCCTGAAAAGGGATCAGAGTCTAGGAAGAGTGCAGTCTGGCATTTTTTTAAACAACATCCAACTGATCAGCGCAAAGTCATCTGTCAAAAATGTTCAACTAGCTTAAGCAGAGGTCAGAATCTGAAAAGTCTAAATACTAGTTGCATGCATAGACACTTAACCACCATGCATTCTCAAGCCTGGACTAACTACCAAACGTCCCTCAAGGTTGTAGCACCCTCGGCCAATGAAGCTAGTCAGCAACGCAACATCCCTTCCGTCACTGTAAGGCCACCATTTTCCGCACCACCGGCAGTATCTGTGCAGGTTTCTTTGCCAGCCAAAAGCAGTCAGGGTCAGGGAATCACCAGTTTTGTAGGAGGAAATATTGCATGTAGGGCACCGGCGGAAACAATACCGTCTCCAACCGTCTCTCAGTCTGCCATGTCCACCGGCACACCCGAAAGTTCCACGATCTACAGCTCTCCAGTCCAGCTCACCCTACATGAGACTCTGGTTAGAAAAAGGAAGTACTTATCCTCGCATCCGCGTACACAGGGTTTTAACGCCCACATAGCTAGACTAATCTCGTTAGAGATGATGCCCTACCGGTTAGTTGAAAGCGAAGCTTTCAAAGCCCTGATGGAGTACGCTGAACCACGATACGAGCTACCCAGTCGACACTTTTTTTCCAGAAAAGCCATCCCAGCCCTGCACCAGCATGTTAAACAGCGCATCGTCCATGCACTCAGGCAATCTGTGAGTACAAAGGTGCACCTGACTACAGATGCATGGACCAGTAGGCATGGCCAGGGACGTTATGTGTCCATCACGGCACACTGGGTGAATGTGGTGGATGCAGGGTCCACAGGCGACATCAATTTAGGGACAGTTGTGCCTAGCCCACGGTCTAGGAAACAGTTGGCTGTAGGCGTTCGCACCCCCTCCTCCTCCTCCTCGTCCTCCTGCAGAAGCTACAGCTCTTCCACAGAACGCAGTCGGCCAACCACTCCATCGGCAGATGACACTGTTGCACACCAGTTGTCCCATTATGGGCCAGCTACTGCCAAGCGTCAGCAGGCTGTATTGGCTATGAAGTGTTTGGGCGACAACAGACACACCGCGGAAGTTCTGTCCGAGTTCTTGCAACAAGAAACGCAGTCGTGGCTGGGCACAGTAGATCTTGAGGCAGGCAAGGTAGTGAGTGATAACGGAAGGAATTTCATGGCTGCCATCTCCCTTTCCCAACTGAAACACATTCCTTGCCTGGCTCACACCTTAAACCTGGTGGTGCAGTGCTTATTGAAAACTTATCCTGGGTTCTCCGACCTGCTCCTCAAAGTGCGTGCACTTTGCTCACATATCCGACGTTCGCCTGTACACGCCAGCCGTATGCAGACCTATCAGCGGTCTTTGAACCTTCCCCAGCATCGCCTAATCATAGACGTTGCAACAAGGTGGAACTCAACACTGCACATGCTTCAGAGACTGTGCGAACAGAGGCGTGCTGTTATTTATTTGTGGGAGGATACACGGGCAGGCAGTAGGATGGCAGACATGGAGTTGTCAGGTGTGCAGTGGTCGAAGATACAAGACATGTGTCAAGTCCTTCAGTGTTTTGAGGAATGCACACGGCTGGTTAGTGCAGACAACGCCGTAATAAGCATGAGCATCCCCCTAATGCGTCTGCTGATGCAAAGTTTGACGCACATAAAGGAGCAGGCGTCTGCACCAGAGGAAGAGGGAAGCCTTGATGACAGTCAGCCATTGTCTGGTCAGGGCAGTGTACAGGACGAGGTAGCGGGCGAAGAGGAGGTGGAGGACGAGGAGGATGATGGGGATGAGTATATTTTTAATGCGGAAACTTTCACGGGGGCACAGGAAATTGGTTGCGTGTCACGGCCGGGTTCTGGTTTTTTGAGGGACACAAGTGACGTAGATTTGCCTGCAACTGCCCCTCAACCAATCACAACCGGAGATTTGACAAGTGGAACTTTGGCCCACATGGCGGATTATGCCTTACGTATCCTACAAAGGGACACACGCATTACGAAAATGATGAACGATGACGATTACTGGTTGGCCTGCCTCCTTGATCCACGCTATAAAGGCAAATTGCAAAATGTTATGCCACATGAGAACTTGGAACTAATATTAGCAACCAAACAATCAACTCTTGTTGACCGTTTGCTTCAGGCATTCCCAGCACACAGCGCACGTGATCGTTCTCACACGAGCTCCAGGGGGCAGCAGACTAGGAGTGTTAGGGGTGCACACATCAGAAGTGGCGTTGGACAGAGGGGTTTTCTGACCAGGTTGTGGAGTGATTTTGCTATGACCGCAGACAGGACAGGTACTGCTGCATCAATTGAAAGTGACAGGAGACAACATTTGTCCAGTATGGTTACTAACTATTTTTCATCCCTTATCGATGTTCTCCCTCAACCGTCATTCCCATTTGATTACTGGGCCTCCAAATTAGACACCTGGCCAGAATTGGCAGAATATGCATTGCAGGAGCTTGCTTGCCCGGCAGCAAGTGTCCTATCAGAAAGAGTATTCAGTGCTGCAGGGTCAATATTAACCGAAAAAAGGACTCGTCTGGCTACCCAAAATGTTGACGATCTAACATTCATTAAAATGAACCACAACTGGATTTCAAAATCTTTTGCCCCACCTTGCCCGGCCGACACCTAGCTTTCCTATGAAAAGCTCTTGCCTGTGAATTACTTTTCTAATGTCTAATTTGCTGCTGCAGATTGTACAGCATACGACATGTTTACACCTCCCTAAATGGCCAAACTCCCCACACGGGGCCGTGGTATCGCGACTTGGCGCAAGCACCCGTGAGACTGCTGTTTGTCTGAAGAGGTGGGTGTGCTCGCTTTTGGTTGACGGCATTGCTACTGGGTCCCTCATAGTACAATGTAGTGTCTCTGGCGGTGGTGGTGCGCACCCAACGTCAGACACACCGTTGTAACATGAGTGGCCCTGGGGCGGTCCCGCCGGCCTCAAGAGAGTTCCCCCCTACCCCAGCTCAAACTGGGCTGTACTACGTGCAAAATTATGTCGCACAGCTCCACCAATCTTTAGTCTATTCGCTGACATCATTCAATGTCTGGCACTGACAATACAAATTTGTAGACATCTATGATGCAACTTAAAGTAGTCTGTGTCTGTGTCCTATATTGGCACCATTAAATAGTTACTGCCAAATTACTATGTCAGAAACACAGCAGATGAGCCCACCCCTGTACCTAAGTATGCCATCTTTTTTTTTGTTTTGGTTGTTTTGCGAGACATTAACATCTATTTATATTTTGGGAGTACTGGGACAGACACTCCTTGCACTACTCCTCCACTCAGCACCAAGCTGCCTGCCCGTGTATCCATGTAACCGCTGTAAAACTGCCATGAGCCTATTGTTTGTTATTTTAGGCCTTTGATAGCCTGTCTGCGGTCCCTACTCCTCCACTGACCACCAAGCTGCCTGCCCGTGTATCCATGTAACCGCTGTAAAACTGCCATGAGCCTATTGTTTGTTATTTTAGGCCTTTGAAGCCTTTCTGCGCTCCCTCCTTCCACTAGTCCTCCACTGACCAGACCACTGCTGCCCGTGTACCCCTGGAACCAATTTTAAAGTGCCTACAGCCAGCCCATTTTATTGTGTTAGGCCTTCGAAGCCTGTCTGCGGTCCATACTTCCACTAGTCCTCCACTGACCAGACCACTGCTGCCCGTGTACCCCTGGAACCAATTTTAAAGTGCCTACAGCCAGCCCATTTTATTGTGTTAGGCCTTCGAAGCCTGTCTGCGGTCCATACTTCCACTAGGCCTCCACTGACCAGACCACTGCTGCCCGTGTACCCCTGGAACCAATTTTAAAGTGCCTACAGCCAGCCCATTTTATTGTGTTAGGCCTTCGAAGCCTGTCTGCGGTCCCTCCTTCCACTAGGCCTCCACTGACCAGACCACTGCTGCCCGTGTACCCCTGGAACCAATTTTAAAGTGCCTACAGCCAGCCCATTTTATTGTGTTAGGCCTTCGAAGCCTGTCTGCGGTCCCTCCTTCCACTAGGCCTCCACTGACCAGACCACTGCTGCCCGTGTACCCCTGGAACCAATTTTAAAGTGCCTACAGCCAGCCCATTTTATTGTGTTAGGCCTTCGAAGCCTGTCTGCGGTCCCTCCTTCCACTAGGCCTCCACTGACCAGACCACTGCTGCCCGTGTACCCCTGGAACCAATTTTAAAGTGCCTACAGCCAGCCCATTTTATTGTGTTAGGCCTTCGAAGCCTGTCTGCGGTCCATACTTTAAATACTCCTCCACTCACCACCAAGCTGCCTGCCCGTGTATCCATGTAACCGCTGTAAAACTGCCATGAGCCTATTGTTTGTTATGTTAGGCCTTTGATAGCCTGTCTGCGGTCCTTACTTTAAATACTCCTCCACTCACCACCTAGCTGCCTGTGTATCCATGTAACCGATGTAAAACTGCCATGACTGCCTACTGTTTGTTATTTTAGGCCTTTGATAGCCTGTCTGCGGCCCCTACTTGCAATACTCCTCCACTGACCACAATGCTGCCTGGAGTGCCTGCCTGTGTATCCATGTAACCGATGTAAAACTGCCATGACTGCCTACTGTTTGTTATTTTAGGCCTTTGATAGCCTGTCTGCGGCCCCTACTTGCAATACTCCTCCACTGAGCACAATGCTGCCTGGAGTGCCTGCCTGTGTATCCATGTAACCGATGTAAAACTGCCATGACTGCCTACTGTTTGTTATTTTAGGCCTTTGATAGCCTGTCTGCAGCCCCTACTTGCAATACTCCTCCACTGACCACACCAATGCTGCCCGTGTACCCCTGGAACCTATTTAAAAGTTCATAGAGCCTAGTTATATATTTTATTTACTATTAATAAGGCCATGATGGACTACGCTGTACCACGCTACAAGCTAACCAGTCGACACTTCTTTTGCGAGAAAAGCCATCCCAACCCTCCACCAGCATGTAGAAGACCGCATTGTCCATGCACTCTGGCAATCTGTGAGTACAAAGGTGCACCTGACAACAGACGCATGGACCTGTAGGCATGGCCACGGAAGATTACGTGTCCATTACGGCGCAATGGGTTAATGTGGTGGATGCATGGTCCACAGGGGACAGCCTACTAAGTCTGTCTGCAGTCCCTAATTCAAATTGTCCTCCACTGTCTAAATCGGAACTTCCACCTTCTGGCTTTCGGCCTATAGTATCAGAAATTAAACTGCATTTGGCCTTCAACTTTGGTTAGGGCCTACTAACGGCTTCTGCCCCTCCCTGGTGTTGTCCTCAACTAAATAAAGCTGAGCTTCAACCTTCCGGCTCTCATTATGTGGTTTTAAAAAAAAAAAAGGTGGTTAGGGCCTACTAACGGCTTCTGCCCCTCCCTGGTGTTGTCCTCAACTAAATAAAGCTGAGCTTCAACCTTCCGGCTCTCATTATGTGGTTTTAAAAAAAAAAAAGGTGGTTAGGGCCTACTAACGGCTTCTGCCCCTCCCTGGTGTTGTCCTCAACTAAATAAAGCTGAGCTTCAACCTTCCGGCTCTCATTATGTGGTTTTAAAAAAAAAAAAGGTGGTTAGGGCCTACTAACGGCTTCTGCCCCTCCCTGGTGTTGTCCTCAACTAAATAAAGCTGAGCTTCAACCTTCCGGCTCTCATTAAGTGGTTTTAAAAAAAAAATGGTGGTTAGGGCCTACTAACGGCTTCTGCCCCTCCCTGGTGTTGTCCTCAACTAAATAAAGCTGAGCTTCAACCTTCCGGCTCTCATTATGTGGTTTTAAAAAAAAAATGGTGGTTAGGGCCTACTAACGGCTTCTGCCCCTCCCTGGTGTTGTCCTCAACTAAATAAAGCTGAGCTTCAACCTTCCGGCTCTCATTAAGTGGTTTTAAAAAAAAAATGGTGGTTAGGGCCTACTAACGGCTTCTGCCCCTCCCTGGTGTTGTCCTCAACTAAATAAAGCTGAGCTTCAACCTTCCGGCTCTCATTATGTGGTTTTAAAAAAAAAAAAAATGGTGGTTAGGGCCTACTAACGGCTTCTGCCCCTCCCTGGTGTTGTCCTCAACTAAATAAAGCTGAGCTTCAACCTTCCGGCTCTCATTAAGTGGTTTTAAAAAAAAAATGGTGGTTAGGGCCTACTAACGGCTTCTGCCCCTCCCTGGTGTTGTCCTCAACTAAATAAAGCTGAGCTTCAACCTTCCGGCTCTCATTATGTGGTTTTAAAAAAAAAATGGTGGTTAGGGCCTACTAACGGCTTCTGCCCCTCCCTGGTGTTGTCCTCAACTAAATAAAGCTGAGCTTCAACCTTCCGGCTCTCATTAAGTGGTTTTAAAAAAAAAAAAAATGGTGGTTAGGGCCTACTAACGGCTTCTGCCCCTCCCTGGTGTTGCCCTCAACTAAATAAAGCTGAGCTTCAACCTTCTGCTCCAAATTACCATTTTAAAAAATGCAATAGGCTTTTCCGGCCTACTAAAGGTGTCTGCCCCTCCCTGGTGTTGTCCTCAACTGAACAAAGCTGAGCTTCCACATTCTGGCTTTCGCCCTATACTATCAGATATTAAACTGCATTTGGCCTACTAGTGTGGTTAGGCCCTTGAAACAGTGTCTGCTGCTCTTGGGTTTGCTACTCCACTGAACAAAGCAATGCCGCCTGTTTAGTCCTGTTACCAATTTTGAACTGCATGTAGCCTACTTTATTCTTTGGCCCTATATCTGTTTCCTCCTCATCCTGCCCATTGCCCAGCCACTGCTAAATGAGTCTGCTGGTACATTGACCTAGACCACTACATTCCCCTTGTACTCTACACAGCCAGAATCTGACCCTGCTGAAAGTAAGGTTCCCCTTCCCGCATGTTATACCACCTTACACAGGGACAAAGAGGAAGGTGCAGATGAAAGTGCAGGTTCCTTCATCAGGTGGGGGGGCATACTCGTTGGCGACGTCACTGGCACAGGGCCCCTCAGAGTACGCAAAAGTGTCGCTGCTGGTGGGAGGCGCCCCCGCCATGCAAACACACCGCCGTACTTTGAGGGGCCCTGTGCCAGTGGCAATGCGAACGAGTGGGCCCCCCCTGCTTGCTCAGGATCACAGCACTTGCAACTTTTAAATACTTACCTTTCCCTGCAACACCGCCGTGACGTAGTCCGCATTTCCTGGGCCCACGAAAAACTTGAGCCAGCCCTACTCCCCCCACAACTTTCCCCCAATTCCTTATGCCCAACTATTATTATACAGTTAATTAAGATTGGCAAGCTTCAGAAACAAGAATGGATGTTTTTGGCATTAAAATGGGCACTGTAGGTGTTTTCCTGGCCTCCACTCACTGCCGACTATGCTTCCCCATTGACTTGCATTGGGTTTCGTGTTTCGGTCGATCCCCGACTTTTAGCGATAATCGGCCGACTGCACTCGACTCGACTCTGGACAAAATCGGGTTTCCCAAAACCCTACTCGATCTTAAAAAAATGAAAGTCGCTCAACCCTATCCTCCACCTCTTCCACAACATCATCCCTTAGCGCTTGCAGTGATTTTTCAAGCAGGCAGATAAGGGGGACAGTCATGCTGACTAGTGCATCATCTGCACTCGCCATCCGCGTGGAATAATCGAAGGGACGCAAAACCTGGCAGACGTCCTTCATAGTGGCCCACTCTGTAGTTGTGAAGTCTGAACGGCGCGGAGTGCAACTTCTTTGCGCCTGATGCAGCTGGTACTCCATTACAGCTTGCTGCTGCTGACACAACCGCTCCAACATATGTAACGTGGAATTCCACCTGGTAGGTAGGTCACATATGATGCGATGTTCCGGCAGGCGGTGTCGGCGCTGCAGAGCCGCAATGCGCGATTTTGCCGTGCTGGAACGCCGCAAGTGAGCACACTCTAGGCGGACCTTGTGCAGCAGTGCATCAAGATCCGGATAGTCCCTCAAAAAACTCTGCACGACCAAATTGAGCACATGTGCCAGACATGGGATGTGAGTGAGGTTGCCAAGGCCCAGAGCTGCCACCAGATTTCGGCCATTATCACACACTACCATGCCTGGCTGGAGATTCGCTGGCACAAACCACACATCGCTCTCCTGCTTGATGGCATTCCAGAGCTCCTGCGCTGTGTGGCTTCGATTCCCCAAAGAAATTAATTTCAAGACGGCCTGTTGACGTTTGGCCATGGCTGTGCTCATGTCGGTCGTAACAGGTAAACGTTCATCACGGGTCCATGTGGAGGTGGACTGTGACAGCTCCTGCAGCGATGATTCTGAGGAACTGGTGTAAGAGGAGGAGTCAATGCGTACAAAATGGATTCCTGCAATCCTTGGAGTGGGCAGGACATGGCCTGCGCCACTCGCACGATCTGTACCCGGCTCAACGACATTAACCCAATGGGCAGTGAGGGAAAGGTATCGCCCCTGTCCATGTTGACTGGTCCACGCATCGGTGGTGAGGTGGACCTTGCTACTGACGGCGTTCAGTAGCGCGTGTTTTATGTGTCCCTCCACATGCTTGTGCAGGGCAGGGACAGCTTGCCTGCTGAAGTAAAAGCGGCTGGGCACATTGTACTGTGGGACTGCCAATGACATCAAGTCACGGAAGCTGTCAGTCTCCACCAGCCTGAATGACAGCATTTCCAGTGACAGAAGTTTGGCAATGCCTGCAGTCAGAGCCTGTGCTCGTGGGTGGTTTGACGAGAAAGGCCGCCTTTTCTCCCATGCCTGTACTACCGATGGCTGTAGACTGGGCTGGGAGTGTGTGGATGACTGGAAAAGTGGTGCTGCGGGTGGAATTACAGTGGGTCTCTGGACAACAGGGCCAGAGGTTCTTCCACGGCGATCCTGGGAGGAAGCCGAACCAGCTGCGTGTGAGCTGGAGGAAGAGGCAACACGAGCTGAAGAGGTGGTAGCTGCCGCTGTTGGTTGGCCTAGCTCTTCAGTGTGTTTTTCTAACTCCGCCCCGTGCCTGTTGCGCACATGTTTCCACATGTTGGAGGTATTGAGGTTGCTGACATTTCGACCTCTTTTGACTTTGTGATGACACACCTTGCATTTGACATAGCAAATGTCATCTGCAACTGTGTCAAAAAAGGGCCAGACACTGCAAGTCTTGGGAGCACCCTTTTTGGCTTTTGGAACAGACATGCTCCTAACAGGTGCCAAAGTGGAGGCTACAGGCTGCGCAGTCTTCCCCCTCCCTCTACCTCTTTGGCCCGTTCTAGGAATCTCTTCCTCGGAGCTGCTCCCACCACCTTCCTGTCCCTCACGCCACGATGGGTCAAGGACCTCATCATCTACACTACCCTCTGCCACCAACTGCTCCTCCTGGGTAGTCTCAGCAGCAGAGCACGCACCAGAAAGTGGCACCTGAGTGTCATCATCAGCGGATGCGGCCTGCGATGTGATGACCGGAGGCACTGGCCCACCCGCCTCTTCAGAGCAAGAGAGAAAAAGCTGTTGGGCATCACTGCACCCTGCCTCTTCTTCCATTTCTCCAATGCTGCTTGGCTGGCCCCCTGTTTCCAAGCCAAGAGATTTAGAGAACAGAAGTAGAGACGGCTCCTGTCCTGGGCTCTCTGTCTGCCTGGCCAATTTGGCAGGTGGTGAAGAGACAGATGGCTGCTCTCCAGTGCTCTGTGTCTGAGAGGATGTGGCACTAATTGAAGTCGATGCGTTAGCTGCCATCCATCCGACAACAACTTCAATTTGGTCTTCACGCAGCAGCGGTGTACGGCGCTCTGCGACAAAGCTGCGCATGAAGGACTGTTCCCTGGTGAAACTGGGTGCTGAGGAGTCACCGGTGCCCACAGCAGGCACAGAATCCCCACGTCCTCTCCCTGCTCCGCGCCCACGCCCACGTGCCTTACTCCCTGCCTTCTTCATCTTGGTTGACTGATAAAGATAAGCAGAAAAGTACTAACGGCTTTGTGTGCTTATTCCTGAAAAGCTCAGAGTCCTAACAGGTATAGGAAACACTAATTTTCTAAAGTGTGGACTAGACTTTAATATGAGCTAATGTGGCCTACACAAATGTAAGGTGGTGTGTTTGGTGAACTTTATTATTTATTTATTTTTTGGGGGCTGAACTGACAACAGAGAGAGCTGCAGTCACACGGAGACCGTGCAGACAGCCGTTAACGGCGCTGCAAGGCCCAAAAAACCTCCTCTACTTTATCCTATGTAGTGTTTTTCCACAAGTTAGCTGGATACGGGTGGAAAGACACTAATAGGAATTTTTTGAAAAAATGTGCAGCAGCCTGCACTACTTAAAACAAAAGGAAAATTGATTTTACGGTATGACGCAGTGAAGAACCCTGAGCTGGATACAACCAGGCTATGGCTGCTCACAGACTACAGGGCGAGCTGCAGTCACACGGAGACCGTGCAGACAGCCGTAAACGGCGCTGCAAGGCCCAAAAAACCTCCTCTACTTTATCCTATGTAGTGTTTTTCCACAAGTTAGCTGGATACGGGTGGAAAGACACTAATAGGAATTTTTTGAAAAAATGTGCAGCAGCCTGCACTACTTAAAACAAAAGGAAAATTGATTTTACGGTATGACGCAGTGAACAACCCTGAGCTGGATACAACCAGGCTATGGCTGCTCACAGACTACAGGGCGAGCTGCAGTCACACGGAGACCGTGCAGACAGCCGTAAACGGCGCTGCAAGGCCCAAAAAACCTCCTCTACTTTATCCTATGTAGTGTTTTTCCACAAGTTAGCTGGATACGGGTGGAAAGACACTAATAGGAATTTTTTGAAAAAATGTGCAGCAGCCTGCACTACTTAAAACAAAAGGAAAATTGATTTTACGGTATGACGCAGTGAAGAACCCTGAGCTGGATACAACCAGGCTATGGCTGCTCACAGACTACAGGGCGAGCTGCAGTCACACGGAGACCGTGCAGACAGCCGTAAACGGCGCTGCAAGGCCCAAAAAACCTCCTCTACTTTATCCTATGTAGTGTTTTTCCACAAGTTAGCTGGATACGGGTGGAAAGTCACTAATAGGAATTATTAGAAAAAATGAGCAGCAGACTACACTACTTGAAAAAAAAAAAAAAAGAACAGTATGAGGCAATGAACCACCCTCACTGAACTGAATACAACCAGCTATGGATGGCCTATGGCTGCACACAGACTAGAGAGTGGGTTGCACTCACACACACACACACACAGACCTTGCAGATCGCTGTGAAAACAGCGCTGCAAGGCAAAAGCAAGGTGATTAGTAGGTGAACACAGCGGTTGCTAAATTAGCCTTGGAAAAGCACAAAGAAGCAAATCGCTATCTCTAAACTGGCCCTCAGTCAGCAAACAGCGTCCTGTCACTAACTGAATTCACAGCAGAGTGAGCGCAAATTGGCGCCAGCGACTTTTAAACTGAAGCATGACATCATTTCAGCAGCCAATCACAGCCTTGCCAGTAGTTTCATGCCCTCCATGCAGAACAGGATGTGCCCACACTTGGAATCATTCTCATTGGCTGAATTCATGCAGTTTGAATCTGGGAACTTCCGATTCCGGTATCCGATACGCGGCAAGTATCGGAATCCCGGTATCGGAATTCCGATACCGCAAGTATCGGCTGATACCTGATGCTTGCGGTATCGGAATGCTCAACACTAGTTATAAAGTATTCTAATTTACTGAGATAATGACTTTTGGGTTTTCATTGGCTGTAAGAAATAAACACTTGAAATAGAACACTGTTTGTAATGACTCTATATAATATATGAGCTTCACTTTTTGTATTGAAGAACTGAAGTAAATTCACTTTTTTATGATATAAATGGTCCACTCCAAAAAATGCCTTAAAACACTTTGTGGTTCATATGCTAAGTGTTTTCAGTGGAAAAAAATGTCCAAAAACACTTTAAAAACTCTTCAAAACCACTTTAGAAGTAAACAAAAATAAACCCTTCAAAAACTTCCATAGCGTTTCCTGAAGCAGATTTTACTTAAAGCACAGTTGTTTTTGACTACCTCAAACAATGTTGCACGTAACCTTGGTGTTTGATGCCATGTTAAGCATTCTAAACTTCTAAACTTCAGCAATATATTAGTACATACTAATGATTTAGGGTACAAAACTCTAAGCTTAGCAAGGATTGATAAACAGAATATGATGTGACAGGAATGTTGGTAAGATCAAATTTGAATGAATAACGTTCTTGCAAAAAAAACAGTTAATGAAAAGTCAAGTTGAAAAGAACATAACTTTTTATAGCTATTTACATTTAATTTTAATTTACTTACATTTCATTAACAGTTAATTATAAATTACACATTAAGTCAGGCTAGTGACATGGAGAATTTCATGCCTTACACATTATAGTAAAGTTTTTCCATCAATGCACAAAGTAATCCTTAGATTCATGTGATGGTAATAGTTAAAAGCCTGGTGTTTCACTTGTGGCAGAGAAGAAAGATGTAATTTATTCACCTAGGCCACAAGCCAATTTGTAATTGGTGAAAATATTTATTGCTGCTGTCACCCAGGCTGACATCCGTAATAGTAGGTACCGTATATTATGAGTAATAAATCTCACTACCGTGTAGAGCTTCATTCTACATTAGTCAGATGTAGGATATAGTGTATATGTGCAATGGTTGTGATGGTGTAATGACATTATGCCAAAACATGATACAGTGATAACACTTATCAGGTGTCAAAAGGGTGGAGTCCATTGTAAAATAAACATTATTAAAGGGGTTATCCAGGATTAAGATGTCAATATACCTGTGTATACCATGCTACTGTAATGGTATAAAGTAAAGGTCATAAATAATTATCAGACTGATGAAGGTCCACCACCCGGCACCCCCACAAATCAGCTGTTACTATGTCCTGTTGCCAGCATTCTCTGATTAATAATTGTTATCAGGTACTGAACCTCAGTTCCAGTTCCAGTGAAGGGGAAATGGGCTGCAATGCAAAAGAAAGGCCAATACATATGGAGTTGTGAAGTTTTGGCTCTGCATTGTGTACTTCTGGTGACTGCAGCACTCAGTATCAGGTGATTATTTGGAGTGCCGGTTGTGAAACCGTATATTGGACCTATCCTTAGAATAGTTCATCAAAGTCTTAATACTGTACAATGCCTTAAGTTTTTTTTCACAAAAAATGGTTAAAAGAAAATAAGTAGATTAATATATACCCTTTAAATTGTTTTATAAAATTAAATAAGTATTAAAATCAAAGATTATTAACAAACAAACATACAACTGGACATTACAAGAAATGGGGACGTCGATCCATACAACATGCAGCATAGTAACCAGAGCCTATTGTGCTACTAGAAAACATAATATGTCCGGGGTAAAAATTCCCCACAAGTTAATGAATAGATTACAGCATCATAGCACAATGACGTTACTTACTAATAAGTAGAATTTGTGGAAGTGTCCTCGTCGCCCCAATACACGTTTCATCTCAATACTTCATCAGGAAGTGTGTGTGTTGGGGAGGGGGGTAGACACCATATTTAAAGGTCAAGCAACCAATCAGAATGTCAGAATCGGGAGGTGTGTGTGATAGACAATGTAGCCATCCAATGAAAGATAGCGTCTTACAGCCTATTAAATCCCTTCATTTAAGGAGCATGTGTGTCATGTGGGAGATCACATGACTCCCACAACTGCAGATTACTGGAGGAATGGATCCATTTACGGCGCATGCAATGTTCGTCCATGATCACCTAGGAGACAAGCCAGCTCGTGGTACCTCAATCTCGAGCGCCGGGTCATCATAGAGATAACATGGACACAGGAACTTGAATCGGCCACTCATCAGCATGTCCGTGATGCAGGGAAAACTGCGCATGCGCACCAGGATCCGGACAGGAGGAATGAGATAGTGGACCTGGTTCCAGTGTAAGTTGAAGGCTAAAACAGTTGTGGTATAGAAAACATTCTAAAAATACCATATCCAAATCAAAGGTATAACAGATACATATGAAAAGCAGATATATATGAAAAACTAAATTTATGGAGGTACAACAAACAATGAGAATGATTAAATGTCATATAAAAATAAAAATTAACATGCATATCAGATAGAATCCATTATTACTGATATAACAAACGACAAGTAAACAATAATCATATTGTATAATGCGAATATATCAAATAAAGTGCGTAAGTGCTATCAGGAGATAGAAATATGAAAGGTTGTAGTTTTTCTAGCAGTATAATACCATAGCTATGATCAGCAGGTAAGGCAGAGTGGGCCAGTTGCGTTTGAGTACAGCAGGTTAGGAAGAAGCATCTAACAGTTGTCTTATCAACTCATGCACCCTGCCTGTCCTTCAGTGACTAGTGTATGCATAGTTGTCACTTGCACAGTGTTTTCTAGAAATATTTATTTTATGCTGTGTACATTTCTGGCCAATGTATATACTGCAATATTATAAAAAGTATTACTTGTATAAGAGCTTCTCAATCTTTTTCTACTGACGTCTCATTAGTAGTGTTGAGTAGTGTTGAGCATTCCGATACTGCAAGTATCGGGTATCGGCCGATACTTGCTGTATCGGAATTCCGATACCGAGATCCGATATTTTTGTGATATCGGGTATCGGTATCGAAACAACATTAATGTAAAAATGTGTAAAAGAGAGAATTAAAATAAAAAATATTGCTATACTCACCTCTCCGACGCAGCCTGCACCTTACCGAGGGAAGCGGCAGCGTTCTTTGTTTAAAATTCGCGCTTTTCTTTCCTTTACGTGAGTCCCGGCTTGTGATTGGTTGCGTGCCGCCCATGTGACCGGGACGCAACCAATCACAGCAAGCCGTGACGTAATTTCAGGTCCTTCAGGATTTTAAAATTACGTTCCGGCGTTGTGATTGGTTGCGTCGCAGTCACATGGGAGACGCAACCAATCACAGCAAGCCGTGACGTAATTTCAGGTCCTTAAGGATTTTAAAATTACGTCCCGGCATTGTGATTGGTCCGCGTCCCGGCAACATGGCCGCCATTAACCAATCACAAGCCGTGACGTCACGGGAGGCTGGACACGCGCGCTTTTTAAAATGGGCGCGTGTCCAGCCTCCCGTGACGTCCCGGCTTGTGATTGGTTGCGCCGCGGTCAACCAATCACAAGCCGGGAGGCTGGACACGCGCCCATTTTAAAATTTTAAAATGCGCGCGTGTCCAGCCTCCCGGCTTGTGATTGGTTGACCGCGGCGCAACCAATCACAAGCCGGGACGTCACGGGAGGCTGGACACGCGCCCCATTTTAAAAAGCGCGCGTGTCCAGCCTCCCGTGACGTCACGGCTTGTGATTGGTTAATGGCGGCCATGTTGCCGGGACGCGGACCAATCACAGCAAGCCGTGACGTAATTTCGTCACGGCTTGCTGTGATTGGTCCGCGTCCCGGCAACATGGCCGCCCTGACCAATCACAAGCCGGGACTTCACGTAACCAAGTAAAAGCGCGAATTTTAAACAAACAACGCTGCCGGTTCCCTCGCTGAGGTCCAGGCTGCGTCGGAGGGTGAGTATAGCGATATTTTTTATTTTAATTCTTTCTTTTACACATTTATATGGATCCCAGGGCCTGAAGGAGAGTTTCCTCTCCTTCAGACCCTGGGAACCATCAGGGATACCGTCCGATACTTGAGTCCCATTGACTTGTATTGGTATCGGGTATCGGTATCGGATTGGATCCGATACTTTGCCGGTATCGGCCGATACTTTCCGATACCGATACTTTCAAGTATCGGACGGTATCGCTCAACACTAGTGTTGAGCATTCCGATACCGCAAGTATCGGGTATCGGCCGATACTTGCGGTATCGGAATTCCGATACCGGGATTCCGATACTTGCCGCGTATCGGATACCGGAATCGGAAGTTCCCAGATTCAAAATTCCGAAATTCAGCCAATGAGAATGATTCCAAGTGTGGGCACATCCTGTTTAGCATGGAGGGCATGAAACTACTGGCAAGGCTGTGATTGGCTGCTGAAATGATGTCATGCTGCAGTTTAAAAGTCGCTGGCGCCATTTTGCGATCACTCTGCTGTGAATTCATTTAGTGACAGGACGCTGTTTGCTGACTGAGGGACAGTTTAGAGATAGCGATTTGCTTCTTTGTGCTTTCCAAAGGCTAATTTAGCAACCGCTGTGTTCACCTACTATTCACCTTGCTTTTGCCTTGTAGCGCTGTTTTCACAGCGATCTGCAAGGTCTGTGTGTGTGTGTGTGTGAGTGCAGCCCACTCTCTAGTCTGAGTGCAGCCACATAGGCCATCCATAGCTGGTTGTATTCAGTTCAGGGAGGGTGGTTCATTGCCTCATACTGTTCTTATTTATTTTTTTTTTTTTCAAGTAGTGTAGTCTGCTGCTAATTTATTCAAAAAAATCCTATTAGTGTCTTTCCACCCGTCTCCAGCTAATTTGTGGAAAAACACTACATAGGATAAAGTAGAGGAGGGTTTTTGGGCCTTGCAGCGCCGTTAACGGCTGTCTGCACGGTCTCCGTGTGACTGCAGCTCGCCCTGTAGTCTGTGAGCAGCCATAGCCTGGTTGTCTCCAGCTCAGGGTTGTTCACTGCGTCATACCGCAAAATCAATTTTCATTTTTTTTCAAGTAGTGTAGTCTGCTGCTAATTAATTTAAAAAAATCCTATTAGTGTCTTTCCACCCGTCTCCAGCTAATTTGTGGAAAAACACTACATAGGATAAAGTAGAGGAGGGTTTTTGGGCCTTGCAGCGCCGTTTACGGCTGTCTGCACGGTCTCCGTGTGACTGCAGCTCGCCCTGTAGTCTGTGAGCAGCCATAGCCTGGTTGTCTCCAGCTCAGGGTTGTTCACTGCGTCATACCGCAAAATCAATTTTCATTTTTTTTCAAGTAGTGTAGTCTGCTGCTAATTAATTTAAAAAAATCCTATTAGTGTCTTTCCACCCGTCTCCAGCTAATTTGTGGAAAAACACTACATAGGATAAAGTAGAGGAGGGTTTTTGGGCCTTGCAGCGCCGTTTACGGCTGTCTGCACGGTCTCCGTGTGACTGCAGCTCTATCTGTTGTCAGTTCAGCCCCCAAAAAAGAAATAAATAATAAAGTTCACCAAACACACCAGTTACACCACTTTACATTTGTGTAGGCCACATTAGCTCATATTAAAGTCTAGTCCACACTTTAGAAAATTAGTGTTTCTTATACCTGTTAGGAGGAGTTGCTCAGGAATAAGCACACAAAGCCGTTAGTACTTTTCTGCTTATCTTTATCAGTCAACCAAGATGAAGAAGGCAGTGAGTAAGGCACGTGGGCGTGGGCGCGGAGCAGGGAGGGGACGTGGGGATTCTGTGCCTGCTGCGGGCACCGGTGACTCATCAGCACCCACTTTCACCAGGCAACAGTCGTTCATGCGCAGCTTTGTGTCAGAGCGCCGTACACCGCTGCTGCGTCAAGAACAAATTGAAGCTGTTGTCGGATGGATGGCAGCTAATGCATCAACTTCCATTAGTGCCACATCCTGTCAGACACAGAGCACTGGAGAGCAGCCATCTGTCTCTTCACCACCTGCCAAATTGCCCAGGCAGACAGAGAGCCCAGGACAGGAGCCGTCTCTACTTCTGTTCTCTGAATCTCTTGGCTTGGAAACAGGGGGCCAGCCAAGCAGCATTGGAGAAATGGAAGAAGAGGCAGGGTGCAGTGATGCCCAACAGCTTTTTCTGTCTTCCTCTGAAGAGGCGGGTGGGCCAGTGGCTCCGGTCACCACATCGCAGGCCGCATCAGCTGATGATGACACTCAGGTGCCACTTACTGGTGCGTGCTCTGCTGCTGAGACTACCCAGGAGGAGCAGTTGGGGGCAGAGGGTAGTGTAGATGATGAGGTCCTCGACCCATCTTGGCGTGAGGGACAGGAAGGTGGTGGGAGCAGCTCTGAGGAAGAGATTCCCCGTACGGCCCAAAGAGGGAGAGGGAGGGGGAAGACTGCGGATCCTGCAGCCTCCGCTTTGGCACCCGTTAGGAGCATGTCTCTTCCAAAAGCCAAAAAGGGCGCTCCCAAGACTTGCAGTGCCTGGTCCTTTTTTGACACAGTTGCAGATGACATTTGCTATGTCAGATGCAATGTGTGTCATCAAAAAGTCAAAAGAGGGAAAAATGTCAGCAACCTCAATACCTCCAACATGTGGAAACATGTGCGCAACAGGCACCCGGCGGAGTTAGAAAAACACACTGAAGAGGTAGGCCAACCAACAGCGGCAGCTACCACCTCTTCAGCTCGTGTTGCCTCTTCCTCTAGCTCACACGCAGCTGGTTCGGCTTCCTCCCAGGATCGCCGTGGACGAACCTCTGGCCCTGTTGTCCAGAGACCCGCTGTAATTCCACCCGCAGCACCACTTTCCCAGTCATCCACACACTCCCAGCCCAGTCTACAGCCATCGGTAGTACAGGCATGGGAGAAAAGGCGGCCTTTCTCGTCAAACCACCCACGAGCACAGGCTCTGACTGCAGGCATTGCCAAACTGCTGTCACTGGAAATGCTGTCATTCAGGCTGGTGGAGACTGACAGCTTCCGTGACTTGATGTCATTGGCAGTCCCACAGTACAATGTGCCCAGCCGCTTTTACTTCAGCAGGCAAGCCGTCCCTGCCCTGCACAAGCATGTGGAGGGACACATAAAACACGCGCTACTGAACGCCGTCAGTAGCAAGGTCCACCTCACCACCGATGCGTGGACCAGTCAACATGGACAGGGGCGATACCTTTCCCTCACTGCCCATTGGGTTAATGTCGTTGAGCCGGGTACAGACCGTGCGAGTGGCGCAGGACGTGTCCTGCCCACTCCAAGGATTGCAGGAATCCATTCTGTACGCATTGACTCCTCCTCTTACACCAGTTCCTCAGAATCATCGCTGCAGGAGCCGTCACAGTCCACCTCCACATGGACCCGTGATGAACGTGTACCTGTTACGACCGACATGAGCACAGCCGTGGCCAAACGTCAACAGGCCGTGTTGAAATTAATTTTTTTGGGGAATCGTAGCCACACAGCGCAGGAGCTCTGGAATGCCATCAAGCAGGAGAGCGATGTGTGGTTTGTGCCAGCGAATCTCCAGCCAGGCATGGTAGTGTGTGATAATGGCCGAAATCTGGTGGCAGCTCTGGGCCTCGGCAACCTCACTCACATCCCATGTCTGGCACATGTGCTCAATTTGGTCGTGCAGAGCTTTTTGAGGGACTATCCGGATCTTGATGCACTGCTGCACAAGGTCCGCCTAGAGTGTGCTCACTTGCGGCGTTCCAGCACGGCAAAAGCGCGCATTGCGGCTCTGCAGCGCCGACACCGCCTGCCGGAACATCGCATCATATGTGACCTACCTACCAGGTGGAATTCCACGTTACATATGTTGGAGCGGTTGTGTGAGCAGCAGCAAGCTGTAATGGAGTACCAGCTGCTTCAGGCGCAAAAAAGTCGCAGTCAGCGCTGTACAGACTTCACAACCACAGAGTGGGCCACTATGAATGACGTCTGCCAGGTTTTGCGTCCCTTTGATTATTCCACGCGGATGGCGAGTGCAGATGATGCACTAGTCAGCATGACTGTCCCCCTTATCTGCCTGCTTGAAAAATCACTGCAAGCGCTAAGGGATGATGTTGTGGAAGAGGTGGAGGATGAGGATTCACCATTTCCATCATCTTCTGGACAGTCAGCGCCACGTGGTTCCTCACAAACGCGTAGGCAGGGGACAGTTTGTGAGGAGGATGAGGAGGAGTCAATGGAGGAGGAAGACATCCGTCCAGAGGAGGGAGTTACCGAATTGTCCAGTACTCAGTGTGTACAGCGAGGGTGGGGTGATGACGAGCAGGCACAGATCACGCCTCCAGCAGGGGACAGCGTTTCTTGGCCAGTTGGCAGTCTGCAGCACATGGTGGATTACATGCTGCAGTGCCTGAGAAACGACCGCCGCATCGCCCACATTCTCAACATGTCTGATTATTGGGTGTTCACCCTCCTCGATCCTCGCTACCGGGACAACGTAGAAAGCCTCATCACACCGTTGAACCGGGAGCGAAAAATGCGGGAGTACCAAGACACACTGGTCAATTCCATCATCTTCTCCATTCCAACTGAGAGAAGTGCTGCTAGTGCATTCCAAAGCAGCTCAGTGCGTCCAGGCAGTGGTGGAGGCTCTGCACAAAGAGGGAGCAGAAGCAGTGCCTCTGCCCAAGGCAAGACCAGTATGGCCCAACTGTGGCACAGTTTTCTGTGCCCCCCACAAAAGTCTACACCATCACAGACGGCTCCAGTCAGCAGGAGGCAACGGTTCCGTCAGATGTTGACAGACTACATGTCTTGCCCTCTTGCTGTACTCCCAGACGGCTCTTCCCCTTTCAAGTTTTGGGTCTCAAAGCTGGATACATGGCCAGAGCTAAGCCAGTATGCATTGGAGGTGCTGTCTTGCCCTGCGGCCAGTGTATTATCGGAACGTGTCTTTAGTGCTGCAGGTGGTGTACTAACTGACCGTCGCATGCGACTATCCTCCGATAACGTTGACCGGCTTACTTTCCTGAAAATGAACAAGGCCTGGATCTCGCAGGAATTTGCCACTCCTCCTCCTGATTAAATAATTAGGTCACTGTATACGTTATCCAGGTCTCCTGTTGTGTTCATCTTTCTACCACCTGAACTTAAATTCCTGGGCTCCAACACCGCCAGTTGAGGCTCAGAAGTGCCGTCTGCACAGTCAAAACATACGACCCAGTGTTATTGGGTTTCAGTAACATCAGCTGATCCCCAGCTGTGTAGCCGGCAATGTGTCATGCGACCGCCACGCTGACACAACAACTGAAATGTAAGGGAATCTGTCCCCCCCCCCAAGGCATTTGTTACTGAAAGAGCCACCTTGTGCAGCAGTAATGCTGCACAAGGAAAAGGTAGCTATTTTTGTTTAGCTCCTTGCACACGCAGAACTTAACACTTATAAAATGTGTCCACTGATACCGTAAAACCGTCCCGGAGGAAGGACTTTCCTTCGTAATGTGACGCAGCACAGCCGTCATTCCTACCCCCCCGGCGCCGCGCACCGGCTCCTCAGCGTTGTTTTATTCCGTCCCGGAGCCTGCGCTGTTATGTTATCCCGTGGCCAGGCACACTTAGCGCTGCCCGTCTTCTGGCATCATTTGGTGTCAGGATGGCTGCGCCTGTGCGGCCGCGCTGGCCGAGAGCCCGCCTCGCAGTGTCTTCTGATTTAATCCCACTGGGGGCCTGGGATCCATGGACATGCGCAGTGCATATCTGAACCTCCACCTCTCACTGATCTCCCTATGGCTTCTTCAGACTGTTCGGTGTCAGTTGGTCCCTAATAGCATGCCACGGCCGTGACACCGCACAGTCTTAAGAAGCCGTAGGGAGGGGAGTGAGAGGCGAGGATATGCACTGCGCATGTCCATGGATCCCAGGCCCCCAGTGGGATTAAATCAGAAGACACTGCGAGGCGGGCTCTCGGCCAGCGCGGCCGCACAGGCGCAGCCATCCTGACACCAAATGATGCCAGAAGACGGGCAGCGCTAAGTGTGCCTGGCCACGGGATAACATAACAGCGCAGGCTCCGGGACGGAATAAAACAACGCTGAGGAGCCGGTGCGCGGCGCCGGGGGGGTAGGAATGACGGCTGTGCTGCGTCACATTACGAAGGAAAGTCCCACCTCCGGGACGGTTTTACGGTTGCAGGGGACACATTTTATAAGTGTTTAGTTCTGTGTTTGCAAGGAGCATGATGAAAAGAGCCACCTTTTCCTTTTGCATCTTTTGTGCTGCACAAGCTGGCTCTTTCAGCTACAAACGCCTTGGGGGGGGTTAAAGGTTCCCTTTCGACTTTCTCAGGCTTCGGCCTACATTGTGTTCCTCTGCTTTTCCACCTGTCCCTGGGCTCCAACACCGCCAGTTGCCGTCCAGAAGTGCTGTACGCACAGTCAACAGTCGCTCCTCTGTTATTGGGGTTCAGTAACGTCAGCTGTTCCCCTGCTGTGTGTGTGGCAATCCCTCCTACCTCCTCCTACCTCCTCCAACCTCCTCCTCCTCCACCTGTCCCTGGGCTCCAACACCGCCAGTTGCCGTCCAGAAGTGCTGTACGCACAGTCAACAGTCCCTCCTCTGTTATTGGGGTTCAGTAACGTCAGCTGTTCCCCTGCTGTGTGTGTGGCAATCCCTCCTACCTCCTCCTACCTCCTCCAACCTCCTCCTCCTCCACCTGTCCCTGGGCTCCAACACCGCCAGTTGCCGTCCAGAAGTGCTGTACGCACAGTCAACAGTCCCTCCTCTGTTATTGGGGTTCAGTAACGTCAGCTGTTCCCCTGCTGTGTGTGTGGCAATCCCTCCTACCTCCTCCTACCTCCTCCAACCTCCTCCTCCTCCACCTGTCCCTGGGCTCCAACACCGCCAGTTGCCGTCCAGAAGTGCTGTACGCACAGTCAACAGTCCCTCCTCTGTTATTGGGGTTCAGTAACGTCAGCTGTTCCCCTGCTGTGTGTGTGGCAATCCCTCCTACCTCCTCCTACCTCCTCCAACCTCCTCCTCCTCCACCTGTCCCTGGGCTCCAACACCGCCAGTTGCCGTCCAGAAGTGCTGTACGCACAGTCAACAGTCGCTCCTCTGTTATTGGGGTTCAGTAACGTCAGCTGTTCCCCTGCTGTGTGTGTGGCAATCCCTCCTACCTCCTCCTACCTCCTCCAACCTCCTCCTCCTCCACCTGTCCCTGGGCTCCAACACCGCCAGTTGCCGTCCAGAAGTGCTGTACGCACAGTCAACAGTCGCTCCTCTGTTATTGGGGTTCAGTAACGTCAGCTGTTCCCCTGCTGTGTGTGTGGCAATCCCTCCTACCTCCTCCGACCTCCTCCTCCTCCACCTGTCCCTGGGCTCCAACACCGCCAGTTGCCGTCCAGAAGTGCTGTACGCACAGTCAACAGTCCCTCCTCTGTTATTGGGGTTCAGTAACGTCAGCTGTTCCCCTGCTGTGTGTGTGGCAATCCCTCCTACCTCCTCCTACCTCCTCCAACCTCCTCCTCCTCCACCTGTCCCTGGGCTCCAACACCGCCAGTTGCCGTCCAGAAGTGCTGTACGCACAGTCAACAGTCGCTCCTCTGTTATTGGGGTTCAGTAACGTCAGCTGTTCCCCTGCTGTGTGTGTGGCAATCCCTCCTACCTCCTCCGACCTCCTCCTCCTCCACCTGTCCCTGGGCTCCAACACCGCCAGTTGCCGTCCAGAAGTGCTGTACGCACAGTCAACAGTCGCTCCTCTGTTATTGGGGTTCAGTAACGTCAGCTGTTCCCCTGCTGTGTGTGTGGCAATCCCTCCTACCTCCTCCTACCTCCTCCAACCTCCTCCTCCTCCACCTGTCCCTGGGCTCCAACACCACCAGTTGCCGTCCAGAAGTGCTGTATGCACAGTCAACGGTCCCTCCTCTGTTATTGGGGTTCAGTAACGTCAGCTGTTCCCCTGCTGTGTGTGTGGCAATCCCTCCTACCTCCTCCTACCTCCTCCAACCTCCTCCTCCTCCACCTGTCCCTGGGCTCCAACACCGCCAGTTGCCGTCCAGAAGTGCTGTACGCACAGTCAACAGTCCCTCCTCTGTTATTGGGGTTCAGTAACGTCAGCTGTTCCCCTGCTGTGTGTGTGGCAATCCCTCCTACCTCCTCCTCCTCCACCTGTCCCTGGGCTCCAACAACGCCAGTTGCCGTCCAGAAGTGCTGTACGCACAGAGCCAAACACCTCGCCAATGTGTTAGTGGGGTTCAGCACCGCCAGCTGTTCCCCTGCTGTGTATACGGCAACGTGTACTGCGACCGCCACGCAGGCACAACAAGTTAAATTTAAGGGAACCTGTCCCCCCCCCCCAGGCGTTTGTTACTGAAGGAGCCACCTTGTGCAGCAGTAATGATGCAAAGGGAAAAAGTGCCTCTTTTCGTGGTGCTCCTTGCAGATGCTGAACCTAACACTTATGAAATGTGTCCCCTCACAGCGTTCAACCGTCCGGTAGGTGCAACTTTCCTTTGTGATGTGACGCAGCACAGCCGTCATTTTTACCCCCTTGGCGCCGTACGCGGCCTCCTCAGCGTTGTTTGAATCTGTCCCGGAGCCTGCGCTGTTAGGTTACCCCTTGGCCATGCACACATTTTGCGCTGCCCGTCTTCTGACATCATTTGCTGTCAGGCTGGCTGCGCCTGTGTGGGTGCGCTGTCCGAGATTCAGCCTCGCGGTGTCGTGTAATGTAATCCCACCGCGGGCCTGTGATCCGTGGACATGCGCAGTGCATATCCTCGCCTCTCACTCCCCTCCCTACGGCTTCTTCAGACTGTTCGTTGTCAGCTGGTCCCTAATAGCATGCCACGGCCGTGACACCGCACAGTCTTAAGAAGCCGTAGGGAGGGTAGTGAGAGGCGAGGATATGCACTGCGCATGTCCACGGATCACAGGCCCGCGGTGGGATTACATGTGATAAGGGATCAGATGACGCCGCACAGTCTGAAGCGGGTGTAAGGACCCGAGTGTGAGAGGCGAACATATGTGCTGCGCCAGGCCCTGAATCCCAGCCCCGCAGTGTTTTAACAATGTTAAGACACTGCGGGGCTGGGATTCATGGTCATCGCGAAACGCACCGGCCGACATTAAATGATGCCAGAACATGGGCAGCGCTAACAGCGCTAGGCCAGGGGATAACACGACAGCGCAGACTCCTGTACAGCAAATAACAACGCTCAGGAGGCTGCACCCAGCACCAAGGTGGGATTCTTGACATCTGTGCTGCGTCTCATTACAAAGGGAACTCGCGCCTCCAACACAGTTTGACTGTATAAAGGGCTAAATGTTATACGTGTTTCACTCAGCGTGTGCAAGGAGCGAAATTAAAAGAGCAACCTTTGACTTGTGCAGCACTACTGCTGCATAAGCTGTGGCTCTTCTACTTTGTAACCCCTGAGGGGGGGTTAAAGGTTACCTTTGAAATTGGTTCAATTAGGCTTCGGCCTACACTCTGCTCCCCCTGCAGAGCCCTGGGCTCCAACACCGCCAGTTGGGGCCCGGTACTGCTAGCTGCACAGAGAAAAACACCAGCCAATGTGTCAGTGGGGTTCAGCACCGCCAGCTGTTCCCCTGCTGTGCAGCCGGCAACGTGTCCTGCAACTGCCACGCAGGCACAACAGACCCAAAAGCTGCCGCCAGTGCAGGCTTCGGCCTACACTCTGCTCCATCTCCTCCTCCTGCTGACCCCGGGCTCCAACACCGCCAGTTGGGGCCCGGTACTGCTAGCTGCACAGAGAAAAACACCAGCCAATGTGTCAGTGGGGTTCAGCACCGCCAGCTGTTCCCCTGCTGTGCAGCCGGCATCGTGTCCTGCAAAAGCCACGCAGACACAAGAACTGAAATTGAAGGGAACCTGTCCCCCCTCCCCCAGGCGTTTGTACGTTTTAAAGGCCACCTTGTACAGCGGTAATGCTGCATGTGTGCAAGGTGGCTCATAAACGTATTCTCCTCGCACATGTGGAACTGAAAACACGTCTAAAATGTGTCATCTGTGTGACCATTTAACCGTCCCGGTGGTGTGACTTTCCTTTGTAATGACACGCTGCAACCCCCTTGGTAGCGCTGCCCGTCTTCTGGCATCATGGTTTGGCTGCCTGCGCCTCTGCGGCCGCCCTGACCCACACAACGCCCCTCGTTGTCTTAGTTATTGGGACTGCGAGGGTGTGATTGATGGGCATGATCAGTGCATCAGTTCGCCTGTCCCTCATCTCCTTCCGCCTTCTGCGGACTGTGCGGCTTCATGGCCGTGGCATGCGATAAGGGATCAGATGACGCCGCACAGTCTGAAGCGGGTGTAAGGACCCGAGTGTGAGAGGCGAACATATGTGCTGCGCCAGGCCCTGAATCCCAGCCCCGCAGTGTTTTAACAATGTTAAGACACTGCGGGGCTGGGATTCATGGTCATCGCGAAACGCACCGGCCGACATTAAATGATGCCAGAACATGGGCAGCGCTAACAGCGCTAGGCCAGGGGATAACACGACAGCGCAGACTCCTGTACAGCAAATAACAACGCTCAGGAGGCTGCACCCAGCACCAAGGTGGGATTCTTGACATCTGTGCTGCGTCTCATTACAAAGGGAACTCGCGCCTCCAACACAGTTTGACTGTATAAAGGGCTAAATGTTATACGTGTTTCACTCAGCGTGTGCAAGGAGCGAAATTAAAAGAGCAACCTTTGACTTGTGCAGCACTACTGCTGCATAAGCTGTGGCTCTTCTACTTTGTAACCCCTGAGGGGGGGTTAAAGGTTACCTTTGAAATTGGTTCAATTAGGCTTCGGCCTACACTCTGCTCCCCCTGCAGAGCCCTGGGCTCCAACACCGCCAGTTGGGGCCCGGTACTGCTAGCTGCACAGAGAAAAACACCAGCCAATGTGTCAGTGGGGTTCAGCACCGCCAGCTGTTCCCCTGCTGTGCAGCCGGCAACGTGTCCTGCAACTGCCACGCAGGCACAACAGACCCAAAAGCTGCCGCCAGTGCAGGCTTCGGCCTACACTCTGCTCCATCTCCTCCTCCTGCTGACCCCGGGCTCTAACACCGCCAGTTGGGGCCCGGTACTGCTAGCTGCACAGAGAAAAACACCAGCCAATGTGTCAGTGGGGTTCAGCACCGCCAGCTGTTCCCCTGCTGTGCAGCCGGCATCGTGTCCTGCAAAAGCCACGCAGACACAAGAACTGAAATTGAAGGGAACCTGTCCCCCCTCCCCCAGGTGTTTGTACGTTTTTAAGGCCACCTTGTACAGCGGTAATGCTGCATGTGTGCAAGGTGGCTCATAAACGTATTCTCCTCGCACATGTGGAACTGAAAACACGTCTGAAATGTGTCCTCTGTGTGACCATTTAACCGTCCCGGGGGTGTGACTTTCCTTTGCAATGACACGCTGCAACCCCCTTGGTAGCGCTGCCCGTCTTCTGGCATCATTGTTTGGCTGCCTGCGCCTCTGCGGCCGCCCTGACCCACACAACGCCCCTCGGTGTCTTATTTCTTGGGACTGCGAGGGTGTGATTGATGGGCATGAGCAGTGCATCACTTCGCCTGTCCCTCATCTCCTTCCGCCTTCTTCAGACTGTGCGGCTTCATGGCCGTGGCATGCGATAAGAGATCAGCTGACGCCGCACAGTCTGCAGCGGGTGTAAGGACCCGAGTGCGAGAGGCGAACATATGTGCTGCGCCAGGCCATGAATCACAGCCCCTCAGTGTTTTAACAATGTTAAGACACCGCGGGGCTGGGATTCATGGTCATCGCGAACCGCAGCGGCCGACATTAAATGAGGTCAGAAGATGGGCAGCGCTAACAGCGCTAGGCCAGGGGATAACACGACAGCGCAGACTCCTGTACAGCAAATAACAGCGCTCAGGAGGCTGCACCCAGCACCAAGGTGGGATTCTTGACATCTGTGCTGCGTCTCATTACAAAGGGAACTCGCGCCTCCAACATAGTTTGACTGTATAAAGGGCTAAATGTTATACGTGTTTCATTCAGCGTGTGCAAGGAGCAAAATTAAAATAGCAACCTTTGACTTGTGCAGCACTACTGCTGCATAAGCTGTGGCTCTTCTACTTTGTAACCCCTGAGGGGGGGTTAAAGGTTACCTTTGAAATTGGTTCAAGTAGGCTTCGGCCTACACTCTGCTCCCCCTGCAGAGCCCGGGCTCCAACACCGCCAGTTGGGGCCCGGTACTGCTAGCTGCACAGAGCCAAACACCAGCCAATGTGTCAGTGGGGTTCAGCACCGCCAGCTGTTCCCCTGCTGTGCAGCCGGCATCGTGTCCTGCAAAAGCCACGCAGACACTTGCTCTTGTACCTTCTGCTCCCCATCCTGGTTCCAGTACCGTCAGCTGGTTCCGGGCAGAGCCTTTGGCTTAGGTGCCTCCCTCTGGGTATCCGAGTTCCACCAACGTCAGGTGGTCCTTGGTAGTGCTTTCAGGCACGGGTACCTCCTGCTTAGTAACCGGGTTCCAGTAACGTCAGCTGGTCCTCGGTAGTTCCATTGGCTCTTGGACCTTCGGCTACCCATCCGGGTTCCAGCACCGTCAGCTGGTTCTCGGCACTGTCTTTTGCTCTTGTACCTTCTGCTCCCCATCCTGGTTCCAGTACCGTCAGCTGGTTCCGGGCAGAGCCTTTGGCTTAGGTGCCTCCCTCTGGGTATCCGAGTTCCACCAACGTCAGGTGGTCCTTGGTAGTGCTTTCAAGCACGGGTACCTCCTGCTTAGTAACCGGGTTCCAGTAACGTCAGCTGGTCCTCGGTAGTTCCATTGGCTCTTGGACCTTCGGGTAGCCATCCGAGTTCCAGTTCCATCAGCTGGTTCTCGGCATTTTCTCAGCCTTCTTGTACCTTCTGCTACATTTCCAAGTTCAAGAGACTAAACACGATGACCCGGAAGACCACCCCTAAGATGACGACGACACCAGAGACGACAACCACCGTGATGACGACGACCCTGGAGACGATGACCCTGAAGACCACCCCGATGACGACGACCCCGGAGACGACGACCCTGAAGACCACCCCGATGACGACGACCCCGGAGACGACGACCCTGGAGACGACGACGACCTGGAAGACCGAGAAGCAGAAGAACAAGAGGCTGCAGAACAAAGAGCAGAAGAACATTAAGCATAACACTAAATATCAGAGCAAAAAATATTATCTAAATTATAAGCAGAAGAAGACTAAGCAGTGTATGGGGGTGAGTCCGTTCCTCCTCGTGGTGCCCCTGGATAAAGCCTGATGCTGCAGGCCAAACTGAACGCGGACAAATGTAACTGTTTTGTGACAGGCAGAACGGAAGGTGTAATCTTCAAACTTTTATAGATAACAACTACGGGAATGCCTGTCACAAATAAGAATATGATGAAGAAGTAGAATATGATGAAGATAATAGTAAAATAAAAAGAATATGAACAATGTAACCAAAAAAATAATAGGTAGAAGATGAAGAAGAAGATGAATAAGGTGAAGAAGTTAATGTCAAAGAAGCTGATGATGAGGATAATGAAGAAGAAAGTGTGGGAGAAGTAAAAAAGAAGGTGAAGGGCGTGGAAGTAGTGAAACATCAATATCTGACAAAATAAAAAAAAAATTAACATAGTCAAAATCTTTCTACCGCCGAACGTCATAAAAAAAACAAAATCCTGCTATTCTATTACATTGGGCTACACCTCTGTGCCTTTCATGTCTCCGCCACGTCCCCCAATACATCCTACATTATTCTTAGTTGTTTTCCTTCATGTAGAATGAACCTACAAGTGTATAAAGGGTTTATTTTAATTCCGATATTTTCGTCCCATTGACTTGCATTGGGATCGGGTATCGGTATCGGATTGGATCCGATATTTTGACGGTATCGGCCGATACTTTCCGATACCGATACTTTCCGATATCGGAAAGTATCGCTCAACACTACTCATTAGACAGATCAAGAAAAAGCCCGAGTCTCTCCTGACCCACCAGCATGCTTTGTAGACCTCACCATCTATATTGAAGTTCATGCTAAGTTTGAAAATATCTTTTGATTTTTTTGATTTTTTTGTTTCCTAAACCCAATTAATTGAAATACGTGTGAAAAAAGTGAAATGAGTTGTTAAACTAAATATTGCTGCAGCTAAAAAATGGACTGAGCAGAATAGGATCAGTGTCATAAAAACTTCCTCCTGAGCCTCACCAATAAGGAGTAGCCCCTAACAGTTAAAGCCATCCTCTTAGTTTGAGAAAACAGTTATTTATATGCAACATTTTTTTACTTTAAAAAACTTATGGTATCCAAGTAATTAGTTATTATCAGTATTTGGTTTTAGCCTGGAGCTCTACTTAGAGATCCTTCAAATTGTCTTTATATTTTTCAAACTATGCATCCTCATTGAAAGACTTCAATAAAGGTTATACTGTCATCTGCTCTTACGTGTGTTTTCTGTGTGCTGTGTGATTAATATTTTGTTGTGTAGGGGATAATTCCTGGCTGGATCTGTTTAGTAACTGATTTGTAATCATTTTCTTTTATATATCAAAGTATCATGTACAGTACACAGCCTGCCATTAAAATAAGGTATAGGTTATCAAGACAACATTGAGGTGTAAAAAATATGTGAATTTTTAAACAGGCATTTTCTAATCGTTCAGCTCAGTTGCTTCTGTAAATCCCATGCACTATAACATTTTGGGTGAGTGCAATGGAGGCTGATAAGAAAAGTGGCCACTAATTTTAGTGGATGGTTTTATTAGGCTTTGGTGCAGTGTTTTTAGCGATTTTCTTTATTATAGGGGATGCACTAAACATAACACCAGAAAAATTGCCTTAAAATACTCGAAACACTATTCCTATTCATTTCAATTATTCCTTTATGTTATTCAAATTTTGAAAAATGCTGGTGTGGAAAAAAGTGCATGTCACTGCTTTGGAGCAGATCCTGATATAATCTGCCCACAATTAATCACTGTAAAATCAAAACGTTGCAAAAATACTTTCAAAACTCTTCTATTTATGCCATTGATGATTAAGATCAAAATATACACTGGCTCAAAGGATAATGAAAATTTTATTGGAGATTAGATTATACAT
The DNA here is from genome assembly GCF_051348905.1 of Ranitomeya variabilis. Lineage (NCBI taxonomy): Eukaryota > Metazoa > Chordata > Amphibia > Anura > Dendrobatidae > Ranitomeya > Ranitomeya variabilis. The sequence goes on along the minus strand of NC_135233.1, from coordinate 142,989,613 downwards.
TCTGACCAAGTAGGTTTTGTAGCAGGCAGAAACACATCGGATGGCACCAGAAGAATGATTAACCTTATATCAGCTGTAGAAGTAAATAAAACATTTGTGTCTCTAGTAGAGGAGCAAATTTGTTCAGATTCGGTTCCGAATGCTATCAGCATCGAATATTGTTTTGCAATATTCGTCGAACACAGCCGAACGTCATGAGAGTCAATGGGAGTAGAAATTACCAAATATGTTCGGAACAGATCATCAAACATACATTGGGCACGAATATGGCTCGAATATGGCAAATTCAGATTCGGTGACCAAATCCAAACAAATTTGCTCAATTCTAGTCTCTAGATGCTGAAAAGACATTTGACCGCATAAACTGGGACTATACATTCAAAACCTTAAATAAATTTGGTTTTGAAGGACCAATATCCAAATCAATTAGTGCATTATATTATTGCCCTTCTGCTTCTGTCTTAACTAACAATCACTCTTCAAAATACTTTAAAAAATAAACAGTACTAGGCAGGGCTGCCCCTTTCCCCTTTATTGTTTACTATCATTATGAAACCTCTGGCAGAAACCATAAAAAATAATAGTTCATTTCTGCAAGTAACAGACAGCATAAGACTGGCCTTTATGTAGATGACACCATAGTCACATTAAGAGATCCCACTGGCTCCCAGCGTGAATTCAAAAAAATATTAGAACATTTCTCTCATATATCATACTACAAGATAAATACAAATAAGTCAAATATACTTTGTTTCTTTCTAGACTCAGAATTACAGAACCAAATTAAAAAATAATTTAACTTTCAGTTGGCAGAGGATAATAAGATTAAGTATCTTGGAGTTATTTTAACAAATCCAAGTAATCTAATTTTAGAAAAGAATCTTCTTGTCTTAGTTAAAGACATACAAGATCAAATTAAAGAAATCTGAAAAACCAATAACACCTGGCTAGGGAAAATTATATTATATAAAATGATTATTCTTCCCAAATATCAATATATTTTTAACACAATTCGCTTAACCCCTTTCTGACATCGGACGTCCAGCGCGATCAGCCGCGTTCATGGGGGGAGCGCGGCCGATCGCGGCCGGGTGTCAGCTGACTATCGCAGCTGACATCCGGCACTATGTGCCAGGAGCGCTCACGGACCGCCCCCGGCACATTAACCCCCGGCACACTGCGATAAAACATGATCACAGTGTTCCGGCGGTATAGGGAAGCATCGCGCAGGGAGGGGGATCCTTGCGGGCTTCCCTGAGACCCCCGGAGCAACGCGATGTAATTGCGTTGCTTCGAGGGTCTCTTACCTCCTCCTCCCTGCAGCAGGCCTGGATCCAAGATGGCCATGGCATCCGGGTCCTGCAGGGAGGTGGCTTCACTGTGTCTGCTCAGAGCAGGCGCCGGGAAGCCTCCAGGAGCTGTGCACGTCATATCGCCGATCTGACACAGTGCAGAGCAAAGTGTCAGATCAGCGATCTTACACTATAACATCATGCCCCCCCTGGGGCAATGTTATAGTGTAAAAAAAAAAAATTCACATGTGTAAAAAAAATAAAAAATAAAAATTCCCCAAAAAAATGCAAAAAAAAAAAAATATATTGTTCCTATAAATACATTTCATTATCTAAATAAAAAAAAAATAAAAGTACACATATTTAGTATCGCCGTGTCCGTAGCGACCCGACCTATAAAACTGTTCCACTAGTTAACCCCTTCAGTGAACACCGTAAAAAAAAAAATGAGGCAAAAATCAACGCTTTATTATCATACTGCCAAATTAAAAGTGGAATAACACGCGATCAAAAAGACATATAAATAACCATGGTACCGCTGAAAACATCATCTTGTCCCGCAAAAAATGAGCCATGATACAGCATCATCAAAGAAAAAGTAAAAAAGTTATAGTCTTCAGAATAAAGTGATGCAAAATAATTATTTTTTCTATAAAATAGTTTTTATCGTATAAAAGCACCAAAACATAAAAAAATGATATAAATGAGTTATCACTGTAATCGTACTGACCAGAAGAATAAAATTGCTTTATCCATTTTACCAAATGCGGAACGGTATAAACGCCTCCCCCAAACGAAATTCATGAATAGCTGGTTTTTGGTCATTCTGCCTCACAAAAATCGGAATAAAAAGCGATCAAAAAATGTCACATGCCCGAAAATGTTACAAATAAAAACGTCAACTCGTCCCACAAAAACAAGACCTCACATAACTCTGTGGACCAAAATATGGAAAAATTATAGCTCTCAAAATGTGGTAACGCCAAAAATATTTTTTGCAATAAAAAGCGTCTTTCAGTGTGTGACGGCTACCAATCATAAAAATCCGCTAAAAAACCCACTATAAAAGTAAATCAAACCCCCCTTCATCACCCCCTTAGTTAGCGAAAAATTAAAAAATTAAAAATTAATTAAAAATTAAAAAATTTCAATTTTCCCATTAGGGTTAGGGTTAGAGCTAGGGTTAGGGCTAGAGTTAGGGCTAGGGTTAGGGTTAGGGCTAGGGTTAGGGCTAGGGTTAGGGCTAGGGTTAGGGCTAGGGTTAGGGTTAGGGTTAGGGCTAGGGTTAGGGTTGGGCTAGGGCTAAGGCTAGGGTTAGGGCTAGGGTTAAGGCTACAGTTAGGGTTGTGGCTAAAGTTAGGGTTGGAGCTAAAGTTAGGGTTAGGGTTTGGATTACATTTACAGTTGGGATTAGCGTTGGGATTAGAGTTAGTGGTGTGTCAGGGTTAGGGGTGTGGTTAGGGTTACCTTTGGGATTAGGGTTAGGGATGTGTTTGGATTAGGGTTTCAGTTATAATTGGGGAGTTTTCACTGTTTAGGCACATCAGGGGCTCTCCAAACACGACATGGCGTCTGATCTCAATTCCAGCCAATTCTCCGTTGAAAAAGTAAAACAGTGCTCCTTCCCTTCCGAGCTCTCCCATGCGCCCAAACAGGGGTTTACCCCAACATATGGGGTATCAGCGTACTCAGGACACATTGGACAACAACTTTTCAGGTCCAATTTTTCCTGTTATCCTAGGGAAAATACAAAACTGGGGGCTAAAAAATAATTTTTGTGGAAAAAAAAGGATTTTTTACTTTCACGGCTCTGCGTTATTAACTGTAGTGAAACACTTGGGTGTTCAAAGTTCTCACAACACATCTTGATAAGTTCCTTGGGGGTCTAGTTTCCAATATGGGGTCACTTTTGGGGGGTTTCTACTGTTTAGGTACATTAGGGGCTCTGCAAATGCGATGTGATGCCTGCAGACCAATCCATCTAAGTCTGCATTCCAAATGACGCTCCTTCCCTTCCGAGCTCTGCCATGCACTCAAACGGTGCTTCCCCCCACATATGGGGCATCAGTGTACTCAGGACAAATTGGACAACAACTTTTGGGGTCTAATTTCAACTGTTACCCTTGGAAAAATACAAAACTGGGGGCTAAAAAAGAATTTTTGTGAAAAAAAAGAATTTTTATTTTCACGGCTCTGCATTATAAACTGTAGTGAAACACTTGGGGGTTCAAAGCTCTCACAACACATCTAGATGAGTTCCTTAGGGGGTCTACTTTCCAAAATGGTGTCACTTGTGGGGGGTTTCAATGTTTAGGCACATCAGTGGCTCTCCAAACGCAACATGGCGTCCCATCTCAATTCCTGTAAATTTTGCATTGAAAAGTAAAATGGTGCTCCTTCCCTTCCGAGCTCTGTTATGCGCCCAAAAAGTGGTTTACCCCCACATATGTGGTATCGTCGTACTCAGGACAAATTGCACAACAACTTTTTTGGTCTAATTTCTTCTCTTCCCCTGGGGAAAATAAAAAATTGGGGGTGAAAAATCATTTTTGTGAAAAAATATGATTTTTTATTTTTACGGCTCTGCATTATAAACTTCTGTGAAGCACTTGTTGGGTCAAAGTGCTCACCACACATCTAGATAAGTTCCTTAAGGGGTCTACTTTCCAAAATGGTGTCACGTGTGGGGGGTTTCAATGTTTAGGCATATCAGGGGCTCTCCAAACGCAACATGGCCTCCCATCTCAATTCCAGTCAATTTTGCATTGAAAAGTCAAATGGCGCTCCTTCGCTTCCAAGCTCTACTATGCGCCCAAACAGTGGTTTACCCCCATATATTGGGTATCAACGTACTCAGGACAAATTGTACAACAACTTTTGGGGTCCATTTTCTCCTGCTACCCTTGGTAAAATAAAACAAATTGGAGCTGTAGTAAATTTTTTGTGAAAAAAAGTTAATTGTTCATTTTTATTTAAACATTCCAAAAATTCCTGTGAAACACCTGAAGGGTTAGTAAACTTCTTGAATGAGGTTTTGAGCACCTTGAGGGGTGCAGTTTTTAGAATGGTGTCACACTTGGTTATTTTCTATCATATAGACCCCTCAAAATGACTTGAAATGAGATGTGGTCCCTAAAAAAAATGGTGTTGTAAAAATGAGAAATTGCTGGTCAACTTTTAACCCTTATAACTCCCTAACAACTGTGCTGATGTAAAGTAGACATGTGGGAAATGTTACTTATTAAGTATTTTTTGTGACATATCTCTGTGATTTTATTGCATAAAAATTCAAAGTTGGAAAATTGCGAAATTTTCAAAATTTGTGCCTAATTTCCATTTTTTTCACAAATAAACGCAGGTAATATCAAAGAAATTTTATCACTATCATGACGTACAATATGTCATGAGAAAACATTGTCAGAATCACTGGGATCCGTTGAAGCGTTCCAGAGTTATAACCTGATAAAGGGACAGTGGTCAGAATTGTAAAAATTGGCCCGGTCATTAACGTGCAAACCACCCTTGGGGGTAAAGGGGTTAATCATTCCCAAAAATTGGACACTAAAGCTACAAAAACAATTAGCTACTTTTATATAGGATAAAAAACCTCTAAGATTGCAGAAACAACATTAGACAAGCATAAGGGGGAATAGGTTTGCCGAACCGTCTATCTAGCATTCTCAAGCAAAGTAGGAAATGGCTAGAGTAAGATAGAAACAGCTGGAAAGAATTAGAAATTTCTCTAAATAATGGCATATCATTATCCTCTTTAGTTCTATTACATCTTTTAATTCCAAGCCTAAGTCCACCTATATTAAAAGAAACAATTCTTACCTGGAAAAAAACTAGCCAATACTTCTCAGCATAATATGCAAAATATAGCTTTGGAGACTATCCCTATATCAACATTTGAAAACACAATTCAAACGATATCTTTATAGAATTGGCGAAAACAAGGTATATTACATTTATTTAATCTGATTACGGACTATAAGAAAAATTATTTCACCACTTTTCAGGACCTCATAATAAAAAATTAATATACCAGACTCTGAATTTTTCAACTTTTTGGAAGCCCGGAAAAATTTTAAGTTTCCCCTCACACTTCCTAAGGAAGTTCTGGATCTCTTAACCCCTTCACGCCGCACCCCTTTTTCGTTTTTGCTTTTCTGTTTTTTGCTAACCTTCTTCCCAGAGCCATAACGCTTATTTTTCTGGCAGTATGGCCATGTGAGAGTTTGTTTTTTGAGGGACGAGTGGTACATTTGAATGATACCATTGGTTTTGCTATGTCGTGTACTCGAAAATGGGAAACAAATTCCAAGGGAGGTGAAATTGCAAAAAAAGTGCAATTCCACAACAGTTTTTTAGATTTTTTTACCATGTTCACCGAATGCTAAAGCTGACCTGCCATTATGATTCTCCAGGTCATTACATGTTCGTAGATACCAAACACGTATAGTTTTTATATTTAAATGGTGAAAAAAAATTCAAACTTTGCTAAAGAAAAAAAATTGCGTCATTTTCTGAGACCCGTAGCGTCTTCATTTTTCGTGATATGGGGTTGGGTGTGAGCTTATTTTTTGCATGCCAAGCTGAGGCTTCCCCCACACCTCTTGGATCCCGGGATTACTCTTTTTCATCCCTGACTGCTGACTACCGACGGCCCAGACTACGTACAGGACTTCCTACTGGGTGATTTATCTCCTACCCCCCTTTGCCTCTTTGTTTATCTTGGTGCCTTATACCTCTATCTTCTTGGCACTGCTATTTTGGAGGGGTGGTCTTGTTTTTCTATTCTGGCCACTCTCTCCTCTTTGCCTTGGCTGATTGAAGCCGTATCAGTGGCCTCAGCATTTCCAACAGCAATAGGGCATTTTATTTATTTATTATATGATTGTCTGGGGACGCCCAGACCTGCTGTATTTATTTATTTATACTTATATATCGCTATCTGTTGGTTATTCTATTAGGGGGTTATACTATGCTTACATATGCATAGTATATATGGTATCTCACCCTTCATATTGCAGGTCTTCCTCATATTATGCTCAATGTTTTATTTTTTCCATCTTAATATTACATTGGTGGTGTATTTTTTGTCTTTGTGACTAATCATCTGCATTTGGGCCGTCTCTTTATTAATATTCATTATGGGACCAGTGGTTTGTCTGTTGTTTTTTTAATATGCTTTTATCTCTGTGCACTTGTCTCTGTGTTCAATAAATTTGTTATATTTTGCTATTGCGATTAGATTTTCTTTGGGTGTGCGCTCTCTATGCATGGTTTCTTTTCTTGTTTTTTTTTTTTTGCAAGCTGACATTTTTAGTGATACCATTATAGTGTGGATACGATCTTTGCGGTGACCAAAAAAGTAATTCTAGCATTTTTACTTTCTTTTCACTATGCTGATCAGATTAATTATTTTTATAGGAATAGATTGGGCAATTCTGAATGTGGTGATACCAAATATGTGTATATTTTTTTAAAATTGTTTTATTTTGAATGGGGCGAATGGGGAGTGATTTGAATTTTTTTTTTTTTTTTAAATACTTTTAACAACTTTTTTTACTTTTTGCATGCTTGAATAGTCTACATGGGAGACTAGAAGCTGCGATAATCTGATCGCCTCTGCTACACACAGGCGATGATCAGATCGCCTGAATGTAGCAGAAATGCTCACTTGCTATGAGCGCTGACCACTGGGTGGCGCTCATAGCAATCCGGCAATGATAATCATAGAGGTCTGCTGAAGATCTCTGTTTGTCATACCATACCTCGGTGATCCGCTCATGTGATGGGGTCACCGATGGGCAGGATTAGTGACATGGTTCCGGCACGATCACATTAAATGCCGCTGTCAGTGACTGACAGTGGCATTTAATGGGTTAACAGCCACAGGTGAATCGTGATTCCACCCGTGCCTGTTAGGGGCACATGTCAGCTACAGCTGACATGTGTCGGGAAAGATGTGGGCTCAGCGCCGCAGCCCACATCAAAGGGAGGGACACAACATGTGCACTGCAAGAACGCTGCATGTCGTGAAGTGGTTAAACAACCCTTCTAACAATAATAATTGGAAGACTAGTGAACTTTATGCATCCTTTAATGAAGACATCAAATTCTTAAGGAAAGCACATATCTTGAATTGGGGAAAAAGATAATTTTGAGAGAGATAGTTGGGTCAAAGCATTTAAGATAACTTATTACTCTACTTCTTGTGCTCTTCTACATGAATAATAATAATAATAATCTTTATTTATATAGCGCCAACATATTCCGCAGCGCTTTACAGTTTAACAGTTTCAAACACAACAGTCATAGGTAACAATGTTAACAATACAGTAATAAAGCAAAATAAGACAAAATAAGACGACCCTGCTCGTGAGAGCTTACAATCTACAATGAGGTGGGGAGATACAAAGTACAGGTGTGTATTTACAATGATGTATTTACAATGATGGTCCAGCCATCTTCAGGGGGTGGGGGGTAGATGGAGATATTGAATGGGCTACACACACACACAAACATAAATTGACTGATTAGGGAACGTGATAGGCCGCTCTGAACAAATGAGTTTTGAGCGAGCGCCTAAAACTATGCAAGTTGTGGATGGTCCTAATATCTTGGGGTAGAGCATTCCAGAGGATTGGCGCAGCACGGGAGAAGTCTTGGAGTCGGGAGTGGGAGGTACGGATTAGTGCAGAGGTTAGTCGAAAGTCGTTTGCAGAGTGCAGCGGTCGGCTAGGCCGATAGACAGAAATGAGGGAGGAGATGTAAGGGGGAGCCGCACTGTGGAGAGCTTTGTGGGTGAGAACAAGTACTTTGAATTGTATCCTGTAATGAATGGGCAGCCAGTGTAACGACTGGCAAAGAGCGGACACGTCTTTTAAATTATTATTATTAATTATAATAATAATTATTATTATTATTATTATTATTATTATTATTTAAGCGTATTTTAAATTATTATCTAGGTGGTACTTCACACCAGTAAAACTGCAGAAAGTCTTTTCAACACAATCAAGATTTTGCTGGAGGGAGTGTGGCCATCATGGCCATTTATTTCACATTTCTTTGGGAATGTCTTGTAATAATATCTCTATGGATTGAAATATCTGAGTTCATTTCAAGAATCACCAAACTTAATGTTAATCTTTCATCGCACCTTGCATTGTTATCTCTTGGTATTCAAGATATTCCTTTACAATTTAGACATACAGTATAATTATTCATATTTTATTGGTCACTAAATTACTGATTGCTTCAAGGTGGAAGCAGAAGGATATAATAAAAATTTGAGATATTTCTACTCATAGAGTTTTTGAATTCTCGCTTGCTTTAAGAAGACAGAACAAATTGATAACGTATACCAAGAGATGGCACATTTTGAATAACGTTTTTCCTCCTTCCCGTTAGCTTGATGTATGTATGTGTGTATGTATAAATGTATGTGTATATATGGAGCGCCCCCATGGGGCTGTGGGGTACTCGGTACTGGGTCCTTCGGTTCACAGGGGGATGTCATGGTGGCTGACCCGGTCCGTGACCCTGGGACATCCATGTAAAAGGGAAAGGTCTTTAAGTGGAATGTTCATCACGCCACCTGTGGTATTCGGTCAGGGTGACCAACGCTGCTTTAAGGGGTCCGCTGGGGTGATATTATGGCAGCTAGATGGTATACCTTCCCACAGGTGAAGTATGTCCCCAGGGCTTCCCAGTGTGTAGATGGTGAATGAGGAATGGCGCAGTGAAGAATGAGACACAAGGTTGCAGTCTCTTTACCTTTACTGAAGACTTCAGCATCCACAGTCCAGAGCACCAGATCACAGAGCAGGCAGAGTCCGGCCAGTTTGGAGGCAAGTCCAGAATCCCCTTGTCCAGGTGGAAATCAGTAGCCTTCCCTTGCGCTGCAGTGTTATAGTTCCTTACTGCCTAAGGCTTCACATAAGGTCCTGACAGATGTAATGTCTCTCTCTGTCCGCCATATAGGATAGGACAAACCCGTATGACTGGTGGCTTGAGGCCCCAGACTCTATGGGGTGCCATCGTGCCTCCTGGGTGTAGGGCGGACAGGTAACATGAAATTAGCTGTCCTGCCGGTCTCTGGAGCAAGGCATTAAGGTTGATACTCCCTCGGTGTTCCCGCTACTGGGATCCTGCACCTCAGAAGGAGGCAGCCTGTGTAGGGCTGGTCCCCTTCTAGTATCCACTCCTTTGCTACGACTTCCTTCACCCTCTCTGCAATACAGTTCTGCCTTTGTTGTCTCTTTCAGGGAGCTGCAGCTCTGAGGGCATGCACAGCTCCGTGTCCTTTCTCCTTTGTTCTCTGAGAGGATCCCACCCCTGTCAGGGACCAACTAACTGAGCTGAGCTCAGCCAGCAACTAACTAACTTTCCCTACAGGCAACCAGTTTTACCTATGTGGGGAGTGACCTAATAAATAGGAGCAAGAGCTCCCCCTGGTGGCCTGGAGTGTGAAATCTGTTGCATGTTTGTGATACCTCGATGCAGTTGTCCTTCTTTGCCTCCAAACGTAACATCACTCTCCCCTAGAGGAAAACGACATTATTGCAATGACCAGTAAGTTGATTATCCTAAAACAAGACAACAAGTTTCATCATCCTCGACAAACAATCCATCCCTTCTATTGGTATTAATTATATTGTTTTGTATTGTATTACAAAAACTTAAATAAAAAATCAGTTGAGAAAAAATATATATACATAATCAGAAAACATAAACATTATACTTGTTTTAATTTTTGCATACTTAATTTAATGTGCCAATTTGGCAACTGAACACCCCACAACTATACTGTGGGATTTTGATGCCATGTTCCTACCTTCTGTCATGTGTTTTTACGTCGATCTTTTTGGATAAAGTTACTGTGATTTAGTAAACAATCTGAAAATAAATAATTGCAATAATTTGAAATAAACATATATACCTACTTTTACCAAAGTATGCAGAAGAGCTTGTGAGAATATAATGGCAATATACCCTCCTATACAGCATGCAATACTTATTAATGTTATTCGGTATCATTTTTATAAGATCTCTGGAGAAATACATAAATTATAAAGACTGCATTATAAGAGCAATAAGCAAGTTGGGTTTTACTGTGACTTTTACTGTAAGGAAAGGGAAAAGTTTCCACAATATATTTGCTGTCTACTTTAACAAACGTCGTTGCCAGAGGCATAGAGTAAGAGGTAATATTAACCTTTGAAGTTTGGGGCACAGTTATACTGCCAAAACATAACCTTAAAGGAAAACCATCACCTTTAAAGGATATTAAAAACTTCACTAGTGCATTCTAGTTACATAATTTAAAGGGAACCTATCCCCCCCCCAGGCGTTTTTAACTAAAAGAAATTAACCCTTAAAAAATTCCATCAGACCAGAAATTATTGCATAAAATATATTTTTATTTTAAAAAAATTTTTTGATTGCAATCACAAACAACAACACTAAAATATATGAAAATTTTATTAAGATTATTTAAAAACAATATCCAACAAATATTTCATTATTCAGAACATAAAATGTATAAGAAATATATATTAATATTATATAACTCCTCCAATCGAGGTTTTTCTAGGGATTGATGAAATATGAATCCCGTATGTGCAGGACAAAGCAAATCCAAACTGATCAGTATATAAATTAAATAAATATAATGCAGCAAATAATATTTTAATAATATAATATGTGATAAAAGTAAATCAAATAAATTTGTGAATAATATGTATGTATATCCATATATACACACACATGCCCCTTATGTGCAGCAATTAAATATTCAATTCATAATAAAGTGCAGAAGTGCAATGAAACAAATCTAACTTAAAGCTGAATGTGTGTGTGTGTGTGTGTGCGTGCATGCGCGTGTGTGTGTGTGTGTGTGTGTGTGTGTGTGTGGTGTGTGTGTGTGTGTGTGTGTGTGTGTGTGTGTGTGTGTATGTCCGGGATTGGCATCTGAACCGTCGCAGCTACAGCCACAAAATTTTGCACAGTCACACGTCTGGACCCCGAGAGCGTCATAGGCTATGTTGTGAGGTGAAATTTTAACCCCGCGCTTTCCAATTCACCAAACAATTTTGCCCCTATCTACATAATGGGGAAAAAGTGAAAGGAAAAGTGTTGGAGGCGTCGCAGCTACAGGCACAAAATTTTGCACAGTCACACGTCTGGACCCCGAGAGCGTCAAAGCTATGTTGTGAGGTGAAATTTTAACCCCGCGCTTTCCAATTCACCAAACAATTTTGCCCCTATCTACATAATGGGGAAAAAGTGAAAGGAAAAGTGTTGGAGGCGTCGCAGCTACAGGCACAAAATTTTGCACAGTCACACGTCTGGACCCCGAGAGCGTCAAAGCTATGTTGTGAGGTGAAATTTTAACCCCACGCTTTCCAATTCACCAAACAATTTTCCCCCTATCTACATAATGGGGAAAAAGTGAAAGGAAAAGTGTTGGAGGCGTCGCAGCTACAGGCACAAAATTTTGCACAGTCACACGTCTGGACCCCGAGAGCGTCAAAGCTATGTTGTGAGGTGAAATTTTAACCCCGCGCTTTCCAATTCACCAAACAATTTTGCCCCTATCTACATAATGGGGAAAAAGTGAAAGGAAAAGTGTTGGAGGCGTCGCAGCTACAGGCACAAAATTTTGCACAGTCAAACGTCTGGACCCCGAGAGCATCACAGCTATGTTGTGAGGTGAAATTTTAACCCCGCGCTTTCCAATTCACCAAACAATTTTCCCCCTATCTACATAATGGGGAAAAAATGAAAGGAAAAGTGTTGAAGGCAAATTAACAGCTGCCAGATGTGAACAAGGGGGACTTAAAGAATGAGAGCGATGGCGCCAAAGAGTATATACTGTACAGCTGCTAAGGTGGGGCCCCGACATGGGATAATCACCACACCACCACGGGGATATGAACACACACACAAAATGCGCCACACACTACCACGTGCTCGAACACATATACCACCCTCAGCGCACATTTCACCACACATACACCAACCTCGCCACATAAAAGTTGAAACACAAAAGTCGCCGCTCAAAACTCGCCACGCGCAAAACTCTCCACATGCAAAACTCGCCACACGTGCAAAACTCACCTCATGGAAAACTCGCCACACGCAAAACTTGCACACGTGGAAAAATTGCCACGTGCACAAAAGTTGCAACACATGCAAATGTTGCCTCACACAAAACTTGCACATACTCAAAAGGCACCACACATAAAACTCGCCACGCGCAAAACTCGCCATGCGCAAAACTTGCTGCACACAACTTGCTACTCTAACCTGTCACATGCAACTCGACACACAAAAATTTGCTACATGCATGTCGCCACACAAAACTCATCTCACAAAAGTCGCTACATGCATGTCGCCACACGCAACTCAACACACACAACTTGACACATGAAACTCGCCCTAAAACACACACAAGTCTGGTATTATCCTTCAAAAATAAAAATCTGATTAATAAGCTGACAAACTACAAGAGCAACAAATGTACCATATAGGAATCCGGCAGCTGTCAGTCACATGACCAGTCTATTATGTGTATGTGTGAGCTAATATATACTGCCAGGGGGTGGGCGTACTGTTGGCTGGGGATTTATCAGGCTGCCAATTTAGCTTACAAATACTGAGGTAAAAATACTGACCAAATAACGTGTGAACGAGGTCTAATACAGGAGGAGATGACATACAGATATATACTATATACAGGAGGAGATGACACACAGGTATATACTATTTACAGGGGAGATGACACACAGGTATATACTATATGCAGGAGGAGATGACACACAGATATATACTATATACAGGAGAGATGACACAGGTATATACTATATAGAGGAGATGACATACAGGTACATACTACATACAGCAGGAGATGACATACAGGTATATACTATATACAGAAGGAGATGACACACAGGTATATACTATATACAGGAGCAGATTACCTACAGGTATATAGTATATACAGGAGGAGATGACATAAAGGTATATGCTATGTATAGGAGGAGATGACATACAGGTATATACTATATACAGGAGGAGATGACACACAGATATATACTATATATAGGTGAGATGACACACAGGTATATACTATATACAGGAGGAGATTACATATAGGTATATACTATATATAGGAGGAGATGACATACAGGTAAATACTATATACAGGGGAGATGACACACAGCAGGTATATACTATATACAGGGGAGATGACATACAGGTATATACTATATACAGGAGATGACATACAGGTGTATACTATATATAAGGGAGATGACAAACATGTATATACTGAGGTGAAAATGAAAAGGTGTGAGTGCAAAATGAGAGGAGTGAGGGAAAATAGTGGAGTGATCGGAAAATGACAGATGTGAGGTCGAAATGACAAGTGTTAGGGGGGGAATGAGAGGAGTGAGGGGGAAAATAAGAGGAGTGAGGGGGAAAATGAGAGGTGTGAGGAAGAAAATGAGAGATGTGAGGGGGAAAATGAAAGATGTGATGGGAAAATGAGAGGCGTGATGGGAAAATAAGAGAAGTGAGGTGCTATAACTAACCACAGATATTTACTATGCCCAGGCAACGCCGGGCTCTTCAGCTAGCTTAGATTTACAATCTCCATGCTTTTCTCATGGTCAACTTTATGTGGCCTGTTCAAGAGTTGGAACAGCCAAAAATCTGTTTGTCTTTGCACCTGAAGGAAAAACTAAGAATGTCGTTTATCAAAAGGCTCTCGAATAAGTAGTAGAAGATTACTTCACATTACTTGGCCAATTTAGTTAAATCTCTGTGGAATATCTCTGGTGTTGAAATATATGTTGTAAAATGCTTCTATTAGCTTAGTTTTTGCCTTTTAATAATTACATTTCTATCTATTTGTTTTGTGTTTTTTTTGTGCAGAATACATTTTTGTTAACACATTCTATTTTGCTAACAGCAGTTATTACCCCGGGCGAAGCCGGGTAGTACAGCTAGTTGCATATAAAACACAAATGTAATCACAAAAATAGTGAGTAAGGTATCCAAACAACCAATTAATAATATATTACTCTATCACAGTGCTGCCAATGTGGCAAACCTAATATATACAAAAGTTTGTTAATACTGACCAGTTAGGAATGCCACTGCCCCGCACACACCACTCCAACGCCGTTTTGCTCACTGCTTCATCAGGGAGTTTTTAACTAAAAGAGCCACCTTGTGCAGCACTAATGCTGCATTCTACCAAGGTGGCTCTTTTAGTTCGGGTCCCTGCCAATGCTGAAATAATCATTTTTATAATGTGCCCCTCATACCTGCAGTTTGTCAGGGGGGCATATCTTTCCCCCCCTGACACAAACGCCTCCCAGCCATCACTCAGGGCCTCTGTACGCCGGGCGCCACCTCCATTTCCTTTCTGAATGTCCACGGCGCCTGCACTGGAAGGTTCTTTTGGGGGCATGCGCAGTTTGCGCTGCCCTTCGACTTCCATCACATGATGGAAACTTACAGCGCAGGAACCGGGGATGTTCACAAAGGAAAGAGAGGCAGCACCTGGGCACGGAGGCCCTGAGTGATGGCTGGGAGGCGTTTGTGTCAGGGGGGAAAGACATGCCCCCCTGACAAACTTCAGGTATGACGGGCACATTATAAAAACAATTATTTCACCATTGGCAGGGACCCGAACTAAAAGAGCCACCTTGGCAGAATGCAGCATTATTGCTGCACAAGGTGGCTCTTTTAGTTAAAAACGCCTGAGGGGGTGATTTTTTTTCATTACGCTGTTTAGCGATTAGGTTAATATTTTTTATATTAATAGTGTCAAGATCCAGGCAGGGGTTTGTTTCATGTTATTCTCTCCCCGGTCTGGTCATGCTGGGGTTAAACTTCTCTGCCTGGTTTTGGGTTCGGTGTGGCTATTTCAGTCTGCTGTGCCTTTAGACCTATGTCAGTGATAGTTCATGCTCCCAGGCTATAGCAGCTGATCCCTTGATACTATGATTTTGTCCTCAGCCCGCTTACTCTGTTCCTGTGACTACCCTTTCCTGCCATCTTGCTTGTCTTAGTATTCACTCCCTATTCTTGGACCTCTTGGTATGTGACCCGGCATGTCTTCTGACCTGTTTGACTGTTTCTCGTCTCTGTTATCTCTGCTCCCATCTGGCTCTGACTTCTGGCTTGTATTTGACCACGTGTATTGCTGTGACT